>NC_052152.1:26297404-26647032 GCF_902713615.1 Scyliorhinus canicula | reverse complement strand
TGCCCCCACACTGCCCCCACACTGCCCCCACACTGCCCCCAGCACTGCCCCCACACTGCCCCACACTGCCCCCACACTGCCCCCCCCACACTGCCCCCACACTGCCCCCAGCACTGCCCCCAGCACTGCCCCCACACTGCCCCCAGCACTGCCCCCACACTGCCCCCACACTGCCCCCACACTGCTCCCAGCACTGCCCCCACACTGCCCCCAGCACTGCCCCCACACTGCCCCCAGCACTGCCCCCCACACTGCCCCCACACTGCCCCCAGCACTGCCCCCAGCACTGCCCCCACACTGCCCCCCAGCACTGCCCCCACACTGCCCCCACACTGCCCCCACACTACCCCCAGCACTGCCCCCACACTGCCCCAGCACTGACCCCACACTGCCCTCAGCACTGCCCCAGCACTGCCCCCACACTGCCCCCACACTGCCCCCAGCACTGACCCCCACACTGCCCTCAGCACTGCCCCCACACGGCCCCCACACTGCCCCCACACTGCCCCCACACTGCCCCCGGCACTGCCCCCACACTGCCCCCACACTGCCCCCACACTGTCCCCACACTGCCCCCACACTGCCCCCACACTGCCCCCACACTGCCCTCACACTGCCCCCACACTGCCCCCCCACACTGCCCCCACACTGCCCCCACACTGCCCTCACACTGCCCCCACACTGCCCCCACACTGCCCCCACACTGCCCCCACACTGCCCCCCACACTGCCCCCACACTGCCCCCACACTGCCCCCACACTGCCCCCACACTGCCCCCACACTGCCCCCACACTGCCCCCACACTGCCCCAGCACTGCCCCCACACTGCCCCCACACTGCCCCCACACTGCCCCCAGCACTGACCCCCACACTGCCCTCAGCACTGCCCCAGCACTGCCCCCACACTGCCCCCACACTGCCCCCAGCACTGACCCCCACACTGCCCCCAGCACTGCCCCCACACGGCCCCCACACTGCCCCCACACTGCCCCCACACTGCCCCCGGCACTGCCCCCACACTGCCCCCACACTGCCCCCACACTGTCCCCACACTGCCCCCACACTGCCCCCACACTGCCCCCACACTGCCCCCACACTGCCCCCACACTGCCCCCCACACTGCCCCCACACTGCCCCCACACTGCCCTCACACTGCCCCCACACTGCCCCCCACACTGCCCCCACACTGCCCCCACACTGCCCCCCACACTGCCCCCACACTGCCCCCACACTGCCCCCACACTGCCCCCACACTGCCCCCACACTGCCCCCACACTGCCCCCACACTGCCCCCAGCACTGCCCCCACACTGCCCCCAGCACTGTCCCCACACTGCCCCCACACTGCCCCCACACTGCCCCCACACTGCCACAAATTCCACATTTCCATTGGGAAGAGTGGGGCACGTCTGCTATTTCCGCGACTGTTTAACCGACCTATATAATTGTTTTCGAGCCAATTCAGGATTGGCAAATGCTCTGTAGATAATTCGTCAACTAAGGCATCAATATAGGAATCTATATGTTCGACAGGGACAAATGCAAGAGCCAGTATCATCTTGACTTGTAACGAAAACTTGCTGTCGTTATTATAACGAGAAGTTAGACCCGAAGCCGCAATGTGCTTCTGCATATTTTGACTAAGGTGAAAGAAGCACCCTTTTAATTCTACGTTTGGAAATTTCTTTTATCATTTCAAATAACCTTGAATACGTAACTTTTTGCTTGTTAGGTAAAAGAGCATAAAGTACTGGGATGACACCTCCGAATTTTTGAGACAGTACAATATAAACCTGAGAAAATAACTTTGGAGCTATCTTAAAGGTTCCATCGACATACCAAACTTCTGATGAAGCCAACTGTAGCAACCAACTTCTCCTTCCAAACAGCAAGATTCTGTCTTCTCCGGGACCACTGTCTTTTAGTTAAAAAAAACTTCCTTCTGGTTTGGCTCCGTTTCGTAGGTCGCATATCCATCAGGGATTGCTAACTGATGAAGGTCAATTGGGTCTGGCGGAGGGACGCTAATTTGATTCCGTTTCCGTCGAATTGTTTTCTTCAGAGCAGACGCACACGGTAGTGATCCTTGTTCCGCTTGGGAAACATTCGCCAAAACTTCATTAATCAATACACTTGGGTTTTCCATTGTCTCCTCGGCTCGGGTTTTAATTTTTGTAGTCGTCCTTGCCACTTCTATTCGTATTGGTGAAGAGTCATGGGTGTGAGTATTTATGAATTTCACTACGTTTCCAAATCTTGTGTGAATTCTTGCTTTGCATCTGCTGAGCTGTTCACATCGCCAAAACATCAAATCGCCTTCGGTTTTACTGAATTTATCAAAAATGAACAAATATCCATTATGAGAAAACTTCTCTTTGCCTCGCTGACTTAAAATTTGCTCCATTGTAAAGGGTTTAAAATTGGAAGAATTAAAATTGAAGTAAAGCGTTTAAAATTGCAAGAAATAAAATTGAAGTTCCTGTCCTGAAGGTCATTTGTGGATCTAGTTCGGTTATTACTTGTTATGTGGAGGAGCAGATTTATTTTTTGACAAATAGGTGTGTTGGTAATTGAGTAACTTGTGGATCTAGTTAGTCGGTAATTACTTGTTATGTATGAAGAGGCGTTGCATTGGTAATTGAGTAATTTGTGGATCTAGTTAGTCGGTAATTACTTGTTATGTATTTGTTTTTATTATTATTGTGGGCTGGCGATGAGTTGGGCTGGCGATGAGTTGGGCTGGCGATGAGTTGGGCTGGCGATGAGTTGGGCTGGCGCTGAGTCGGCGGCGCTGAGTCGGCAGCGATGAGTTGTCCTAGACCCATTTCCATGGGTGCAAGAGGCTGAAGGTGGCATCTTCTGATTCTCCTGGCATAAGAAACAATGCTTCACCAGATTCTTGACGTCTGTATCAAGCCCGGGTCAATAGACATAACGCCTTGCGAACATTTTCATCTTGGATTCCCCGGGGTGTCCATTGTGCGAGTCCATCAGGATTGGACGCCAGCGTGGGCAGGGGCGGCTACTCAGGCTCCCCACAGGATGATGCCATCTTTTACACTTAGTTCTTGTCGATCACTGAGGAAGGGCTTCATGTCATCTGAAGGATGTCGGTGAATTCTACCACTGAGTATCCCGGTGCTATTTTGCCAGTTCAGGACCCTTCTGGATTCACACATGGATACTGACCACCCCTGGGGAGGGCGGCCACCGCGCATGCACTGGTTGGCACCGGCCCAACTGCGCATGCGCGGGACCCGAGTCTCTGGCGCCCCCTAGCACATGGCGCCCCGGGCGACTGCCCGAGTTGCCGGTACCTTGGGCCGGCCCTGATACTGACAAGGTATCCAGGAAGTTCAAGGTCAGAGAATCCATGGAATTCCTACAGTGCAGAAGGAGGCTATTTGTTCCATCGAGTCTGCACCATCCGAAAGAGCAGTCAATCTGGGCCCACTCAACCATACTATCAATGCAAACCTGTAACCTAACCTGCACATCTTTGGGCTGTGGGAGGAAATCAGATCTCTCAGCGGAAACCCACGCAGACACAGGGAGAACATGCAAACGCCACACAGTCATTTAAGAACGGAATCGAACCCTGGTCCCTGGCGCTCTGAGGCAGCAGTGCTAATCACAGTGCCACCGTGCCATCCATCATGATGACTTTGTCCAATGCCGGCACAATGACCAAGCTGTGGGCAGCGGGTGGCAACTCAGGGCATCCGCCTTGGCAATATGTGTTTCTGGGCAATGCTCGAGAGAGAGAGTGCTCATAGACCGCCAACAATAATGCCCAGCGTAGGATTTGAGCCGAGGCGATGGGGGGGGGGGGGGGGGGGAGAGATTGCATCATCCTCTTTGTAAAGGCCCAGCAGGTGTTTATGGTCTGTTACGATTGTGAAATGTTGACCATAGACATATGGGTGGAATTCCTTCGCTCTCAAAATAACAGCAAATCCTTCCTTTTTGATTTCAGAATAACGTCTTTCCGCATCTGGATGCATATGCCATTTTACCATCGATGGGAAAGGACTTCCCGACTCCATAAGGAGAGGCATCACATATTAATACCAGTTCTCTCTTGGGATCGTAAGGAGCCAGGATGTTAGATGATTGGAACGATTGCTTCATCTTCGTGAAGGCTTCACCCTGCCTCGTCAGCCACATCCACTTCTGGTGAAGGAGGGAGGGGGGGGGGAGGGGGGGTTGCCCCCGACCAGGCTGATCACATGGAATGTGAGAGGGTTGAATGGGCTGGTCAAGAGGGCTTGTGTATTCGCACATTTGAGGAGTTTAAAGGCGGATGTGGGTGTGGTTCTTCTGCAGGAAACACGCTTGAAGATTGGGGTTCAAACTAGGCTTACAGAAGTGTGGGTTGGGGAGGTATTTCATTCTAGATTAGGATCAAAAACGAGGGGGGTAGCAATATTTATTAATAAACAGGTAGCTTTCGAAGTGGGGAGTATTCTGAGTGACAGATTCTGAGGGGAGGTATGTTATGGTGAGTGGGAAATTGGAGGGGATGCCGATGATGCTGATGAATATTTACGCTCCGAACTGGGATGATGCGGAGCTCATGGGTGTTGGGGAAGATTCCTGATTTGGCCTTGCACCAGTTGATAATGGGGGGGGGGGGGGGGGGGGGGGAGGTTGGTTGGACCCTGATTTATAATAATCATCTGTTTGTACTGGGTAGGCTGGATGGTGGGTTCCGGGGATGGCAAAGGGCAGGAAGGGGGTTCTGTTTATAGACGGGAGCTTCCCCAGCTTGAAAACCTTGGGGTATAAATTTGAATCGCCAGCAGGGAATGGGTTTAGGTACCTGCAGGTGCGAGACTTCTTGAGAAGGCAGGTTCCGGCCTTCCCGCTGCTGCCACCATGGGAGATAAAGGACAGAGTAGTCTCCAGTACCTGGGGGGGAGAGGGAATATTTACCAGGAACTTTTGGAATCGGAGGAAACTCCGGTGGAGGAGCTTAAGGGCAAGTGGGAAGATGCGCTAGGAGGAGAGATAGAGGCGGGTCTGTGGGCGGCGGATGCCCTAAGCAGGGTTAATACATCCTCTTGTGCCTGGCTTAGCCTGATACAATTTAAGGTAGTCCACCGGGCTCACATGACAGTGGCCCGGATGAGCAAGTTTTTTGGTGTAGAGGACAGGTCATGATGTGCGCAGGAAGCCCAGCTAATCATGTCCACATGTTTTGGACATGCCCGAAGCTTAGAGGGTTTTGGCAGGGTGTCGCTAAGGCAATGTCCACGGTACTCAAAACACGAGTGGTGCCGAGTCCGGAGGTGGCGATCTTTGGAGTGTCGGAAGAGCCAGAGGTTCAGGGGGTGAAAGAGGCCGACGTCCTGGCCTTTGCCTCCCTGGTAGCCCGGAGACAGATCTTATTAATGTGGAGGGACTCGAAGCCCCCGAGTGTAGAGACCTGGGTTAGTGACATGGCTGGGTTTCTCAGTCTCGAGAAAATAAAGTTTACCTTAAGAGGGTCAATGGTCGGGTTCACCCGGAGGTGGCAGCCGTTCGTCGTCTTTCTCGGGGAAAATTAAAATGTCAGCAGAAGCAGAATTCCAAAGGGGGGGAGAGGGATGGATTGTTGTTTTATTGTTGGTGGGGTGTGAAGATTGTGATGGGGGTGGAAATGTTTATTATACCATGTTTATGTCGCTGTTATTGTTATTATTATAAAAACTTGCAAGTACCCTAATAAAAATATTTTTTAAAAAAGATAATGGTATCTTTTGATAAAAAAAGATTTCAATATGACTCTGGGTACAAGGTTGGATCGGTCGAGTTCGAGGTCAGGGAGAGTGTTGGCGGTAGCAAAGGAGCTGAAGGGGTTTATGGAGGACTTGGGGAGGGTGAGTAGATCCGTGGAGGTTTGAGAGGCCGAGGCCGAAGGAATTTTCTCCCGTGTGCACATGGTGTATTCCTGAATTGACTTTCTCGTGCTGGATAGGACGTTGTAGGCGGAGGCGGGGGGGGGGGGGGGGGGGGGCTCGGTAATTGCTGTGTCAGAACATGTGTCACACTGTGTGGACTTGCGGATAAACAGGGGAGGGGATCAGCGCTTGCAGTGGAGGTTGAATGTGGGCTATTGTCGAATGAGGAGGTGTGTGAGCGGGTGAGGGCGGCCATGATAATAATAATACTGTAATAATAGTCACCTTTCTTGTCACAAGTAGGCTTACAATAACACTGCAATGAAGTTACTTTGAAAGTCCCCTAGTCGCCACATTCCGGCGCCTGTTCGGGTACACTGAGGGGAAATTCAGAATGTCCAAATTGCCGAACAACACATCTTTCGGGATTTGTGGGAAGAAACCGGAGAACCCGGGGGAAACCCACGCAGACACGGGGAGAACGTGCAGACTTTGCACAGACAGTAACGCAAACCGGGAATCGAACCTGGGGCCCTGGAGCTGTGAAGCAACAGTGCTAACCACTGTGCTACTCAGGGACATGTGGAGCTGAACGACACGGGGGAGGTTTCGCGGCCACGTTGTGGGAGGCATTGAAGGTGGTAGTGAGGGGGGAGGGTATCTCGATACGGGCACACAGGGAGAAGGCGGAGCGGGTGGAGATGGAAAGTCTAAGTGGAGGAGATCTTGCAGGTGGACAGGAGGTATTTGGAGGCCCCCGGAGGCAGGCCACTGAAGGAGCGGCAGTAACTGCAGATGGAGTTTGGGCTTCTTCCACAAGGAAGGCGGTAGGGCAGCTGAGGAGGACGAGGGGGGTGGTTTACGAATATGGGGAGAAGGTGAGCAGGATGCTGGCGCATCAATTGAGGAAACAGGAGGCAGCGAGGGGGATTGGGAAAGTGAAGGATGGGGAGGGGGAACACGGTCTTGGAACCGGTTGGGGTGAATGGGGTGTTTGGGGATTTCTACAGGAGGCTGTATGAGTCGGAACCCCCACCCAGATTGGAGGTTATGAGGTGGTTTATGGAGGGGTTGGAGTTCCCGAGGGTGGAGGAGGACCTGCTGAGTAGCTGATAGCCCCCATTGGGTTGGTAGAGGTGGTGGAAGGGTTGGAGGCGACGCAGTAGGGCAAGGCCCCAGGCCCGACAGATAACCAGTGGAGTTTTATAAAAGGTTTTCGGGGGTACTGGGGCCTTTGCTGGTGAGAGCGTTTAACGAGGCAAGGGAGCAGGAGGTGCTCCTCCCAATGTTATAACAGGCCTCAATCTCCTTGATTCTAAAACAGGACAAGGATCCGGAGCAGTATGCGTCCTATAGGCCGTTCTTGCTACTTTTTTTAAGAGTACCGAATTATTTCGTTTTCCCAATTAAGGGGCAATTTAGCGTGGCCAATTCACCTAACCTGCACATCTTTGGGTTGTGGGGTTTAACCCATGCAGACACGGGGAGAACGTGCAAACTCCACACGGACAGTGACCCAGGGCTGGGATTCGAACCCGGGTCCTCAGCGCCATAGGCAGCAGTATTAACCACTGTGCCACCGTGCCACCCTTCGATCTTGCTATTGAATGTGGACGGCATGTTATTGGCCAAGATCATGGCCTCGAGAATTGAGACTGTGTGCCAGGGGTGGTAGGGGAGGACCAAACGGGGTCCATGAAGGGGAGGCATCCGTTGCCTAACATTAGGAGATTATTAAATATGATAATGATGCCCCCCGAGGGACGGGATGTGGAGGTGGTGGTCGCCATGGATGTGAAGAAGGCCTTCGATCGGGTGGAACGGGAAAATATTTGGGTGGTGCTGTGGCGGTATGGGTTTGGGCAGGGATTTATGGATTGGATCCGACTGCTGTAACAAGCACCAGTGCCGAGTGTGCGGACAGACTGGGTGAGCTTGGATTATTTCAGGCTGCATTGGGGTGCGAGGCAGGGATTCCCACTCCCCATTGCCCTTTGCCTTGACTATAGAGCCACTGGTGATGGTATTGAGAGCATTGAGTGACTTGCAGGAGATAGTATGGGGGTGGGGGACTATATGCGGACAATTTGTTACTGTACATTTCGGACTCATTGGGCGGTATTGAGGGGATTATGGGGATCTTAGATGAATTTGTCCGGCTTTCGGAGTATAAATTGAACATGGGGAAAAGTGAGGTCGTTCCGATCCAGGAGAGGGGGCAGGAGAAGAGCTTGGGGGAGATGATATTTAGGGTGGTGGGGATAGGGGGGGGGGGGGGGGGAGCTTTCGGTACTTGGGTATTCAGGTGGCGCGGGGAGGGAGCAGCTGCATAAGCTGAATTTGGTTCGGTTGGTGGAGCAGTTGAAGGGGGACTTTAGGAGGTGGGATGCGTTTCCATTGGCGGGGAGGGTTCAAACGTTAAAGATGATGGTCTTCCCGAGATTCTCCTCCATCTGCAGTTTCTGCCGCTTCCTCAACCTGCCTCCGGGACCTCCAAATACCTCCTGTCCACCCATCAACATCTCCTCCACTAAGCTTTCCATCTCCACCCGTTCCGCCTTCTCCCTGTGCGGCCGTATCGAGATAAACTCCCAGCTCACTACCGCTTTTAATTCCTCCCACAACGTGGCCGCCAAACCTTCCCCGTGTCGTTCGTGTTTCAGAGCCTTCCGATTTTTATTCCCAAGGCGCTTTTTAGGAAGGTGAATGCGGTGATTTCAGGATTTGTGTGGGCGGGTAAAACCCAGAGGGTGAACAAGGTGCTGCTGGAGGGGGGGGGGGGGGGGGGGGGGGGGCTTGGCTCTCCCGAACGTTATAAATTATTACTGGCCGACAAACATAGCGATGGTCAGGAAGTGGGTAGTGGGGGAGGGGTCGGTATGGGAGCGGGTGGAGGCAGCCTCATATCGGGGCACGAGTTTGGGGGCATTGTAAACAGCGCCTCTGCCGTTCTCACTGGCTCGGTACTCCGCAAGCCCGGTGGTGGTGGCGGCCCTGTGGGTGTGGGGTCAGTGGCGGCAGCACATGGGGCTGGAGGGAGCTGCGGTTTGGGCACCGATATGTGGCAGTCACCAGTTTGTTCCTGGGGGGGGGGGTGCTGGGTGGAGGGTTTTGGGGTGGCAGTGGGCGGGGATCGAGCGGTTTGAGGATTTGTTTATCGACGGTGGTTTTCCATGTTTGGAAGAGTTGGAGGAGAAATTTGAGCTGCTGCCCGGAGGGAACAAGTTCTGTTATTTAACAAAACTTTGTTCTCAAACCTCACAGTTTACGCAGTTAAAAATGTGGAAGTGAAATGAAGGGGAAAGGATTAAGGTAGTGAGCCAATGAAAATTCAGTGTCACAGCTGTGGGCAGACCAGAGTGATACGGAAGGTTGATTCTCCAGCCCCGCGTGCCGCATGAACATCACGGGCGAGAGGCGGACAATGGGGAAGTCCATTGACCTCGGGCGGGATCCTCTAGTCGCCGAGCGGACGCGGCCGGAGAATCACGCCTTGTACAGTCGTTAATCTTTGTGTGGTAGAGGAAACCACACCGTGAGCAACAGATTGGAGGAAGTCCACATAAGCTGCTGTCTCAGACAGCACGAGCTCCATCTGTTTTCCTAACGTAAAGAACCAGCTCAATTTTCCTCTTCACTAAATCCAAAGAAAGAAAGAGTGACCCATGTTGGCTCTGAGCTAACCCCCCGCAGCTCCAAGGCACAGAGACAATAATAACAGGGAAAGGGGCATTCTCAGCTACTAGCCATAAAGTAAGCCTCTCTCCGATGGGGCAGTAGTTTGAGTGAAGGGACCAGTGATATGCCAGATCTATACCCCTGACCAAAGAGCAGCCTTTTCCAGTGCTGCAGCCTCCCTTAAGAATTTCAATTATACATCCAGAGTTAGAGCTTTTAGGAATGGGTTTTCCAGTCTATTACCAAACCATAAGGACACATTTATCCCTATGTACTTTTCCATGTATTTAACCCAGGCCACCCAGAATTTTATTATTTTGTTATTAATCTGAATATGTTTTTATGGTTTCACATTTTTTAAACACAGCGATTGTAGAGAAGGTTTCCCATGGTGAAGACAGAATCTGGGACAGAATTTCAGAATAATGGTCCCACATGCTGCAGGGGGGCTGGTAGTGGGTCAGGAACCAGTTTAAGGGGCTCTGCCATGGCTCTTAAATGAAGTGGAGAGGAGAGCTGGGAAGGGAGCCCTCCACAACACTGACTCTGGCTCTGGAGGTTTCACTGCAGGTTTTGAGACACTGAATAAGATGAGTTCTCCCAAGAACTGAAGGAGGAACCCAAGCTTGAGAATGTGGAAGAGGCTGAGGGGGCCCAGCAGTAGGAATTCAGGCCCTCCAATCGGGAGACAGAAGGCTGGATTCTCCCGCCCCATCTGCCGCAAGAACACCATGGGCACGGGCGAGACGGCGACAATGGAAAAATTCATTGTCCTCGGACGGGATTCTCCAGTCGCTGGGCGAACGCGGCCGGACAATCCCGCCCATAGGCACTGATAGGGTCCAGGACCACAGGGGGGTGAGAACAGTGGGTGGCATTACACTTTCATGCTCCAAGAGCCACACTCTGACTTTCGCAGCATGCCCCCCAACCAACAAAACCTCACTTTGCAGCTCCACCCCCTCCTCTCTTCCCTGGCATCTCCTCATATCCACACAGCCAACACTATCACTGACCCTCAGTCTTGCCCTCTGGCCTGGCAATCACCCTCCAAAACTGGTGTCCTTCCCTCCACTCAATTCATTAGGATCATTCAAACCTCTTTGCCTCCCCTCCTCACAGGAGAGCATTGAACCTGGCGAGAGGCAAAGTCCCACTGATGGGGGGGGGGGGGGGGGGGGGTGACGCTCCGAAGACCTTTAGGGCCATTAGCAATGCAGGACCACCTGACCCATTGGGAAGAAGGCCTTGTTACAGCAATGATCTGCCGTGGAAACCTGAGCCTCTCAGTCACTGGTCCTCAGACATGTCGGGAAAGCTGGTCCTCTGACTGTAGATCCCGTATTACATAGAAACAGAGGAAATAGGACCAGGAGTAGACCATTCAGCCCTTCGAGCCTGCTCCACAATTCAGGTTGATCATGGCCGATCATCCAAATTAGTAATCCTGTTCCCGTGCCCACCCCCCCCCCCTCCCCCTCCCCCCCCGCCATATCCTTAAATTCATTTAGCCCCAAGTGCCATATCCAACTCGTTCTTGAGAGCGTACAATGTGTCGACCTCAACTGCTTCCTGTGGTGGTGAATTCCACAGGATCACCACTTTCTGGGTGAAGACATTTCCCCTCATCTCTGTCCTAGATGGTCTACCCTGTATCCTCAGATTGTGACCCCTGGTTCTGTACTCCCACACCATCAGGATCTTCTTTCCTGCATCTACTCTGTCTAGTCCTGTTGGAATTTTATAGGTTTCTATGAAATCCCCCCTCATTCTTCTAAACTCTAGCGAATAGAATCCTAACTGAGTCAATCTCCCCACATACGTCAGTCCCGCCATCCCAGGAATCAGTCTGGTAAACCTTTGCTGCACTCCCTTGCACAGCAGGAAAACCTTCCTCAGATAAGGAGACCAAATCTGCACACAATATTTCAGGTATGGCCTCACCAAGGCCCTGTACAGTTGCAGAAAGACATCCCTGCTCCTGTACTCGAGTCCTCTCACTATGATAGCCAACATACCGTTTGCCTTCTTTACCGCTTCCTGCACCTGCATGCTTACCTTCAGTGACTGGTGTACAAGGGCACCCAGGTCTCGTTGCACATTCCCCTCTCTTTATCTACAGCCATTCAGATAATAATCTGCCTTCCCATTTTTGCTACCAAAGTGGATAATCTCACATTATCCACATTATACTGCATCTGCCATTAATTTGTCCAGTCACTCAACTTGCCCAAATCACACTGAAGCATCTCTGCAGCCTCCTCACAGCTCACCCTCCCACTCAGCTTTGTGTCATCTGCAAACTTGGATTTATAATTCCATCATCTAAATCATTGATATATATTATGAATAGCTGGGCTCTCAGCACTAATCCCTGCGGTACACGTCACTGCCTGCCAAGTGGATTTTGATGTCCATCCAATTGCCCCACGGATTCAGATGGAGCGGAGGAGAAAGCAGCCTGTGCCACTGCTGGTGTTGATGCTCACCACGTTCCTCAGCAGAGGTCCAAGGAGGGCTGTAATAGCTGCTCACTCCTTGTACTGACGCCTGGCAGCAGGGAAGTGCAGCCAAACGGGAGTGAAGTACTTGTCACTAAAAGGTTGGAAATCACCTGCCAAGCACTGAAAGCTCTCTCTCAGAAGAAGTGCTATGACCCTGGCAAGTTGCTGTTAGCTCAGGAAATATAATCCCTGGCAGTTAAAGCCAGAACACTGAGTTCAAACAGCAGTTGATGATTTGCAAGTTGTAGAGGCAGCAGGGTAGCATGGTGGTTAGCATAAATGCTTCACAGCTCCAGGGTCCCAGGTTCGATTCCCGGCTGGGTCACTGTCTGTGTGGAGTCTGCACGTCCCCCCTGTGTGTGCGTGGGTTTCCTCCGGGTGCTCCGGTTTCCTCCCACAATCCAAAGATGTGCTGGTTAGGTGGATTGGCCATGCTAAATTGCCCGTAGTGTCCTAATAAAAAAAAGTAAGGTTAAGGGGGAGGTTGTTGGGTTACGGGTATAGGGTGGATACGTGGGTTTGAGTAGGGTGATCATGGCTCGGCACAACATTGAGGGTCGAAGGGCCTGTTCTGTGCTGTACTGTTCTATGTTCTATGTACTGGGGTAGGGAAATGTTAAACCACATTACTGTATCAGACATTTCCACCTTGTTTTTAATGTCACTTAACAACATCACAAATGGAATGAATTTTATTTTTGTAACCCATCTGATTGCCAGGCTACACTGACTTATTGACTTCTCTGGTTAAAGTGATCAATTGATTTATTTTTCTTCTTTTTTTTTCTTTTTATTTCAATTGGTGTTGTACCTGTGGCATTCCATCTTTTGTAGCCAAGCGGAGGAGAAACAGTTGTCCTCCTCAATACCTGCCTGCTTCCTTGCATGAAGTAAATGCTTTAATGCTCTGTCTGGCGATCCACAATGACCGGTGTATGTTGTTGACTGTTGTGAATAAACCTCCCTTTCCAAGGGCTGGTGCAGACTCCATGGGCCGAATGGCCTTCTTTTGCCCTGTAAATCTTATGAATCTGTGACAGACAAATCTTCGATTACAGATATGAACAACCTCCATCCCAGGTGGAATCCCTCCCCTGACCCTTGAGGAGCAAACTTAATTTCCTCCAGTTGCAGGAGTTCCGCCATATCCCCCAATCATGCCAATGCCTTCAGTGGCTGACCTCCACCCGAGTAGAATTCAGTCATTGTGTAGGTGGAGCTGGGCTGTGGCTCTGTGAGCTGTTTTTGGTTTCTCTTTCAGACCTGAATGCTGTGGACTCAGACAGGAGAAAGAAGTGTTTTGGCCTGTCTCCGTCTCTCGTTTCATTTTAAATATCTGCTCCAGTAAAAATCACCTTGGTGGTGGCTTTTAAGATATAGTTTGCTTTCCGGAAGGGTTTAAACCCGCTGGTGAGATGGGGTCAGAATCTCAGGGAAAGCCAGCCTTATTCAAGTGAGAATGCAGAGTGCTGGGCCACGCCCTTGAAAGGGGGTTTTGGTTATGGGATTTTGTTTTGAATTGGAACAGTTAAGGGGGAATTCATTAAGTGATATACATAGATTACTGTAGCTGTGGGGTATATTTATGTTTGTAATTGCTAAAAACTCTTGCTGTGTGTTTATATAAAGTCAGAATAAGCCAGTGGGGTTTGTTAAAGTGGTAATGGAAAGCCCAATTGAAGCGAAGGAGGTGCAAAAGAATGTACAGCCTGATCAAGAGACATAAAATCCAAAGAGTTTACAACAGCTTTTGACAAGCGGGGACCTGCCAAATGATTCCTGCCAGGGGCGCATAGGTTAGTATACCCCCCCCCCCCCCGGGGTATTTATATACATGAAAAAAACATAAGACATACATAAATATGCAATGTAAATACATAGGCACAGGCATCACGTGAAGCATACAGGAGTGCAATACTACTCAGTAGAGAAGATGTGTGAAGAGATCAGATCAGTCCATAAGAGGATCGTTTAGGAGTCTGATAACAGTGGGGTTAAAGCTGTTTTTGAACCTGTTAGTGAGAGTTCTCAGACTCTTGTATCTCCTGCCCGATGGAAGAAGTTGGAAGAGTGAATAACCGGGGTGGGAGGGGTCTTTGATTATGCTGCCCGCTTTCCCCAGGCAGCAATGGATGGGAAGCAGGTTTGCGTGATGGACTGTGCTGTGTTCACAACTCTCTGTAGTTTCTTATGGTCTTGGGCTGAGCAGTACCACGGTAATGTCCCTCGGCACTGCTGCCCGTAACTGCCCGGGGTGAGTGTCTGGGGCCGTGCCTGGTGAGGGGGGGCTTTAGTTGGGGAGGTCTGTGGGAGGGTATTTCCCATGTACTGGGAGAGGAGAGGGGGTGTTCTCTGGGAGACGGGACGTATGCCTGGGAGGGGGTGCCCATGTATATGGGGGCAGGAGAAACTGAGAAAAATGCAACGCTTCTGTCAAATGAAAAGTCAGCAACCGAAATGTTCAACCTGTTTTTCCTCCACAGATGCTGTCTGACCCTCTTGAGTATATGTAGCATTTTCCGTTTTCATCTCACCCAATCAGATTGATGCACATCCTTGGTTCTATGTTCCTTCAGCATATATGTTTCCAGAGCATTAACGTAAAACGAGATGAGCACAAGAATGACCCGTGTTTGCAGTCTGAAAGAAGGAAATGTGCACTGCCCATTCATACATATGCTTAACTAATCCCATCATCTTTTATTCAATGTTACAGTCTTGTTTGCCTGAACTGGCAAGAAAATAGTTTTACAGGATATGGATAAATATTCCTGGAGACTACATATCCTCTATAAACACGCATGCCATGGTTTCTATTGACTTGTCTCATCATATGTTTTAGGAATGCTGATGAGCATTCTCAGAATTGAGTGTTTGATCTATTTAGTCACATGTTCCACACACGTTAGCGCGATTACAGGCCAGTAATGCACCAGGATAACACCAGAAAGAAAATGTCGATAGCTTTTTATAGTCCTTGTCCGCGTTGAAGTGCATAAAGGCAGATGGTCTGTCAGTGCTTAATCTTCACATTCAGCCCTCGCCTTCGATAGACGGCCAAAGAGTTTTCCATTTGATGCCTAACCGAATGGGGCGGATGGAAGTTATAAAACATCATTCAACCACATCTGCAAACAATAAAAATGCATCATAGTGTGTGCTTGGACCCAGCTAGAAAGGCTTGTCTGGTGAAACAGGGGAATCAAGCCTGAGGATTTCCGCTACAGACACAGCAAAAGGTGCAAATTTAACGAAAATAAAATTTCAAACCACAAAGAAATTTTGATCAAATTATTAAGTAAGTTAAAATATAGAATTAAGCAAAAGATGGAATCAATGAGACAGAAGTATATAACATTTTTATGCCAATTATTGCACACATGTTAAAAGACTGTGCAAAAGCACATAGAACATAGAACATAGAACAGTACAGCACAGAACAGGCCCTTCCCAGATTGAACTGACGAATGAGGAGAAAGTTCAACGTCTGAGGCCTGTTTAAAAGACACCAAGTTCAAGGAATCCTCAGGAACCCAAGGATCACTCAGATACAGGCCCTATCTGTGAATCTCTGACAGACTGAAGACATTCAAAATTACCTTAAAGATAGCACTGTGAGGGCTGCACGGTGGCGCAGTGGTTAGCACTGTGAGGGCTGCACGGTGGCGCAGTGGTTAGCACTGTGAGGGCTGCACGGTGGCGCAGTGGTTAGCACTGCATTCTCAAGGCACCGAGGCCCCAAGTTCGATCCTGGCTCTGGGTTACTGTTCGTGTGAAGTTTACACATTCTTCCCGTGTTTGCACACCCACAACCCAAAGATGTGCAGGGTAGGTGGATTGGCCACGCTAAATTGCCCCTTAATTGGAAAAAACGAATTGGGTACTCTAAATATATTTTTTTTAAATGATAGCACTGTGGTTAGCACAGTTGCTTCACACTGCCAGGGACCCGGGTTCGATTCCCGGCTTGGGTCACTGTCAGTGCGGTGTCTGCACGTTCTCCCCGTGTCTGTGTGTGTTTCCACCGGATGCTCAAGTTTCCTCCCACAAGTCCCGAAAGACGTGCTTGTCCGGTGAATTAGACATTCTGTATTCTCCCTCCGTGTACCCGAACAGGCGCCGGAATGTGGCGACTAGGGGATTTTCACAGTAACTTCATTGCAATGTTAATGTAAGCCTACATGTGACAATAATAAACATTAAACCTTCATTAAAAGGAGATAGGTTGAACTGTCGCAACTACAAAGGCTTTCAACTGTTGACAATATCCCAGCTGATTAACTTCTTAATCATCTCTTGTCAGCTGCAGGAGAGATCCTTCCAGAGTCCCAGTGTGTCTTTGAAACTGCCAGAGGAACAACTGGATTCTCCGCCGCCTGCCACTGATAGTGGACTTCCCGATGCAGCTGAGAATCCAGTGTTGGGAAAAAATGGGAGCAGCTCCGGGAGCTGATCCTTTTCCGATGCTCCAGTCCTCCACTGGCATGGCATTAAGGTTCACGCACCGCGCCAGCGGGAGGATGCAAATAGGTCAAATTGATCCATTTGCACCCTATTAACGGGCTGGGCACCGGATTCTCTGTGCCTTCGTGATTTCCCGCACCTCTGAGCCAGGATTCACGTGGCCATGGATTAACGCAGGTATTTCCCAGCATGGCTTTGGCACGGTGGACCTCACGGTGGGCCAAGGGCCTATGGTTTCAAGGTGGGTGCCCTCAAAGTCTATCAGAAGGCCCTCCTCCTACCCCCAATGCAAATCCTGCCCAGCCCATCCCCAGCAGACCTCTGGTCTCTGGTGGGGGGAGCTCTGTTATGAAGGGGTGTCTGGTAGGGGGCTTTGATGTGGGAGAACCTCTGGTGGGGGTCATGGGGGTGGGGGGGAATGAATCATCCTTGTACTGTGTGGGGGGGGGGGGGGGAGGGGAAGCCAACCTCCGGACTTCGTTATCAGGCCACCTGCTCAAAATTGCGGCCTGATAGTGGGATTCGCAACGGAACCCCTCACAATCCCCGCCATGCATCAATTGCATTGCAAGGGATAGTGACTCGTCTGTGTGTACCTCTCCCAGCACAAATACAAATCAGAGGTGATTCATCTCTGGCGGGAGAATATAATAGTCTCCCAAATGAAGAATCCAGCCCCAACATTAACTTCAAGCGCACCAATGTTAGGAAAAGAACATCCTTTTGTACATAGCTTTCCTCTATCTCGATTCGACAAAGCAAGCGGCTCTGCAGAAGGTGTTACAGCAATATGGATGCTCAACTAAATTCACAAACATCGTCCCTCCCTGACATGACAATAAGCAAATAACAGTACTACCTGTCAAAACAGGCGCCAAGCAGGGGATTGCACAAACACTATTCTCAATCTTTCTTGCAGCAATGCTGAAACTTGCTCCTCACAAGTCTTCTGCCATCCCCAGATGTGGTAAGCACTGATGGTAAACTCTTCAACCTTAACTGCCTGGAATCTAATGTATACTGACGATAGCGAAGTTAGTTATCTCTCTGAGGAAGAACCAAAGTAGATAGTTGTTGTATTCACCAAAACTTACAAGAGCATGAAACCAGGAAGACCAATGTCCTCTACCAACCTACACCAAATGTATCAAATATTCAATTGAGATTCATTGTGATGTGTTGGAAAATGTCCCTCAGTTCCTTTATCTTGGAAACTATCTGAACCAAAAAGCTGACATTGATGAACAGGTACATCACTCAATCAGTTGGATTAGGTATGGTAAATTACATACTCCAGTGTTTGAGAATGGTATCAGACCCTACACTAAACTCAATGTCTATCAGGCAATCGTTCTCCCCATGCTTCTGTACAGTGCCAAAACCTGGAAAATGTATTGATGCCAGAGAAACAATTAACATTAACTTCACAACACACCAACTTCAGGAGAAGTGCAGAGAGCACTTCTAGGTTTCCTCTCCGCTTGCTGCCAGTCTCTTCTCAAACACTCTCCTTCCCCCCCATTTCCTGCTTCAGTTCCCCTCTCAGCTTTCTGTATTCAGACTGCTTCTCATGGTCTGGATTTTAAAATTATCATCAGGTTCAAATCCCTCCGCCCATCCTCATGCCTGTGTCCTTCTTCTGCCCTGTGACCCTCCAAGAACTCTGTGTTTTACCAACTCTGACCTCTTGTGCATCTCCCAATCTCTTCAACACCCTACTGGCAGCTCTACCTTCGGCCATTTCGGCCCTAAGCTCTGCCTTCCAGGCTCAACATTGAGTCAAAGGATTTCAGATCACAACTCTGCCCACATTTTATTTATGTTGGTGATAATTCTGCTTTTCCAATTTGCACCTTCTCTACTCTCATCTTCTGTTACGTTACTGGACCCATTACTGTCTATATTTGCTTTGCTCCATCATCCCTTTGGTCATTTAATCTCTCCAGTCCTCCACTTTCTCACAGACCATCCCTTTTGTTTTTTCATGACCCCCCCCCCCCCCCCCCCCCCCCACCCCCCCACCCCCACACACACACACTTTTACCTACTGCCCACTTAAAAGTGGGCCAAATGGCTCCTTCCGGGCCACACCAATTCTGTGACGTGTCGCATCTCTAATCGTCTCCAGCTCTGATGGAAGGTTATCAGTGTTAAATCTCTTCACTGCTGCTTCACAATCTGCTGTCTTTCACCAGCATTTCCTGCTCTTATCCCTCGTCTCTGCAATTACCTCCCTCTTTGCTTCTGCAACACCATTTACCACTGCTGGTCACATTTCCTAACATCTTTTCCTCTAGCTGGGCATTGGTATTTCCTTTGGCCATGCTTCACGGGATGCGTACTACGATAAAGCCGGCCTGGAATTGCAAGATTTTGTTGTAAATGTCCAACATGTGGGCAGCGAAGTGGAGGGAATGGGTCATTTCAGCTGTGGAAGCTACCCCGACACAAAAGGGTCACGGCCTTCTAAACCAACATCATTAATTAAAGGTTCCAATGACAATTAAACATTTACAGTGTTCCTCTGCTGCTTTACTGTTTATATTCTTCCAAGCAGACATTCCCCACTACATGCTCCCAGGGCTTGCCAGACATACTACAGCAATAATCTAGAATATGCTTCCTGTGCTGAAAAAACAACATTCCCTTTGGCTTTCTTCCATGACACGCAATGAGGTCCGAGATGGACAGCCTGGAACATCACAGAGGTAAAGAGGAACTCCGTGCAATTCAATATAGAAAACTTTCCATTTCAATACTTCAAACACTAAACAGATTTAAGTCGTGGCTTACAGAGCGGTGATGGATTTTGGCAAAACTTAAATGGAGCAAAAGTAATTGCAAGGGGACTGCATGCTTTGAAACTGCAGCCATATGACAGCTGATTTGGTATTCTCACTTTCATAGAATTTACAGTGCAGAAGGAGGCCATTCGGCCCATCGAGTCTGCACCGGCTCCTGGAAAGAGCACCCTACCCAAGGTCAACACCTCCACCCTATCCCCATAACCCAGTAACCCCACCCAACACTAAGGGCAATTTTGGACACTAACAGCAATTTATCACGGCCAATCCACCTAACCTGCACATCTTTGGACCGCGAGAGGAAACCGGAGCACCCAGAGGAAACCCACGCACACGCGGGGAGGATGTGCAGACTCCGCACAGACAGTGACCCAAGCCGGAATCGAACCTGGGACCCTGGAGCTGTGAAGCAATTGTGCTATCCACAATGCTACCGTGCTGCCCACTTTATTTATAATTAAAAATGAAATCCCACAGTAAACACCGTTAATCTACTGAGAATAAAAGAAGATGTTTTATGTTGGGCACATTTTAAGATCTGCAAAAGTGAAATTTTCTCAACATTGCTATATTGTTATTGTGAATTTATCAAATTATATTACTTCCCCTCAGTGTGATCCATTCACTGTTCTGCTGAGAATCTACTGAATTTTGCTGAAGTTCCCAAGTGCTGGGGTACAGGTCCACAGGTGCTGCAGTACAGGACCATAGGTGGTGGGGTCCAGGTCCATAGGTGCTGCGCTACAGGTTCACAGGGGCTGGGATACAGGTCCATGTGTATTGTGGTACAGGTTCATTGGTGCTGGGAAACAGCCCCACAGGTACTGGGGTACTGCTCCCATAGTTGCTGGGATACAGGTCCACCGGTTCTGTGCTACAGGTTCAAAGTGGTTGGGATACAGGTTCACAGGAGCTGTGACAGAGGTACTACGGTACAGATACATTGGCGCTGGGGAACAGGGTCACAGGCGCTGGGCTACAGGGTCACAGGTGCTAGTTTCCAGCTCCAAAGGTGCTGGGGTACAGGTTCACAGGTTCTGTGCTACAGTCCACGGGGACTGGGGTACAGGGTCAGAGGTGCTGGAGTACAGGTCCATGGGTGTGGAGGTACACATTCACAGATGCTTAGATACAGGTTCACAGGTGCTGGGAAACAGCTCCACATGTACTGGAGTACACGTCCACAGGAGTTGGGGTACAGGTTCAGAGGCGCTGGGTACAGGTTCAGAGGCACTGGGTACAGGTTCAGAGGCACTGGGTACAGGTTCAGAGGCACTGGGTACAGGTTCAGAGGCACTGGGTACAGGTTCACAGGAACTGGGGTACAGGTTCAGAGGCACTGGGTACAGGTTCAGAGGCACTGGGTACAGGTTCACAGGAACTGGGGTACAGGTTCAGAGGCACTGGGTACAGGTTCACAGGAACTGGGTACAGGTTCAGAGGCACTGGGTACAGGTTCACAGGAACTGGGATACAGGTTCAGAGGGGCTGGGGTACAGGTTCAGAGGCACTGGGTACAGGTTCACAGGAACTGGGGTACAGGTTCAGAGGGGCTGGGGTACAGGTTCAGAGGGGCTGGATGTACAGGTCCACAGGTATTGGGATAAACGTTCACAGGTGTTGGGATACTGGGATACAGGTTTGATGTGCTGGGATATAGCTCCACAGGTTCACTGGTGTTGGGATACAGGTTCCCAGGTGCTGCGGCACAGGTTTACAGCACAGTGGTTAGCACAGTTGCTTCACAGCTCCAGGGTTCCAGCTTCAATTTCCGGCTTGGGTCACTGTCTGCACGTTCTCCCCGTGTGTGCGTTGGTTTCCTCCGGGTGCTCCGGTTTCCTCCCACAGTCCAAAGATGTGCAGGTTAGGTGGATTGGCAATGATAAATAGTCCCCTAGTGTCCAAAAAGGTCATGTGGGGTTACTGGGTTACGAGGATAGGGTGGAGCTGTAGGCTTAAGAGGGTGTTCTTTCCAAGGGCCGGTGCAGACTCGATATGCCGAATGGCCTCCTTCTGCCCTGTAAATTATATGATTCTATGACATGCTGTGGTACAGGTTTACAGGTGCTGTGGTCCTGGTTTACAGGTGCTGGGATACAGGTGCTGGGATACAGGTTTACAGGTGCTGGGATACAGGTTTACAGGTGCTGTGGTCCCAGTTTACAGGTGCTGTGGTACAGGTTTACAGGTGCTGTGGTCCTGGTTTACAGGTGCTGGGATACAGGTTTACAGGTGCTGGGATACAGGTTTAGAGGTGCTGGGATACAGGTTTACAGGTGCTGGGATACAGGTTTACAGGTGCTGGGGTACAGGTTTACAGGTGCTGGGATTCAGGTTTACAGGTGCTGGGATACAGGTTTACAGGTGCTGTGGTCCTGGTTTACAGGTGCTGGGGTACAGGTTTACAGGTGCTGTGGTCCCAGTTTACAGGTGCTGTGGTACAGGTTTACAGGTGCTGGGATACAAGTTAACAGGTGCTGGGATACAGGTTTACAGGTGCTGGGACACAGGTTTACAGGTGCTGGGATACAAGTTAACAGGTGCTGGGATACAGGTTTACAGGTGCTGGGATACAGGTTTTCAGGTGCTGGGATACAGGTTTACAGGTGCTGGGATACAGGTTTACAGGTGCTGGGATACAGGTTTACAGGTGCTGGGATACAGGTTTAGAGGTGCTGGGATACAGGTTTACAGTTGCTGGGATTCAGGTTTACAGGTGCTGGGGTACAGGTTTACAGGTGCTGGGATACAGGTTTACAGGTGCTGGGATACAGGTTCCCAGGTGCTGTGGTACAGGTTTACAGCACAGTGGTTAGCACAGTTGCTTCACAACTCCAGGGTTCCAGCTTCAATTTCCGGCTTGGGTCACTGTCTGCACGTTCTCCCCGTGTGTGCGTTGGTTACCTCCGGGTGCTCCGGTTTCCTCCCACAGTCCAAAGATGTGCAGGTTAGGTGGATTGGCAATGATAAATAGTCCCCTAGTGTCCAAAAAGGTCATGTGGGGTTACTGGGTTACGAGGATAGGGTGGAGCTGTAGGCTTAAGAGGGTGCTCTTTCCAAGGGCCGGTGCAGACTCGATGTGCCGAATGGCCTCATGCTGCCCTGTAAATTATATGATTCTATGATTCTATGACATGCTGTGGTACAGGTTTACAGGTGCTGTGGTCCCAGTTTACAGGTGCTGTGTCCCGGTTTACAGGTGCTGTGGTACAGGTTTACAGGTGCTGGGATACAGGTTTACAGGTGCTGGGATACAGGTTTACAGGTGCTGTGGTCCCAGTTTACAGGTGCTGTGGTACAGGTTTACAGGTGCTGGGGTACAGGTTTACAGGTGCTGGGATACAGGTTTACAGGTGCTGTGGTACAGGTTTACAGGTGCTGGGATACAAGTTTACAGGTGCTGGGATACAGGTTTTCAGGTGCTGGGGTACAGGTTTACAGGTGCTGGGATACAGGTTTACAGGTGCTGGGATACAGGTTTAGAGGTGCTGGGATACAGGTTTAGAGGTGCTGGGATACAGGTTTACAGGTGCTGTGGTACAGGTTTACAGGTGCTGGGATACCGGTTTACAGGTGCTGTGGTCCCAGTTTACAGGTGCTGGGATACAGGTTTACAGGTGCTGGGATACAGGTTTACAGGTGCTGGGATACAGGTTTACAGGTGCTGTGGTACAGGTTTACAGGTGCTGTGGTCCTGGTTTACAGGTGCTGGGATACAGGTTTACAGGTGCTGTGGTACAGGTTTACAGGTGCTGGGATACAAGTTTACAGGTGCTGGGATACAGGTTTTCAGGTGCTGGGGTACAGGTTTACAGGTGCTGGGATACAGGTTTACAGGTGCTGGGATACAGGTTTAGAGGTGCTGGGATACAGGTTTACAGGTGCTGGGATACAGGTTTACAGGTGCTGGGATACAGGTTTACAGGTGCTGGGATACAGGTTTACAGGTGCTGGGATACAGGTTTACAGGTGCTGGGATACAGGTGCTGGGGTACAGGTTTACAGGTGCTGTGGTACAGGTTTACAGGTGCTGTGGTACAGGTTTACAGGTGCTGGGATACAGGTTTACAGGTGCTGGGATACAGGTGCTGGGATACAGGTTTACAGGTGCTGTGGTACAGGTTTACAGGTGCTGGGATACAGGTTTACAGGTGCTGGGATACAGGTTTACAGGTGCTGGGATACAGGTTTACAGGTGCTGGGATACAGGTTTACAGGTGCTGGGATACAGGTTTACAGGTGCTGGGATACAGGTTTACAGGTGCTGGGATACAGGTTTACAGGTGCTGGGATACAGGTGCTGGGGTACAGGTTTACAGGTGCTGTGGTACAGGTTTACAGGTGCTGGGATACAGGTTTACAGGTGCTGGGATACAGGTTTACAGGTGCTGTGGTACAGGTTTACAGGTGCTGGGATACAGGTTTACAGGTGCTGGGATACAGGTTTAGAGGTGCTGGGATACAGGTTTACAGGTGCTGGGATACAGGTTTACAGGTGCTGGGATACAGGTTTACAGGTGCTGGGATACAGGTTTACAGGTGCTGGGATACAGGTTTACAGGTGCTGGGATACAGGTGCTGGGGTACAGGTTTACAGGTGCTGTGGTACAGGTTTACAGGTGCTGTGGTACAGGTTTACAGGTGCTGGGATACAGGTTTACAGGTGCTGGGATACAGGTGCTGGGATACAGGTTTACAGGTGCTGTGGTACAGGTTTACATGTGCTGGGATACAGGTTTACAGGTGCTGGGATACAGGTTTACAGGTGCTGGGATACAGGTTTACAGGTGCTGGGATACAGGTTTACAGGTGCTGTGGTACAGGTTTACAGGTGCTGTGGTCCTGGTTTACAGGTGCTGTGGTCCTGGTTTACAGGTGCTGTGGTCCTGGTTTACAGGTGCTGGGATACAGGTTTACAGGTGCTGTGGTACAGGTTTTCAGGTGCTGGGGTACAGGTTTACAGGTGCTGGGATACAGGTTTACAGGTGCTGGGATACAGGTTTAGAGGTGCTGGGATACAGGTTTACAGGTGCTGGGATACAGGTTTACTGGTGCTGGGGTACAGGTTTACAGGTGCTGGGATACAGGTTTACAGGTGCTGGGAAACAGCTCCACATGTACTGGAGTACACCCCACAGGAGCTGGGGTACAGGTTCAGAGGCACTGGGTACAGGTTCAGAGGCACTGGGTACAGGTTCAGAGGCACTGGGTACAGGTTCACAGGAACTGGGGTACAGGTTCAGAGGCGCTGGGTACAGGTTCAGAGGGGCTGGGGTACAGGTTCAGAGGGGCTGGGGTACAGGTTCAGAGGGGCTGAATGTACAGGTCCACAGGTATTGGGATAAACGTTCACAGGTGTTGGGATACTGGGATACAGGTTTGATGTGCTGGGATATAGCTCCACAGGTTTACAGGTGCTGGGATACAGGTTTAGAGGTGCTGGGATACAGGTTTACAGGTGCTGGGATACAGGTTCCCAGGTGCTGCAGCACAGGTTTACAGCACAGTGGTTAGCACAGTTGCTTCACAACTCCAGGGTTCCAGCTTCAATTTCCGGCTTGGGTCACTGTCTGCACGTTCTCCCCGTGTGTGCGTTGGTTACCTCCGGGTGCTCCGGTTTCCTCCCACAGTCCAAAGATGTGCAGGTTAGGTGGATTGGCAATGATAAATAGTCCCCTAGTGTCCAAAAAGGTCATGTGGGGTTACTGGGTTACGAGGATAGGGTGGAGCTGTCGGCTTAAGATGGTGCTCTTTCCAAGGGCCGGGGCAGACTCGATGTGCCGAATGGCCTCATGCTGCCCTGTAAATTATATGATTCTATGATTCTATGACATGCTGTGGTACAGGTTTACAGGTGCTGTGGTCCCAGTTTACAGGTGCTGTGTCCCGGTTTACAGGTGCTGTGGTCCTGGTTTACAGGTGCTGTGGTACAGGTTTACAGGTGCTGGGGTACAGGTTTACAGGTGCTGGGATACAGGTTTACAGGTGCTGTGGCCCCGGTTTACAGGTGCTGGGATACCGGTTTACAGGTGCTGTGATACAGGTTTACAGGTGCTGGGATACAGGTTTACAGGTGCTGGGATACAGGTTTACAGGTGCTGTGGTCCCAGTTTACAGGTGCTGTGGTACAGGTTTACAGGTGCTGGGATACAGGTTTACAGGTGCTGGGATACAGGTTTACAGGTGCTGTGGTACAGGTTTACAGGTGCTGGGGTACAGGTTTACAGGTGCTGGGATACAGGTTTACAGGTGCTGTGGTACAGGTTTACAGGTGCTGGGATACAAGTTTACAGGTGCTGGGATACAGGTTTTCAGGTGCTGGGGTACAGGTTTACAGGTGCTGGGATACAGGTTTACAGGTGCTGGGATACAGGTTTACAGGTGCTGGGATACAGGTTTACAGGTGCTGGGATACAGGTTTACAGGTGCTGGGATACAGGTTTACAGGTGCTGGGATACAGGTTTACAGGTGCTGGGATACAGGTGCTGGGGTACAGGTTTACAGGTGCTGTGGTACAGTTTTACAGGTGCTGTGGTACAGGTTTACAGGTGCTGGGATACAAGTTTACAGGTGCTGGGGTACAGGTTTACAGGTGCTGGGATACAGGTTTACAAGTGCTGGGATACAGGTGCTGGGATACAGGTTTACAGGTGCTGTGGGACAGGTTTACAGGTGCTGGGATACAAGTTTACAGGTGCTGGGGTACAGGTTTACAGGTGCTGGGACACAGGTTTACAGGTGCTGGGGTACAGGTTTGCAGGTGCTGGGGTACAGGTTTACAGGTGCTGGGATACAGGGTTACAGGTGCTGGGGTACAGGTTTACAGGTGCTGGGATACAAGTTTACAGGTGCTGGGGTACAGGTTTACAGGTGCTGTGGTACAGGTTTACAGGTGCTGCGGTACAGGTTTACAGGTGCTGGGATACAAGTTAACAGGTGCTGGGATACAGGTTTACAGGTGCTGGGATACAGGTTTACAGGTGCTGGGATACAAGTTAACAGGTGCTGGGATACAGGTTTTCAGGTGCTGGGGTACAGGTTTACAGGTGCTGGGATACAGGTTTACAGGTGCTGGGATACAGGTTTAGAGGTGCTGGGATACAGGTTTACAGTTGCTGGGATTCAGGTTTACAGGTGCTGGGATACAGGTTTACAGGTGCTGGGATACAGGTTTAGAGGTGCTGGGATACAGGTGCTGGGGTACAGGTTTACAGGTGTTGGGATACTGGGATACAGGTTTGATGTGCTGGGATATAGCTCCACAGGTTCACTGGTGTTGGGATACAGGTTCCCAGGTGCTGCGGCACAGGTTTACAGCACAGTGGTTAGCACAGTTGCTTCACAGCTCCAGGGTTCCAACTTCAATTTCCGGCTTGGGTCACTGTCTGCACGTTCTCCCCGTGTGTGCGTTGGTTACCTCCGGGTGCTCCGGTTTCCTCCCACAGTCCAAAGATGTGCAGGTTAGGTGGATTGGCAATGATAAATAGTCCCCTAGTGTCCAAAAAGGTCATGTGGGGTTACTGGGTTACGAGGATAGGGTGGAGCTGTAGGCTTAAGAGGGTGTTCTTTCCAAGGGCCGGGGCAGACTCGATGTGCCGAATGGCCTCATGCTGCCCTGTAAATTATATGATTCTATGATTCTATGACATGCTGTGGTACAGGTTTACAGGTGCTGTGGTCCCAGTTTACAGGTGCTGTGTCCCGGTTTACAGGTGCTGTGGTCCTGGTTTACAGGTGCTGTGGTACAGGTTTACAGGTGCTGGGATACAGGTTTACAGGTGCTGTGGCCCCGGTTTACAGGTGCTGGGATACCGGTTTACAGGTGCTGTGGTCCCAGTTTACAGGTGCTGTGGTACAGGTTTACAGGTGCTGGGATACAGGTTTACAGGTGCTGGGATACAGGTTTACAGGTGCTGTGGTACAGGTTTACAGGTGCTGGGGTACAGGTTTACAGGTGCTGGGATACAGGTTTACAGGTGCTGTGGTACAGGTTTACAGGTGCTGGGATACAAGTTTACAGGTGCTGGGATACAGGTTTTCAGGTGCTGGGGTACAGGTTTACAGGTGCTGGGATACAGGTTTACAGGTGCTGGGATACAGGTTTAGAGGTGCTGGGATACAGGTTTACAGGTGCTGTGGTCCCAGTTTACAGGTGCTGGGATACAGGTTTACAGGTGCTGGGATACAGGTTTACAGGTGCTGGGATACAGGTTTACAGGTGCTGTGGTACAGGTTTACAGGTGCTGTGGTCCTGGTTTACAGGTGCTGGGATACAGGTTTACAGGTGCTGTGGTACAGGTTTACAGGTGCTGGGATACAAGTTTACAGGTGCTGGGATACAGGTTTTCAGGTGCTGGGGTACAGGTTTACAGGTGCTGGGATACAGGTTTACAGGTGCTGGGATACAGGTTTAGAGGTGCTGGGATACAGGTTTACAGGTGCTGGGATACAGGTTTACAGGTGCTGGGATACAGGTTTACAGGTTCTGGGATACAGGTTTACGGGTGCTGGGATACAGGTTTACAGGTGCTGGGATACAGGTGCTGGGGTACAGGTTTACAGGTGCTGTGGTACAGGTTTACAGGTGCTGTGGTACAGGTTTACAGGTGCTGGGATACAGGTTTACAGGTGCTGGGATACAGGTGCTGGGATACAGGTTTACAGGTGCTGTGGTACAGGTTTACAGGTGCTGGGATACAGGTTTACAGGTGCTGGGATACAGGTTTACAGGTGCTGGGATACAGGTTTACAGGTGCTGGGATACAGGTTTACAGGTGCTGTGGTACAGGTTTACAGGTGCTGTGGTCCTGGTTTACAGGTGCTGTGGTCCTGGTTTACAGGTGCTGTGGTCCTGGTTTACAGGTGCTGGGATACAGGTTTACAGGTGCTGTGGTACAGGTTTTCAGGTGCTGGGGTACAGGTTTACAGGTGCTGGGATACAGGTTTACAGGTGCTGGGATACAGGTTTAGAGGTGCTGGGATACAGGTTTACAGGTGCTGGGATACAGGTTTACTGGTGCTGGGGTACAGGTTTACAGGTGCTGGGATACAGGTTTACAGGTGCTGGGAAACAGCTCCACATGTACTGGAGTACACCCCACAGGAGCTGGGGTACAGGTTCAGAGGCACTGGGTACAGGTTCAGAGGCACTGGGTACAGGTTCAGAGGCACTGGGTACAGGTTCACAGGAACTGGGGTACAGGTTCAGATGGGCTGGGGTACAGGTTCAGAGGGGCTGGATGTACAGGTCCACAGGTATTGGGATAAACGTTCACAGGTGTTGGGATACTGGGATACAGGTTTGATGTGCTGGGATATAGCTCCACAGGTTTACAGTTGCTGGGATTCAGGTTTACAGGTGCTGGGATACAGGTTTACAGGTGCTGGGATACAGGTTTAGAGGTGCTGGGATACAGGTTTACAGGTGTTGGGATACAGGTTCCCAGGTGCTGCGGCACAGGTTTACAGCACAGTGGTTAGCACAGTTGCTTCACAGCTCCAGGGTTCCAGCTTCAATTTCCGGCTTGGGTCACTGTCTGCACGTTCTCCCCGTGTGTGCGTTGGTTACCTCCGGGTGCTCCGGTTTCCTCCCACAGTCCAAAGATGTGCAGGTTAGGTGGATTGGCAATGATAAATAGTCCCCTAGTGTCCAAAAAGGTCATGTGGGGTTACTGGGTTACGAGGATAGGGTGGAGCTGTCGGCTTAAGATGGTGCTCTTTCCAAGGGCCGGGGCAGACTCGATGTGCCGAATGGCCTCTTGCTGCCCTGTAAATTATATGATTCTATGATTCTATGACATGCTGTGGTACAGGTTTACAGGTGCTGTGGTCCCAGTTTACAGGTGCTGTGTCCCGGTTTACAGGTGCTGTGGTCCTGGTTTACAGGTGCTGGGATACAGGTTTACAGGTGCTGGGATACCGGTTTACAGGTGCTGTGGTCCCAGTTTACAGGTGCTGTGGTACAGATTTACAGGTGCTGGGATACAGGTTTACAGGTGCTGGGATACAGGTTTACAGGTGCTGTGGTACAGGTTTACAGGTGCTGGGGTACAGGTTTACAGGTGCTGGGATACAGGTTTACAGGTGCTGTGGTACAGGTTTACAGGTGCTGGGATACAAGTTTACAGGTGCTGGGATACAGGTTTTCAGGTGCTGGGGTACAGGTTTACAGGTGCTGGGATACAGGTTTACAGGTGCTGGGATACAGGTTTAGAGGTGCTGGGATACAGGTTTACAGGTGCTGGGATACAGGTTTACAGGTGCTGGGATACAGGTTTACAGGTGCTGGGATACAGGTTTACAGGTGCTGGGATACAGGTTTACAGGTGCTGGGATACAGGTGCTGGGGTACAGGTTTACAGGTGCTGTGGTACAGTTTTACAGGTGCTGTGGTACAGGTTTACAGGTGCTGGGATACAAGTTTACAGGTGCTGGGGTACAGGTTTACAGGTGCTGGGATACAGGTTTACAAGTGCTGGGATACAGGTGCTGGGATACAGGTTTACAGGTGCTGTGGGACAGGTTTACAGGTGCTGGGATACAAGTTTACAGGTGCTGGGGTACAGGTTTACAGGTGCTGGGACACAGGTTTACAGGTGCTGGGGTACAGGTTTGCAGGTGCTGGGGTACAGGTTTACAGGTGCTGGGATACAGGGTTACAGGTGCTGGGGTACAGGTTTACAGGTGCTGGGATACAAGTTTACAGGTGCTGGGGTACAGGTTTACAGGTGCTGTGGTACAGGTTTACAGGTGCTGGGGTACAGGTTTACAGGTGCTGGGGTACAGGTTTACAGGTGCTGTGGTACAGGTTTACAGGTGCTGGGATACAAGTTAACAGGTGCTGGGATACAGGTTTTCAGGTGCTGGGGTACAGGTTTACAGGTGCTGTGGTACAGGTTTACAGGTGCTGGGATACAAGTTAACAGGTGCTGGGATACAGGTTCCCAGGTGCTGCAGCACAGGTTTACAGCACAGTGGTTAGCACAGTTGCTTCACAGCTCCAGGGTTCCAGCGTCAATTTTCGGCTTGGGTCACTGTCTGCACGTTCTCCCCGTGTGTGCGTTGGTTACCTCCGGGTGCTCCGGTTTCCTCCCACAGTCCAAAGATGTGCAGGTTAGGTGGATTGGCAATGATAAATAGTCCCCTAGTGTCCAAAAAGGTCATGTGGGGTTACTGGGTTACGAGGATAGGGTGGAGCTGTAGGCTTAAGAGGGTGCTCTTTCCAAGGGCCGGGGCAGACTCGATGTGCCGAATGGCCTCATGCTGCCCTGTAAATTATATGATTCTATGATTCTATGACATGCTCTGGTACAGGTTTACAGGTGCTGTGGTCCCAGTTTACAGGTGCTGTGTCCCGGTTTACAGGTGCTGTGGTCCTGGTTTACAGGTGCTGTGGTACAGGTTTACAGGTGCTGGGATACAGGTTTACAGGTGCTGGGATACAGGTTTACAGGTGCTGTGACCCCGGTTTACAGGTGCTGGGATACCGGTTTACAGGTGCTGTGGTCCCAGTTTACAGGTGCTGTGGTACAGGTTTACAGGTGCTGGGATACAGGTTTACAGGTGCTGGGATACAGGTTTACAGGTGCTGTGGTACAGGTTTACAGGTGCTGGGGTACAGGTTTACAGGTGCTGGGATACAGGTTTACAGGTGCTGTGGTACAGGTTTACAGGTGCTGGGATACAAGCTTACAGGTGCTGGGATACAGGTTTTCAGGTGCTGGGGTACAGGTTTACAGGTGCTGGGATACAGGTTTACAGGTGCTGGGATACAGGTTTAGAGGTGCTGGGATACAGGTTTAGAGGTGCTGGGATACAGGTTTACAGGTGCTGGGATACAGGTTTACAGGTGCTGGGATACAGGTTTACAGGTGCTGGGATACAGGTTTACAGGTGCTGGGATACAGGTGCTGGGGTACAGGTTTACAGGTGCTGTGGTACAGGTTTACAGGTGCTGTGGTACAGGTTTACAGGTGCTGGGATACAGGTTTACAGGTGCTGGGATACAGGTGCTGGGATACAGGTTTACAGGTGCTGTGGTACAGGTTTACAGGTGCTGGGATACAGGTTTACAGGTGCTGGGATACAGGTTTACAGGTGCTGGGATACAGGTTTACAGGTGCTGTGGTACAGGTTTACAGGTGCTGTGGTCCTGGTTTACAGGTGCTGTGGTCCTGGTTTACAGGTGCTGGGATACAGGTTTACAGGTGCTGTGGTACAGGTTTTCAGGTGCTGGGGTACAGGTTTACAGGTGCTGGGATACAGGTTTACAGGTGCTGGGATACAGGTTTAGAGGTGCTGGGATACAGGTTTACAGGTGCTGGGATACAGGTTGACAGGTGCTGGGATACAGGTGCTGGGATACAGGTTTACAGGTGCTGTGGTACAGGTTTACAGGTGCTGTGGTACAGGTTTACAGGTGCTGGGATACAGGTTTACAGGTGCTGGGATACAGGTGCTGGGATACAGGTTTACAGGTGCTGTGGGACAGGTTTACAGGTGCTGGGATACAAGTTTACAGGTGCTGGGGTACAGGTTTACAGGTGCTGGGACACAGGTTTACAGGTGCTGGGGTACAGGTTTGCAGGTGCTGGGGTACAGGTTTACAGGTGCTGGGATACAGGGTTACAGGTGCTGGGGTACAGGTTTACAGGTGCTGGGATACAAGTTTACAGGTGCTGGGGTACAGGTTTACAGGTGCTGTGGTACAGGTTTACAGGTGCTGGGGTACAGGTTTACAGGTGCTGGGGTACAGGTTTACAGGTGCTGTGGTACAGGTTTACAGGTGCTGGGATACAAGTTAACAGGTGCTGGGATACAGGTTTTCAGGTGCTGGGGTACAGGTTTACAGGTGCTGGGATACAGGTTTACAGGTGCTGGGATACAGGTTTAGAGGTGCTGTGATACAGGTTTACAGGTGCTGGGATTCAGGTTTACAGGTGCTGGGATACAGGTTTACAGGTGCTGGGATACAGGTTTAGAGGTGCTGGGATACAGGTTTACAGGTGCTGGGATACAGGTTTACAGGTGCTGGGATACAGGTTTACAGGTGCTGGGGTACAGGTTTACAGGTGCTGGGATACAGGTTTACAGGTGCTGGGATTCAGGTTTACAGGTGCTGGGATACAGGTTTACAGGTGCTGGGATACAGGTTTACAGGTGCTGGGGTACAGGTTTACAGGTGCTGGGATACAGGTTTACAGGTGCTGGGAAACAGCTCCACATGTACTGGAGTACACGCCCACAGGAGCTGGGGTACAGGTTCAGAGGCACTGGGTACAGGTTCAGAGGCACTGGGTACAGGTTCAGAGGCACTGGGTACAGGTTCAGAGGCACTGGGTACAGGTTCAGAGGCACTGGGTACAGGTTCAGAGGCACTGGGTACAGGTTCAGAGGTGCTGGGTACAGGTTCAGAGGTGCTGGGATACAGGTTTACAGGTGCTGGGATACAGGTTTACAGGTGCTGGGATACAGGTTTACAGGTCCTGGGATACAGGTTTACAGGTGCTGGGATACAGGTGCTGGGGTACAGGTTTACAGGTGCTGTGGTACAGGTTTACAGGTGCTGTGGTACAGGTTTACAGGTGCTGGGATACAGGTTTACAGGTGCTGGGATACAGGTGCTGGGATACAGGTTTACAGGTGCTGTGGTACAGGTTTACAGGTGCTGGGATACAGGTTTACAGGTGCTGGGATACAGGTTTACAGGTGCTGGGATACAGGTTTACAGGTGCTGTGGTACAGGTTTACAGGTGCTGTGGTCCTGGTTTACAGGTGCTGTGGTCCTGGTTTACAGGTGCTGGGATACAGGTTTACAGGTGCTGTGGTACAGGTTTTCAGGTGCTGGGGTACAGGTTTACAGGTGCTGGGATACAGGTTTACAGGTGCTGGGATACAGGTTTAGAGGTGCTGGGATACAGGTTTACAGGTGCTGGGATACAGGTTGACAGGTGCTGGGATACAGGTGCTGGGATACAGGTTTACAGGTGCTATGGTACAGGTTTACAGGTGCTGTGGTACAGGTTTACAGGTGCTGGGATACAGGTTTACAGGTGCTGGGATACAGGTGCTGGGATACAGGTTTACAGGTGCTGTGGGACAGGTTTACAGGTGCTGGGATACAAGTTTACAGGTGCTGGGGTACAGGTTTACAGGTGCTGGGACACAGGTTTACAGGTGCTGGGGTACAGGTTTGCAGGTGCTGGGGTACAGGTTTACAGGTGCTGGGATACAGGGTTACAGGTGCTGGGGTACAGGTTTACAGGTGCTGGGATACAAGTTTACAGGTGCTGGGGTACAGGTTTACAGGTGCTGTGGTACAGGTTTACAGGTGCTGGGGTACAGGTTTAGTGGTGCTGGGATACAGGTTTACAGGTGCTGGGATTCAGGTTTACAGGTGCTGGGATACAGGTTTACAGGTGCTGGGATACAGGTTTAGAGGTGCTGGGATACAGGTTTACAGGTGCTGGGATACAGGTTTACAGGTGCTGGGATACAGGTTTACAGGTGCTGGGGTACAGGTTTACAGGTGCTGGGATACAGGTTTACAGGTGCTGGGATACAGGTTTACAGGTGCTGGGATACAGGTTTACAGGTGCTGGGATACAGGTTACAGGTGCTGGGGTACAGGTTTACAGGTGCTGGGATACAGGTTTACAGGTGCTGGGAAACAGCTCCACATGTACTGGAGTACACGCCCACAGGAGCTGGGGTACAGGTTCAGAGGCACTGGGTACAGGTTCAGAGGCACTGGGTACAGGTTCAGAGGCACTGGGTACAGGTTCAGAGGCACTGGGTACAGGTTCAGAGGCACTGGGTACAGGTTCAGAGGCACTGGGTACAGGTTCAGAGGCACTGGGTACAGGTTCAGAGGCACTGGGTACAGGTTCAGAGGCATGGGGTACAGGGTTAGAGGTGCTGGGATACAGGTTTACAGTTGCTGGGATTCAGGTTTACAGGTGCTGTGGTCCTGGTTTACAGGTGCTGGGATACAGGTTTAGAGGTGCTGGGATACAGGTTTACAGGTGTTGGGATACAGGTTCCCAGGTGCTGCGGCACAGGTTTACAGCACAGTGGTTAGCACAGTTGCTTCACAACTCCAGGGTTCCAGCTTCAATTTCCGGCTTGGGTCACTGTCTGCACGTTCTCCCCGTGTGTGCGTTGGTTACCTCCGGGTGCTCCGGTTTCCTCCCACAGTCCAAAGATGTGCAGGTTAGGTGGATTGGCAATGATAAATAGTCCCCTAGTGTCCAAAAAGGTCATGTGGGGTTACTGGGTTACGAGGATAGGGTGGAGCTGTAGGCTTAAGATGGTGCTCTTTCCAAGGGCCGGGGCAGACTCGATGTGCCGAATGGCCTCATGCTGCCCTGTAAATTATATGATTCTATGATTCTATGACATGCTGTGGTACAGGTTTACAGGTGCTGTGGTCCCAGTTTACAGGTGCTGTGGTCCCGGTTTACAGGTGCTCTGGCCCCGGTTTACAGGTGCTGGGATACAGGTTTACAGGTGCTGGGATACAGGTTTACAGGTGCTGGGATACAGGTTTACAGGTGCTGGGATACAGGTTTACAGGTGCTGGGATACAGGTTTACAGGTGCTGGGATACAGGTTTACAGGTGCTGTGGTACAGGTTTACAGGTGCTGTGGTCCTGGTTTACAGGTGCTGGGATACAGGTTTACAGGTGCTGTGGTACAGGTTTACAGGTGCTGGGATACAAGTTTACAGGTGCTGGGATACAGGTTTTCAGGTGCTGGGGTACAGGTTTACAGGTGCTGGGATACAGGTTTACAGGTGCTGGGATACAGGTTTAGAGGTGCTGGGATACAGGTTTACAGGTGCTGGGATACAGGTTTACAGGTGCTGGGATACAGGTTTACAGGTGCTGGGATACAGGTTTACAGGTGCTGGGATACAGGTTTACAGGTGCTGGGATACAGGTGCTGGGGTACAGGTTTACAGGTGCTGTGGTACAGGTTTACAGGTGCTGTGGTACAGGTTTACAGGTTCTGGGATACAGGTTTACAGGTGCTGGGATACAGGTGCTGGGATACAGGTGTACAGGTGCTGTGGTACAGGTTTACAGGTGCTGGGATACAGGTTTACAGGTGCTGGGATACAGGTTTACAGGTGCTGGGATACAGGTTCACAGGTGCTGGGATACAGGTTTACAGGTGCTGTGGTACAGGTTTACAGGTGCTGTGGTCCTGGTTTACAGGTGCTGTGGTCCTGGTTTACAGGTGCTGGGATACAGGTTTACAGGTGCTGTGGTACAGGTTTTCAGGTGCTGGGGTACAGGTTTACAGGTGCTGGGATACAGGTTTACAGGTGCTGGGATACAGGTTTAGAGGTGCTGGGATACAGGTTTACAGGTGCTGGGATACAGGTTTACAGGTGCTGGGATACAGGTGCTGGGATACAGGTTTACAGGTGCTGTGGTACAGGTTTACAGGTGCTGTGGTACAGGTTTACAGGTGCTGGGATACAGTTTTACAGGTGCTGGGATACAGGTGCTGGGATACAGGTTTACAGGTGCTGTGGTACAGGTTTACAGGTGCTGTGGGACAGGTTTACAGGTGCTGGGATTCAAGTTTACAGGTGCTGGGGTACAGGTTTACAGGTGCTGGGGTACAGGTTTACAGGTGCTGGGGTACAGGTTTGCAGGTGCTGGTGTACAGGTTTACAGGTGCTGGGATACTGGTTTACAGGTGCTGGGGTACAGGTTTACAGGTGCTGGGGTACAGGTTTACAGGTGCTGGGATACAGGTTTACAGGTGCTGGGATACAGGTTTACAGGTGCTGGGATACAGGTGCTGGGGTACAGGTTTACAGGTGCTGTGGTACAGGTTTACAGGTGCTGTGGTACAGGTTTACAGGTGCTGGGATACAGGTTTACAGTTGCTGGGATACAGGTGCTGGGATACAGGTTTACAGGTGCTGTGGTACAGGTTTACAGGTGCTGGGATACAGGTTTACAGGTGCTGGGATGCAGGTTTACAGGTGCTGGGATACAGGTTTACAGGTGCTGGGATACAGGTTTACAGGTGCTGTGGTACAGGTTTTCATGTGCTGGGGTACAGGTTTACAGGTGCTGGGATACAGGTTTACAGGTGCTGGGATACAGGTTTAGAGGTGCTGGGATACAGGTTTACAGGTGCTGGGATACAGGTTTACAGGTGCTGGGATACAGGTTTACAGGTGCTGGGATACAGGTGCTGGGATACAGGTTTACAGGTGCTGTGGTACAGGTTTACAGGTGCTGTGGTACAGGTTTACAGGTGCTGGGATACAGGTTTACAGGTGCTGGGATACAGGTGCTGGGATACAGGTTTACAGGTGCTGTGGTACAGGTTTACAGGTGCTGTGGGACAGGTTTACAGGTACTGGGATACAGGTTTACAGGTGCTGGGGTACAGGTTTACAGGTGCTGGGATACAGGTTTACAGGTGCTGGGATACAGGTTTACAGGTGCTGGGATACAGGTTTACAGGTCCTGGGATACAGGTTTACAGGTGCTGTGGGACAGGTTTACAGGTACTGGGATACAAGTTTACAGGTGCTGGGGTACAGGTTTACAGGTGCTGGGGTACAGGTTTACAGGTGCTGGGGTACAGGTTTACAGGTGCTGGGGTACAGGTTTACAGGTGCTGGGATACAGGGTTACAGGTGCTGGGGTACATGTTTACAGGTGCTGGGATACAAGTTTACAGGTGCTGGGGTACAGGTTTACAGGTGCTGGGATACAGGTTTACAGGTGCTGGGGTACAGGTTTACAGGTGCTGTGATACAAGTTTACAGGTGCTGGGGTACAGGTTTACAGGTGCTGGGGTACAGGTTTACAGGTGCTGGGGTACAGGTTGACAGGTGCTGGGACACAGGTTTACAGGTGCTGGGATACAAGTTTACAGGTGCTGGGGTACAGGTTTACAGGTGCTGGGGTACAGGTTTACAGGTGCTGGGGTACAGGTTTACAGGTGCTGTGGTACAGGTTCCCAGGTGCTGTGGTACAGATTTACAGGTGCTGTATGCCAGCACCTGTAAACCTTTCCCGGCACCTGTGGATCGGCATCTCAGCATGTGTGGAACTGCTGGGGTACTGCTCCACAGCTGTTGGGGTACAGGTTCACGAGAGCTGGTGTACAGCCAGTAGTCCAAAGACACAGTTAATTCTCTGTTGTCCGGGGTTCAAATCCCACCGCAGCAGATGTTGAAATTTGAATTCAATAAAATCTGGGTGACCATGAATTCAAAACCCATCTGATTCACCAATCTCCCTGATTCACCAATCTCCCTGATTCACCAATCTCCCCGATTCACCAACCTCCCTGATTCACCAACCTCCCTGATTCACCAATCTCCCTGATTCACCAACCTCCCTGATTCACCAATCTCCCTGATTCACCAATCTCCCTGATTCACCAACCTCCCTGATTCACCAACCTCCCTGATTCACCAACCTCCCTGATTCACCAATCTCCCTGATTCACCAATTTCCCTGATTCACCAATCTCCTTCAGGGAAGGAAATTTGTCAGCCTACATGTGAACCCAGACTCAAGGGCAAATCTGGTTGTTTAACAGCAAGCAATTAAACCTCGAAAAGGATTGAAGCACCTGGCATCGACCGAGGCATGGGAAATGCCAATGGCAACTTCAAACCTTACGGCCCTGCAAATTCCTCCTTTCCCAGACGAGTTAAGCAACAGCCTGACAAAGTCATGGAATCACATGTCCCAAACACTACTATCACCATCCCCGGATGTGACCTGTCCCAGAGCTGACGGCACAGTGGCATACAGTTGGGAGGGAGTTGCCCTGGTGAAGCGTAAACACTAGACTACTTGCCAACTGTAAAAGCAGTATGCAATTGACAGAGCTAAGCAATTCTACAACCAATGAATTAAATCTAAACTCTGCAGTCCCGCCACACGCACACAGCCATGAATGGGGAGGGAAAATTAAACAACTCACTGGAAAAGGAAGCTGCACAAATACCCCATCCTCAATGGCAGGTTAAAGCTGAAATGTTTGCAATAATCTTCAACCAGAAGTGCTGAGTGGATGATCCATCTCAACCTTCTTTGGAGGTCCCCAGCATCACAGATATCAGTCTTCAGCCAATTTGTTTCATCCCATGTGATATCAAGAAACAGCTGGAAGCACAGGATACTACAAAGGGTGACAATATTCCAGAAATAGTACGAAGACTAGTGCTCCAGAATTTTCCATGCATGTAGCCAATGCCCCTGTACATCTCCAACACTGGCATCTACTCAGCAATGTGGAACATTGCCCAGGTATTTACACAAAAAGCAGGAGAAATCAAACTGACTAATCAATGCCTCGTCTAGTCGCGATCATCAGGAAAGTGGTGGAAGTGGTCATCAAAAGTGTTTTCAAGTGGAATGTACAGTTTGGGTTCCACCAGGGAAACCCAGCTCCTGACCTCATCACAGCCTTAGTTCAAACATGGACAAAAGAGCTGAACTGTCGGGGTGAGGTGAGGTGCGAGTGACTGCCCTTGACATCAAGGCAGCATTTGATCGAGTATGGCATCAAGCAGCCTTAGTAAAACTGCAGTCAATGGGAATGAGGAACATCTTCCCACTCATTGGAGTTATTCCTGGCACAAAGGTTGTGGTTGTTGGATGTCAATCCGTTCATTTCCAAAACATCACTGGAAGAGTTCTCAGGATAGTGTCCTTAACCCAACCATCTTCAGCTGCTCCATCAATGACCTTCCTTCCATCTTAAGGTCAGAAGTGGGATGTTCACAATGTTCAGCACCATTTATGACTTCTCAGATGATGAAGCAGTCCATGTCCAAATGCAACAAGACCCGGGCAGTATCGAGGCTTGGGCTGGTAAGTGGTAAGCAATATTTATGCCATATAGGTGCCAGGCAATGACCAACTCAACAAGGGAGAATCAAACCATAGCCTCTTAGCATTACCATTATCCCACAATATCACCATCTTTAGTGTTATGCTGGGGAGGCAATGGCATTGTGGCATCTTCACTGGACTAATAATCCAGAGACCTGCTCTGGGTTTGTATCCCACCACGGCAAATAGTGAAATTTGAAATTTATTGAACTCAGTAAAATTCTGCGATTACAAGTATAACGACGACCATGAAATCATTGTCTTGAAAACCCATTTGGTTCACTAATGTCCCTTAGGGAAGGACATCTGTTGTCTTTACTGGTTCCGTGACTCCAGATCCACAACATACCCACAGCCATGCGGTTGACTATTAAATGTCCTCTGAAAGCTACTCAGTACCAGGGGCAATTAGGGATGGGCTACACATGCAGGCTCAGCCAGCGACACCCACATCCCATGAATGAATAAGTGAAACTTGACCAGAGACTGATCTGGACCAGCCATATAAATACTATGGCTTCAACAGCACGTCAGAGGCTAGGAATCCAGTGGCGAGCAACTTACCTCCTGACTCCCCAAAGCCTGCCACTAGAAGGCACAAGTCAGGAGTGTGATGGAATACTCTCCATTTGGCTGGAGGGGTGCAGCTCTGCCAACACTCAAGAGGTTTGACACCACTCGGACAAAGCAACAAAGGATACTGGAAGTCTGCAGAGGGATTTGGATAGGTTAAGTGAATGGGCTAGGGTCTGGCAGATGGAATACAATGTTGACAAATGTGAGGTTATCCATTTTGGTAGGAATAACAGCAAACGGGATTATTATTTAAACGATAAAATATTAAAGCATGCCGTTGTGCAGAGAGACCTGGGTGTGCTAGCGCATGAGTTGCAAAAAGTTGGTTTACGGGTGCAACACGTGATTAAGAAGGCAAATGGAGTTTTGTCCTTCATTGCTAGAGGGATGGAGTTTAAGACTAGGGAGGTTATGCTGCAATTGCATAAGGTGTTAATGAGGCCACACCTGGAGTATTGTATTTTGTTTTGGTCTCCTTACCTGAGAAAGGACGTACTGGCGCTGGAGGGTGTGCAGAGGAGATGATGGACTTCATAAATAAATTGGAGAAGCTAGGACTGTTAACCTTAGAGAGGAGAATTGATCACAGAATTTACAATGCAGAAGGAGGCCATTCGGACATCGAGTCTGCACCCGCCCTTGGAAAAAGCACCCTACCCAAACCCACAACTCCAGCCTATCCCCGTAACCCAACCTATCCTTTGTGAACACTAAGGGCAATTTATCATGGCCGATCCACCTAACCTGCACATCTGTGGACTGTGGGAGGAAACTGGAGCACCTGGAGGAAATGCACACAGACGCAAGGAGAACGTGCAGACTCTGCACAGACAGTGATCCAAGCTGGGAATCGAACCTGGGACCCTAGAGCTGTGAAGCAACAGTACTAACCACTGTGCTACCGTGCCGCCCCCAATGGTTGAAAGTATTCAAAGTAAGGAGAGGTTGAGGCAGAACATAGAGAGAACCTATTCCAGTGGCGGATGAATCGAGAAGAGGAGAACACCGATTTAAAGTGATTGGCAAAAAAAACAATAGTTATTAAGAAAACAGCTGGAATTCTCCGGTTGTTGCGATTAACTTTTCCGCCGGCAGCGCAGCCCCGCCCCTTCGTTTACCGGCGGGGTGGGGGTGACTTCAATGGGAAATCCCATTGACACGCAGTGGGAGGATAGAATCCCACCGCCAGTGAACGGCGTGCCAGCGAGAAACACACGGCTGGGGGACCGGGTAATCCAGCCCAACATCTTTTACACACTGCCTGGTTAGGATCTGGATCCAGGGAAACTATTCGGGATTCCCACTTCAAATTATCTGTTTGTAAAATCCTTTAACTTTCAGTTGTTTTCTCTCTCCTCTGGGTGTTGCACATCACTCTCCAGTTAAACTGCATAATAACTCTCTGGTACTGTATTAAACATTTCCTCTCACTCCCTGTGAAGCGAAACCTTTTTTCTGCCGACCAGTGTTCTGATAGGCACAGGAGAGAAGGAAACTCATCTCACTAGTCCATGGTACACACATCCCTGCACAAAGTCATCGCAACATCACAACAGCTCAATTCCAGTTGCGCACCTGAGAAACAACTGCTCAATATTCAAGTCTTCATTCCAGACAATTCAGGATCCGCGTGCAGTAAAATGCAGCTGCCACAGGAGGGCAGCAGAGAAACAGAATAAATAACAATCGCTTGAGGCCTTCCCTCTCTTAGCTCAACGTCAAAGTGACGAATGGGCGAGAGGATTTAACCTGCACAGAAATCTGAGAGAAAAGCTATTTTAATCCAAAGGTGAATCTTCTTCCTCTTAAAGAAAATATTAAAAATGCCGTAAAGGTTCAGGCAACATCCTGATAGATAGAAGCAAATTACTGCGGATGCTCGAATCTAAAACCAAAGAGAAAATGCTGGAAAATCTCAGCAGGTCTGGCAGCATCTGTAAGGAGAGAAAAGAGCTAATGTTTCGAGTCCAGATGACAAAGGGTCACCTGAGATTTTCCAGCATTTTCTCTTTGGTTCCTGGTTGATAGGGTTAGGAGGCAAAATCCTCAGGTTAAATTATTACCAGTCAGCTCTCCCCCTCAAAGGGGAAAGCAGCCGATGGTCATCTGGGACTATGGCGACTTTACTGCCAGATAACCTTGAAATTCTAGCATTTTGTGTTTTTTTGATTACCCAAGTCAAATGCTCTCTCATCAAATGCTCTCTCATCTCAGCGCCAGCGAACCAGGTTCAATTCCTGCCTCGGGTGGCTATCTGGAGTTTGCGCCTTCTCTCCATGTCGGTCCGGGTTTCCTCCGGGTGCTCCAATTTCCTCCCACTGATGTGAAAGTTAGGTGAATTGGTCAAGCTAAAGTTGCCCCTTAGTGTCTAAAGATGTACAGGTTAGGTGGGATCACGGGGATAAGGTGGGGGAGTGGGCCTCGGCAGGGTGCTCTTTCAGAAGGTCGGTACAGACTTGATGGGCCGAAAGGCATCTTTCCACACTGTAGGGAAACTATGGAAATTTTCTATGGAAAATGTTGGGTTTCAGGTCAGGACCCTGATGTCAGGGTCAAATACAGGTACCAGCCCGGCACTGTGTTGGGGGGAGCAGCATCCTTACATTGGTTTTAGTTGTTTTAATTAGTGGTCAGAGGATAAGCACGCTGTCCAATTAATAATGGCAGGTTCTCGAAGCTGGAGGGCCTGTAGGAGAACTTCCAACAAGGAAGGAGCTGCACATTGATTTTGCAGGTAAGGGAGATAGAGGCAGAGAGCACTTCCATCCTGCGGCACCCTCTCAGCACTTTTAAAAGTTTTGGAATAAGCCTAAAGATGTGGACGTTAGGTAGATTGGCCATGCTAAATTGTCGCTAAGTGTCCAAAGGTTGAGTGGGGTTACAGGGATAGGGTGGGGGTTGGGCCTCGGCAGGGTGGTCCTTCGAAGGGTCGGTGCCAGCACGATGGGCCGAATGGCCTCCTTCTGTACTGAAGGGATTCTGTGAATCTATGAATAAAGAGAAAGAAGAGCAGCACGGTGGCTCAGTGGTTAGCACTGCTGCCTCACGGCACCAAGGACCTGGGTTCGATCCCGGCCCCGGGTCACTGTCTGTGTGCAGTTTGCACATTCTCTCCATGTCTGCATGGGTCTCACCCCACAACCCAAATATGTGCAGGCGAGGTGGATTGGCCACGTTAAATTACCCAATAATTGGACAAAAAAGAATTGGATGCTCTAAATCTATAAAAAAAAAGAAAAAAGAAAGAGAAAGACCGACCGCTGACAGACTATGGAGGGTAAACCCTTGTACAGGATTACCCGCAGTCACAGCTTGGCACGATTATTGTGGCCTCCAACTCAGCGTGGAACGTTGCTCCCTGGTCTGTAGCTGGGAGGCTGCCTTTGGGCAGCTGCTGGCAGTGTGAGTGTCTGCAAGGCGCTGGAAAATTCCAGCCAACTTCTCATCAATGGCCTTAATCGGCCTTGTCGCTGTCTCAGTTGACTACAAAACACCGGTGGGACAAATTACGCACCCACCTCCTCCCCTCCTGCCTCCGTATCTGGGTGAAAATCCTGCCCAGAGTTCATACTTCAAGTGGGTGACCTTCCATCAGACTATCTGAGGCAAAATCGGCAGCTTGAAACGTGCTGCGTTTTTTTCAGTATTTGCTGTTTATATTCCAGCTGTTCAGCACCTGCAGCATTTAGCTTTCCGTTTTCTTTGATTGATTAACGAGTAAAACATTTATTCTCCAAGACCTTGTTAATGGTCTAATAGCTTCGAGAAACCAAAGTCCTTGGGGAATTTATTCCTGCTGCTGGTTTGGACAGGATTTTGACTGGGGGCTGAAATATTCCCTGCACAGCAGGCCAGCCATTGAAAAGTGAGAGTGAATTGTAATGGGAATTGTAATGGGAATTGTAATGGGAATTGTGGTGGTTGACTCTTGCAATTAGGAAGCAACTCGGTTCCCCAGCGGATGAAGTTATTGAAATCAATCCAAAAACAATGCTGTCAGCTTTGCTACAAGGAAGCAATAAACATCGTGTATATTGGACTGGTGGTCCCTTCCTGTGAAAAAAAAAAATCGCTTATTGTCACGAGTAGGCTTCAATGAAGTTACTGTGAAAAGCCCCTAGTCGCCACATTCCGGCGCCTGTTCGGGAAGGCTGTTACGGGAATCGAACCGTGCTGCTGGCTTGCTTGGTCTGCTTTCAAAGCCAGCGATTTAGCCCTGTGCTAAACAAAGGGCAAAGTAATAATGTAAAAATAGAGAAAGAAAAAACACTTCAACGGGGAACAAATTTAGTGTAAAGGAGCGGCGGGATCTTGCTGTGCCCGGGTCTTATAAAGAGGCAGCACACTGGGCGGCACGGTGGCGCAGTGGTTAGCATTGCTGCCTGACGGCGCCGAGGTCCCAGGTTCGATCCCGGCTCTGGGTCACTGTCCGCGTGGAGTTTACATATTCTCCCCGTGTCTGCGTGGGTTTCGCCCCCACAACCCAAAGATGTGCAGGCTAGGTGGATTGGCCACAGTAAATTGCCCCTTAATTGGAAAAAATGAATTGGGTGCTCTAAATTTATTTTTTAAAAAGAGGCAGCACAAGAAGTTAAGGCCATTACAAAATAGAATCCTTGGCTGTGTACCTAAAAGCAAAGAATACAAATATGAGGAGTGAATAAGTCGCTTGGTTCCACTCCACTTGCAACACTGTGGAGTTTGTGGGAACCACGTTCGAGGAAGGGCACAAAAGCAGTGGAAAAGGTGCAGTAGAGTTTCACCAGGTTGCGACCCAGAGTGGAAAGCAGTAAAATAAGCCTTGCTACCATAAAGCTTTTTTGCATTTGACTGATGGAATTAAGAGATGTCATGGAATGAAAGGGATGGAAGCAGCGTGGATACAAAATTGGAAGAGTAATAGGAAACCAGAGAGTATTGGGCAATGGATATTTTCCAGGCTTGAGGAAGGTTTGGAGTGAAGTTCCCCACGATCGGTATTGGGACCCGAGCTTTTCCTGATAGATATTGACGATCTAGGTATTGGTGGGCAGGGGAGGGGGCAGTTTCAAAGTTTGCAGATGGCACAAAACTTGGGAAGCATTGCAAACGGTGAAGAGGACAGGACAGAACTTCAAAAGGACATAGACAAGTTGGTGGAGTGGGAAGATGGGTGGTAGATGAAGTTCAATGTGGAGAAGTGTGAGATGACGCATTTGGTAGGAAGGACATGGAGAGACAATATAACATAAGGGCTACAGTTCTCGGTGCAGGAGTAGAGGGACCTGGGTGCACATGTGCACAGATCATAGAAAGTAGCAGGACAGGTGAAGAAAGCAGTTAATAACATTCTGGGCTTTATGAATAGGGTTATAGAGTACAAGTGCAAGGAGGTTATGCTGAACTTATACAAGACGCTAGTTAAATCTCAGCTGGAATATTGGATACATCCCTGGGCGCCATATTATAGGAAGTTTGCGTAAACATTGGAGAGAGTGCAGATGAGGTTTACATGAATGATTCCGGGGATGAGAAACTTCAGTTATGAGGATAGATAGGTGAAATATCCGGATAGGTCCGTGGGGGGGGGGGGGGGGGGGGGGGGTAGGGATGGCGGAGGCTCTAATTAGATGTGCGTCGATGGAGTCAAAGGCCTCTCGGGGCTCGTTGGTGGAAAAGATGGCGGAGGCAGCCTCAGAGGCTCGGGCCACTCCACTGACAGCCGAGATGCTTACGAGCACCTTGCCCACAGGATTTGACAAACACTTGCGGGTTGTATTGGGGCATCTCTGCAAATCAGTGGATAAGGCCTTGGCTCCCATTCGAATGGCTTTGGAGAAGACCAACGAACGGTGAAGGGAAGTGGAGCCATGATGAAAGGCATTGAGATGGTGCTTTCAAGGCCTAATGGCCAGATTACCTCACCAGAAGCGGAAATATCTCTGGTAGCCAAAGCGAATAAATCGCCGAATTCCAAGATGAATGATTTGGAGAATCATTCCAGGATGAATTGTCGGGCTGCCAGAGGGGATGGAAGGCCCAACTCCCATAGTGTATTTTGTGGAGATGTTCAGGAAGATGGTGGGGGGAGAATTTATTCACGTCCCCTCCTGAGTTGGACTGAGCCACCGTACACTCCGACAGACTACCTGCCCCATGGAGCCACAAACTGCGCTAATCGTGAAGTTTCTTAGCTTTAATGAAAAAGAACGGGTCCTGAGATGGGCGAGGGAGCATCGTGACTACAAATGGGAAGACCATGCCATCAGGTTCTACCAGGACGTGGAAGCGGAGCTGGAGAAGAACTGCCTGATTCCAGTCTTTTCAGATATGTTCAGATTCACGATTTTTCACACAAAGCTGTTCCCTCTTTCCCCTTCGCATCCTCTTCCCTGTTGAAGAGGATTTTGTCTTTGCCCGGGTATGGCGGGGGACTACTTCGGGCATATACAGCCAGATCAGTGGGTCAGCTCCGTTGAATGAGTTGAAGGTGAAATAGGAGGGTGAGCTGGGACACAGTCTGGATGATGAGGTATGGAGCAAGGCCCTTCACAGAGTCAACTCCACGTCCTCATGTGCGCAGCTTAGTTTGATCCAGTTCAATGTGGTACACAGGGCTCATCTGACTAAAGCGAGGATGAGCGGATTCTTATCTGGTGTGGAGGACAAGTGCGAGTATTGCTTTTGGGGGCTGGCTAACCACACTCGTATGTTCTGGTCTTGTCCCAAGTTAGTAAGCTTTTGGTTCTTTTTCTTCAACGCCATGTCAGAGATACTCAATGTTGATTTGAAGCCATGTTGGCGGGTGGCCATTTTCGGAGTGTCCGACTCGCCGGTGCTCCAGACGGGGGTGAAGGTGGATGTCCTGGCCTTTGCCTCATTAATAGCCGGGAGGCGAGTTCTGCTTGGGTGGATATCTCCTACTCCGCCCAGTGCCTTGGCTTGACTGGGTGACCTCATGGAGAAGGTGAAGTACACCATTAGGGGGTTGAAAAAAGAGTTCAACCTAAGATGGCTGCCACTAGTTTCCTTTTTTAAAGAACTAGTTGCTGTCAATTGTTAAGGAATTTGGTTTAGTTACTAGGGGTTAAGTTAATAGGTACGATTTCTTGTTTATCTTGTTTTGTGATTATTGCGTAACTCTAGTTGGTTCTTTTGTATGATTTTGTTTTTTATGAAAGTTTTAATAAATATTCTTTAAAAAGAGAGTGGAATTAAAAGCCATGCAGTCTGTGAGATGGAAAGACAAAACTGATAGTTCTTTGATGTTTACAAAATTAAACACAAACTTCATATATTTTTACTGCCATCTTCCACTATAAATAATCATCATAATAAATCAATAATAGAATACTCGACAAATTACTATGACAGTGAGAGGCAAACATTAGATTCTTGTGGCAATTGGAAGCTTCATTGTTGTCAAATTCAGTACTACACCCAGTACATTGGTTAACTCACGGGAACAACCTATGAGGAGGATAATGAAGGATAATGAGACAGGAAAGAAGTTTGAATTATTCTGTCTATGTCAGTGAAGAGAGTCCATTCAAATTCTCTTCCCGTACCTCATGGTGCAGTAAGGCAGATTTTCAATCTTTTCCAGAGCTAGTTATTCCTGGAACAGGTTGCTGGTCTATCGTTAGGGCCGTATAGCTTGAGGGTCGCCACTCCGCATCAAGAATGACTGACCAGGAGTCTCTCCCGCTCTAACCGCCAATCATTGGCCTATTGGCCTATTTGAAGGGTTTGCAGGTTGACCCTCAACCTGTCTGACTGAGTTATGAATGCACCTTCCTTGGCCATCAATCGCGGGGAGGTCTGATCAGGGAAAAGGTCTGATTGTGGGAGGATTCCCATCACTGGGGGAGGATGTGTTAGATCACGAGGTGGGTCTGATTTTGAGGCGCCTGATTTTGGTGGGGGGGCAAGCAGGTTTGCTTGGGGTGGGGGAGGATGTAGTGTGGAGAAGGACAATTTTATCCCTTCTAGCATTCTGATGTTGGAACTTCACTGACCTCCAGTGCCTCCTCTTCTGCCTTTGGTAACTGGGAAATCTTAGAATCATAGAATTTACAGTGAAGAAGGAGGCCATTCTACCAATCGGGTCTGCACCGGCCCTTGGAACGAGCACCCCACTTAAGCCCATGCCTCCACCCTATCCCCGTAACTCGACCTAACCTTTTTGGACTCTAAGGGCAATTTTGCATGACCAATCCACCCAACCTGTACATCTTTGGACTGTGGGAGGAAACCAGAGCACCCGGAGGAAACCCACGCAGACACGGGGAGGATGTGCAGACTCCGCACAGAGTGACCAAGCCGGGAATAAAACCTGGGACCCTGGCACTGTGAAGCAACTGTGCTAACCACTGTCATACTGTGCTGCCCGTGAAATGTATGGAGGCCCAACTCCAGTTCCCTCTCTGACTTTCATTTCTGTATCATTTTCTGCTGAAATTAGGAAATGAACAGGCCTGTGAATGAGTATTGTGACATTTGATGGCAGAAATATATTTGGTGCAGGTGGCTATGATGGAAGACATCAGGATCAGTGGCAATGGTAGAAGGATAGTTATCGACGTGAGGAAGTAGATAGAAAGAGGAGGGTTGGTCTAGACCTGTGAGGTAAGTAACTGGGGAGTGATGCAAGAGAGTAGGCTTGAGAAGACAGAGTGAGGAATTGGTTGATACCCATGGCAGGATATAGATGATAGTATAACTGTACTCACCTTTCCTGACCTGGTTAGGCCAATAAAGCACTTATCTGCAATCTGCTCAGGAGCTTGGCACAATATCTCTGCTGATGAGCAAATGCCCCACCTCCAGCCACACATCTTTAATGGCAGCAACAGATGTCTCTCTGTTGCCGCTCAGCCTCCAGCCATACATGGGTGGCACGATGGCACAGTGGTTCGCACTGTTGCCTCACAGCGCCAGAGACCCGGGCTCGATTCTAACCTCGGGTGACTGTGTGGAGTTTGCACTTTCTCCCCGTGTCTGCGTGGATTTCCTCTGGATGCTCTGGTTTCTTTTCACAGCCCAAAGATGTGCAGATTAGGTGGATTGGCCATGCTAAATTGCTCCTTAGGGTGGGATTGCAGGAATAGGGCGATGGATTGGGCCTAGGTAGGGTGGTCTTTCGAAGGGCCAGTGCAGACTCGATGGGTGGAATGGCCTCCTTCTGCACTGCAGGGATTCTATGATTCTAAGTCCTGGGACTCGGGACGGTACCTGCGCCACAAGAAAGAGAGTCAATGGTACAGAATGAGCTTTCCACCAAGCTAGGAAAATGTGGTAGCAAGATATAGAATAGAATCTCTGCAGTGAATGAGTCCATTTGGCCCATCGAGTCGACACCGACCCTCTGAAATACATATATATAATATATATTTATTAGTTTATAGCTATATTTTTCTATAAACTATTACATTAAAACAAAGAGTTAATGTGTTCTATGAAGAGATACAGAAGATATGTATAACCAGAGATATTAATTGGCACGTTGTTCAACTTATTCAAGAAAGTTGGTGCTAGGGCAGCACGGTGGCCTAGTGGTTAGCACAACCGCCTCACGGCGCTGAGGTCCCAGGTTCGATCCCGGCTCTGGGTCACTGTCTGTGTGGAGTTTGCACATTCTCCCCGTGTCTGCGTGGGTTTCGCCCCCACAACCCAAAAATGTGCAGAGTAGGTGGATTGGCCACGCTAAATTGCCCCTTAATTAGAAAAAATAATTGGCTAATCTAAATTTATAAAAAAAAAAGAAAGTTGGTGCTGAAGTAACTAAATGAAGCTGAGAGGGATCTGGAAATGTTAGAAGATGCAAAATTGTTCATGTCTGCTCATTGCCGAGCAGTAAATGATGAAGCTACCAGAATGCTGACCTATGTTACCAAATAAGAGTTTAAACTCTGCTTGAGCAACTCCTTGAATACTGTCTACAGTTCTATTGAAAGAAGCACAAAAGAGTCTGGACACCTGGAAATGGTATTAGGGATCTGAGATATGTTGAAGGGTTGGCAATTATTTTTCTTCCCAGTTGGAAGGAATGAACAAGAGGAACTAACAAGAGGGAACATTAAATAGATATATATATAGGTAGCTAAGTGGAGTAGAAAATATAAGAGTGCCAATGATCAACAAGAGCATACTTTTGCGATTGTATTGTTAAGCTCATGGCCTTTTAAGGACAGGTAATGATTATTGGTTGAACTTCCAAAAGAGTATAAACAGACACATTTGATGTGGGGGAACCATAAGGAATTTGTATCTCTACTGAGCTGTATGTAGAATAAACTTGCTGAAGGTAAAAGACAAGCTGCTATATTATTCCTCCATGATACATCAGCATTGATATCAGCAGAGGACTGTCGTAGACCAATGGCAGGAAAAGGCCCCAAAAACGTACAATATGGTTAAAGAAAACAATTTGAGAATTGATGTCAGGAACAGTTGCTCACACAAAAGTATGTATAATATCTCAAACTATCTTCTGCACAGGGCAGTAGAAATAACACCTCATAAGAGATAGTTAGATGCTGTGACAAGATAATCATAGGTTTCTATGAAAGGGTAAGCTAGATGAGCTGATTGCCCTCTGCACCTATCTGCATTTATTTTTCTGGTGCCAACTAGGTGCATAAGATAGTTGGTGGGGTTCCACAAAAGTGATTATTAACAAAAATGGAATTGAATAGATTGAATTGGAGGCAACCTTGCAACATAGATTGGAAATTAGTTTGAAGATAGGGAACAGGCAGTAGGGATAAAAGGAGCATTCTCTGATTGATAGGATGAAACAAAATGTTCCCCAGGAATCTGTTCTAGAGCCCCAGCTTTTCTCAATGTATTTAATTATTTGGATGAAAAAATAGACAGTTGCCTATCAGAGATTGCAACTGACGCTAAGTTAGAGGCAGGGTAAGTAGTGCAGATGGGGTGTCATGGTGATGGAGGGACAAAAAACACGCAATTACACAGAAGTGAACTTCTTAAAAAAAAGGGCCTAAGTTCTATATTTTAAAATGGACACAAATCCCAAAGGTGGCTGAGAATGTATAGTTAGCCACTGGCAGAGTGTTTCTCTAATGGAAAATGGAGCCCCTCCCTGTTTCTAGACAAGGTACTTCTAAAAGCATCCGGAGACTGATTTAGATTTGGGTTTACTGTCACGTGTACTGAGGTACAATGAAAAGTATTGTTCGGCGTACAGGCAGACAGATTGTTCCATACATGAGAAAACATAGGACATACAATAGATATACAATGTAATACATAGACTCAGACATCGGGTGAGCATACGGAGTGTAGTACTACAACAGTAGAGAAGATGTGTGGAGAGATCAGAGCAGTCCATTAGAGGGTAATTCAGGAGTCTGACAACAGTGTGGAAGAAGCTGTCTTTGAATCTGTTAGTGCGTGCCCTCAGACTTTTGTATCTCCTGCCCGAGGGAAGAGGTTGGAAGAGAGAATAACCCGGGTGGGAGGGGTCTTTGATTATGCTGCCCACTTTCCCAAGGCAGCGGGAGGTGTAGACAGAGTCAATGGATGGGAGGCAGGTTCACCTGCTGGACTGGGCTGTGTGCACGGCTCTCTGCAGTTTCTTACAGTCTTAGGCCGAGTAGTTGCCATACCAGGCTGTGATGCAGTCTGATAGGGTGCTTTCTATGGTGCATCTGTAAAAACTGGTAAGAGTCAATGTGGACATGCCAAATATCCTTAGTTTCCTGAGGAAGTATAGGCTTTGTTGTGCTTTCTTGGTCGTAGTGTCGACGTGGGTGGACTAGGAAAGATTATTGGTGATCTGCACACCTAGGAATTTGAAGCTGTCAACTATCTCCACCTCGGTACCATTGATGTAGACAGGGGTATTTGCAATACTTTGCTTCCTGAAGTCAATGACCAGCTCTTATGTTTTACTGATGTTGAGCGAGAGATTTTTGTCGTTACACCACGCCACTAGGTTCTCTATCTCCCTCCAAAACTCTGACTCATCATTGTTCGAGATCCGACCCACTACGGTCGTGTCATCAGCAAACTTGTAGATGGAGTTAGAGCCAAATTTTGTCATTACCATCTCCGACAAAGACAAAAGGCAAAAGGACATCTCTGTTTTAAATGAGTGACCCCTTATTTTTAAACAGTGACCCCTAGTTCTAGATTCTCCCACAAGAGAAAACATCCTTTCTACATTGTCAGGAAGCTGAGGTATGTTTATTATGTATTTCTGTGTAAGAAACTTTAGTTATGTTCATGTGAAACAGAGGTGCTTGCATGTATGACAGTTTTGGTTTAATTTTAAACTGTGCCTTCATTGTGATTAAAGGGCTTATGACGTGAAAGTAAACAGGCTGTTACTTAGCAACCCGGGGCCATTTTATGTTAGAAATAATTTTTTAGTTAATTTTAAGCTGGACTCAGGGTAGGTGGAACTAGGTCGCTGGAAAAGGAAAGAGCTCTCACAGAAAACTTCCAGAAGTACAACAAAGGAGTAATGGGAAGAAAGCAACCCCCAAAAGCTAATGAACAGATAGTCCGAGAAACCAGGCATTGAAAAGAGAAGTCCCAGGAAGACTGAAGTCAAAATGACAAAAGGAACTGGAAATAGAACAAGATACTGTTTATTGAAGTTAAAGAAATGGGAAGAGAGAGGCTCACAGTTAAAAACCGAGCTGAAAGGTGTAGATCTGATGAAGTTGATTAGAGAGAAGCCAGATATCTGAAATCATCCGAAGGTTGGTGACCTTAATGCGGCCTGTGAGCAAAGGTGTTCTGTTGCTGTAGTTGGATACCTGATAGATTGTGTGGAAGCTTGAATGGATGTGACAATCCAAGGCAGAGGAATACAGAAAGGAGAGATTGAAATCCTAGAAGTGGATCCATGGTGAAGCATCTGAGGAAAAGGACTAAAATAAAAGCAAATTACTGCGGAAGCTGGAACCTGAAACCAAAAGGGAAGATGCTGGAAAATCTCAGCAGGTCTGGCAGCATCTGTAGGGGGAGAAAAGAGCTCATGTTTTGAGTCCAGATGACCCTTTGTCAAAGGACTGTTGAGAAAAAGGACTGTTTGGGAGAAAGTTCTAAGACATGGCTTTTCGAGAGTGGTGTTTGGAAATACTCATGTGGAAATTGGAGTTCCTGTGAGGCCACTTGGCTCACAGTGTGAGAAGCATCTGGGAGGATTTAGGGGAGGTTGTGGCATAGTGGTATTATCACTGGACTAGTACACCAGAGACCCAGAGTAATGCTCGGGGGACCCAGGTTCAAATCCCACAAGTAAAGATGGTGAAATTTGAATTCAATTAAAAACTGGAATTAAAATTCAAATGATGACCATGTTTCAATCATCATAAAAGCCCATCTGGTTCACTAATGTCCTTTAGTGAAGGGAATCTGCTGTCCTTACCTGGTCTGCCCTCTATTTGACTCCAGACCCACGATAATGTGGTAGACTCTTAACTGCCCCTTCAAGGGGCAATTGGGGATGGCAATAAATTCTGGTTCAGCCTGCGATGCCCACATCCCATGAACAAAAACATTTGATAAGAAATTCTCTCGAGGTATTATTGAATGGAATTCAGAGTGGGGTGTGTCTAACCACATGTGGCCTGTTGGTTTAGAGGGACTGTGTACTTCCTGAAAACAATTTAGTACAAGGCATATTCTGTAACTTGTATTCGCCTTAAAAATCTGGGTACATTTACAACATAGACCATTGAACATAGAAAAATACAGCACAGAACAGGCCCTTCGGCCCACGATGTTGTGCCGAACCTTTGTCCTAGATTAATCATAGATTATTATAGAATTTACAGTGCAGGAGGAGGCCATTCGGCCCATTGAGTCTGCACCGGCTCTAGGAAAGAGCACCCTACCCAAGGTCAACACCTCCACCCTATCCCATAACCCAGTAGCCCCACCCAATACTGAGGGAAATTTTGGACACTAAGGGCAATTTATCATGGCCAATCCACCTAACCTGCACATCTTTGGACTGTAGGAGGAAACCGGAGCACCCGGAGGAAACCCACGCACACACGGGGAGGATGTGCAGACTCCACACAGACAGTGACCCAAGCCGGAATCGAACCTGGGACCCTGGAGCTGTGAAGCAATTGTGCTATCCACAAGACTACCATGCTACCCTTAAGAACAAATTAATCTACACTCCATTATTCTACCATAATCCATGTACCTATCCAATAGCCGCTTGAAGGTCCCTAATGTTTCCGACTCAACTACTTCCACAGGCAGTGCATTCCATGCCCCCACTACTCTCTGGGTAAAGAACCTACCTCTGACATCCCCCCTATATCTTCCACCATTCACCTTAAATTTATGTCCCCTTGTAATGGTTTGTTCCACGCGGGGAAAAAGTCTCTGACTGTCTACTCTATCTATTCCCCTGATCATCTTATAAACCTCTATCAAGTCACCCCTCATCCTTCTCCGCTCTAATGAGAAAAGGCCTAGTACCCTCAACCTTTCCTCGTAAGACCTACTCTTAAATTCCAGGCAACATCCTGGTAAATCTCCTTTGCACCTTTTCCAAAGCTCCCACATCCTTCCTAAAATGAGGTGACCAGAACTGCACACTGTACTCCAAATGTGGCCTTACCAAGGTTTTGTACAGTTGCATCATCACCTCACGGCTCTTAAATTCAATCCCTCTGCTAATGAACGCTAGCACACCATAGGCCTTCTTCACAGCTCTATCCACTTGAGTGGCAACTTTCAAAGATCTGTGAACATAGACCCAAGATCTCACTGCTCCTCTCCATTGCCAAGAACCCTACCGTTAACCCTGTATTCCGCATTCATATTTGTTCTTCCAAAATAGACAACCTCACATTTGTCAGGGTTAAACTCCATCTGCCACTTCTCAGCCCAGCTCTGCATCCTATCTATGTCTCTTTGCAGCCAACAACAGCCCTCCTCACTATCCACAACTCGACCAATCTTCGTATCATCTGCAAATTTACTGACCCACCCTTCAACTCCCTCATCCAAGTCATTAATGAAAATCACAAACAGCAGAGGACCCAGAACTGATCTCTGCGGTACGCCACTAGTAACTGGGCTCCAGGCTGAATATTTGCCATCCACCACAACTCTCTGACATCTATCGGTTAGCCAGTTCGTTATCCAACTGGCCAAATTTCTCACTATCCCATGCCTCCTTACTTTCTGCATAAGCCTACCATGGGGAACCTTATCAAATGCCTTACTAAAATCCATGTACACTACATCTACTGCTTTACCTTCATCCACATGCTTGGTCACCTCCTCAAAGAATTCAATAAGACTTGTAAGGCAAGACCTACCCCTCACAAATCCGTGCTGACTATTGCTAATCAAGCTGTGTCTTTCCAGATGCTCAGAAATCCTGTCCCTCAGAACCCTTTCCATTACTTTGCCTACCACCAAAGTAAGACTAACTAGCCTGTAATTCCCAGGGTTATCCCTAGTCCCTTTTTTGAACAGGAGCTATGGCTGACCAGCGTGGTGGGGGGGGGGGGGAGTTGTGCCCCCTGACCAGGCTGATCACCTGGAACGTCAGGGGACTGAGTGGGCCGGTTAAGAGGGCGCGGGTGTTCGCGCACTTGCGGGCTCTGAGGGCGGACGTAATTATGTTGCAGGAGACACAGACCAGGCTAAGAAAGGGCTGGATTAGCCAGGTCATCCACTCGGACTGGGACTCGAAGTCCAGGGGGGTGGCAATCATGATCAACAAGCGGGTGCAATTTGAGGCGGAGGACATAGCCGCAGACAGGGGGGGACAGATACCTGATGGTACGGGGCAGACTGGAGGGGAGAAGAGTGGTGCTGGTGAATATATATGCCCCGAACTGGGATGACGTGGACTTCATTAAAAGAGTGCTGGGGAAGATCCCGGACTTGGATTCTCGCAAGCTAATAATGGGGGGGGACTTTAACGTGGTCCTTGACCCGGCTTTGGATCGGTCGTGTCCCAGAACGGGTAGACTCCCAGCAATGACAAGGGAGCTGCAAGGGTTTATGGAGCAAATGGGGGCAGTGGACCCCTGGAGAGCCAGACAGCCGACAGGAAGGGGCTACTCGTTTTACTTGCACGTCCATAAAGTATATTCTAGGATAGATTTCTTTGTACTAAGCAGGGATGGTATAGGGGAGGTAAAGAACACGGAATATTCGGCAATTACTATCTCAGCCCATGCCCCGCACTGGGTAGACCTGCAGATCGGGGGTGCGAACTACCAACGCCCGCAATGGAGGCTAGACGTGGGACTGCTGTCGGAGGAGGGGATCTGCGAGAGGCTTCGGAGGTGTATGCAAAGTTACTTGCAGGTGAATGACACGGGGGAGGTCTCAGCAGCGACCCTGTGGGAGGCACTAAAGGCAGTAATGCGGGGGGGAGCAGATTTCAATTGGGGCTCACAGAGCCAAGGTAGACAGGGCTCAGATGGACAGATTGGTCAGGGAAATGGGTTGGATAAGTGAAGAGCACGCGGAGTACAACCGAGGGAGGTTTTACTCAGGGAGAGGCAGAGGCTACAGGCGGAACTGGGGGCGCTATCCACGAGTAGGGCAGTGGAACAGCTCAGGAAGGCAAGGGGTGTGGTGTACGAGCATGGGGAAAGCCCCGGGGCCGGATGGATACCCAGTAGAGTTCTATAGGAAGTTTTCTGAGCTGGTGGGCCCGGTCTTGGTGAGGGTTTTCAATGAGGCAAGGGACAGAGGGACCCTGCCGCCGACAATATCGCAAGCCACTATATCACTGATATTGAAGCGGGGTAAAGACCCGGAGGCGTGCGGGTCCTACAGACCAATCTCGCTGATTAATGTTGACGCCAAGCTCCTGGCAAAGGTACTGGCGGGTAGAATGGAGGACTGTGTACCGGAGGTGATTGGGGAGGACCAAACTGGATTTGTGAAAGGTAGGCAGCTGGCGGCCAACCTGAGAAGATTACTTAATGTGATAATGATGCCCCCGGCGGGTAGGGAGGTGGAGGTAGTGGTGGCAATGGACGCTGAGAAGGCCTTTGACCGGGTGGAGTGGGACTATCTATGGGAGGTGCTCGGACGGTTTGGGTTTGGGGAGGGACTGGTGAATTGGATAAAATTATTATATCAGGCCCCAGAGGCCAGCGTCAGGACTAACAGAGAAACTATAGACGAACAGAGTCTATCTGGGAGCGGGTGGAGGCGGCTTCATGCATGGGCTCCAGCCTGGCAGTCCTGGTGACGTCTCCTCTACCGCTTTCGCCGGCCAGGTACTCCACCAGCCCGGTAGTGGTGGCGACCCTGCAGATATGGGGCCAGTGGAGGAGGCATGTAGGGGAGATGGGGGCGTCAGTTTGTGCACCAATCTGCGACAACCATCGGTTTGACCCCGGGAGTATGGATGGGAGGTTTCAAGCATGGCAGCGGGCGGGGGCGGGAAGGGTGGGCGATATGTTCCTGGAAGGGAGCTTTGCGAGTTTGAGGAGATCGGAGGAGAAATTTGGGCTGGTAAGGGGAAATGATTTTAGGTACCTGCAGTTGCGGGACTTTGTTCATAGACAGGTCCCATCTTTCCCACGCCTCCCGCCAATGGGGATCCAAGACAGAATAGTCTCTAGGGGGGAAGAAGGGGAGGGTAGAGTCTCTGATATTTATAAGGTGCTCATGAGGGAGGAAGGGTCCCAGACAGAGGAACTGAAACTTAAATGGGAGGAGGAGCTAGGCGGGGAAATGGAGGACGGGCTGTGGGCAGAGGCCCTGAGTAGGGTAAATTCGACCGCGACATGCGCCAGGCTCAGGCTGATTCAATTTAAGGTTGTTCACCGGGTCCACATGACGGTGGCTCGGATGAGCAAATTCTTTGGGATAGAGGACAAATGCGCTAAGTGCGCGGGAGGACCAGCGAACCATGTTCACATGTTTTGGGCATGCCCTAAGCTTAGGGGGTACTGGGAGGGATTTACGGGCGTCATGTCCCGGGTGCTAAAAACAAGGGTGGCGATGGGTCCAGGGGTGGCAATTTTTGGGGTTTCGGAAGACTCGGGAGTCCAGGGGGAGAAAGAGGCCGATGTTTTGGCCTTTGCTTCCCTGATAGCCCGGCGATGAATACTATTGGCGTGGAGGGACTCAAAGCCCCCGAAGACTGAGTTGTGGCTTGCAGACATGTCGAGTTTCCTGGGTATGGAAAAAATAAAGTTCGCCTTGAGGGGATCTGTACAGGGGTTCGCCCGGAGGCGGCAACCATTTATTGACTTCTTTGCGGGAGAGTGAGCGTCAGCAGGGGGTGGGGGGGAGGGGGGTGGGGTAGAGTAGAGTAGAGTAGGAGGGATAAAGTGGAGGGTAGTACCGGTGGGAGAGGAGCGGGCTTGTGCAGTATGTTACGATGGAAGTATTGAATGTACGTGGATGTTTGCACATTTTTGCCTTTTTTGCTTTCTTTCTGTTGATGTCTGTAACTGTTTACAAAGCCAAAAACTACCTCAATAAAATTGTTCATTAAAAAAAAAACTTATGCACTTCAATTCTTGTCTGACAGCATTGTATTTACCCTTCCCCCAATTGTAAACCTTGCCCTGTTGCACACACCTATCCCTCTCCATTATTAAAGTGAAAGTCACAGAGTTGTGGTCACTACCTCCAAAATGCTCCCTCACTAACAAATCTATCACTTGCCCTAGTTCATTACCAAGTACCAAATCCAATATGGCCTCCCCTCTAGTCGGACAATCTACATACTGTGTTAGAAAAGCTTCCTGGACACACTGCACAAACACCACCCCATCCAAACTATTTGATCTAAAGAGTTTCCACTCAATGTTTGGGAAGTTGAAGTCACCCTTGACTACTACCCTGTGACTTCTGCACCTTTCCAAAATCTGTTTCCCAATCTGTTCCTCCACATCTCTGCTGCTATTGGGGGACCTATAGAAAACTCCCAACAAGGTGACTGGTCCTTTCCTATTTCTAACTTCAACCCATCATACCTCAGTACGCAGATTCTCCTCGAGCTGCCTTTCTGCAGCTGTTATACTATCTCTAATTAACAATGCCACCAACCCCCCCCCCCCCCCCCCCCCCCACCCCACCACCTCTTTTACCACTCTCCCTAATCTTGTTGAAACATCTATAACCAGGGACCACCAACAACCATTTCTGCCCCCTTCTATCCAAGTTTCCGTGATGGCCACCACATCGTAGTCCCAAGTACCGACCATGCAACCACCTTCTTCCTGATGCTTCTTGCATTGAAGTATACACACTTCAACCCATCTCCTTGCCTACAAGTACTCTCCTTTGACAGTGTTACCTTCCCCACTACATCACTACATGCTTTGGCGTCCTGAATATCGGCTTCCTTAGTTGCTGGACTACAAGTCCGGTTCCCATTCCCCTGCCAAATTAGTTTAAACCCTCCCGAAGACTACTAGAAAACCTCCCTCCCAGGATATTGGTGCCCCTCTGGTTCAGATGCAACCCGTCCTGCTTGTACAGGTCCCACCTTCCCCAGAATGCGCTCCAATTATCCAAATACCTGAAGCCCTCCATCCTACACCATTCCTGCAGCCATGTGTTCAACTGCACTCTCTCCCTATTCCTAGCCTCGCTATCACGTGGCACCGGCAACAAACCAGAGATGACAACTCTGTCTGTCCTAGCTTTTAACTTCCAGCCTAAACTTGTTTATTACCTCCACACACCTTTTCCTACCTACGTCGTTGGTACCAATGTGCACCACGACTTCTGGCTGCTCACTATCCTCCTTCAGGATCCTGAAGACACGATCCGAGACATCCCTGGCCCTGGCACCCGGGAGGCAACATACCTTCCGGGAGTCTCGCTCGCAACCACAGAATTTCCTATCTATTCCCCTAACCATTGAATCTCCTATTACTATTGCTTTTCTATTCTCCCCCCTTCCCTTCTGAGCCCCAGAGCCAGATTCAGTGCCAGAGACCTGGCCGCTAGGGCCTTTCCCCGGTAGGTCATTCCCCTCAACAGCATCCAAAACGGTATACTTGTTTTTGAAGGGGAACGTCCACGAGGGATCCCTCCACTGTCTGCCTGTTAGTTTTCTTTCCCCTGACTGTAACCCAGCTACTCTTGTCCAGTACCTTGGGTGTGGCTACCTCCCTGTAACACTTCTCGATAACCCCCTCTGCCTCCCCGATGATCCGAAGTTCATCCAGCTCCAGTTCCAGTTCCCTAACACGGTCTCTGAGGAGCTGGAGTTGGGTGCACTTCCCACAGGTATAGTCAGCGGGGATACCGGTGGTATCCCTCACCACCCACATCCTACAGGAGGAGCATGCAACTGCCCTAGCCTCCATCCCCTCTTACTTTACAGAATATAGCTGTCTTGTAGACCAACTGGACCTCCGCCCTCCGACTCTGCTTCCAGTCAGCTGCACTCTGTAAACTCCTGGCTCGCTTCTCGCTCTTTGCGGAAATGAAATGAAAGGAGTACCTTGCTCCCTCCTCACCTAACTCCCTCAGTCACCAAACTCTCACTGTAGTACTCAAATGCACCAAGTTCAGCACTCCAGTGCAAACAAAGTCTGCACTGTAGCTGGATCCTTTTTATACTGTGAATCTAGCCTCTGAAAACTGGCCTAATGCAATTGACTAATTAACAAGCTCCAGCTGCAAGTACCTACAAGTAGAACCTTGTTTAAAGCTTACACTTCTGAACTACAGCAGATACAAGCTTGACCTGTCCGTCCTTTCCTCATAAGACAACTCACCCATTCCACGTTTTCGTCAGGTGAATCTGGGATCAGGTGAATCGCGGCAAACTCAAATGCGGCCCCGAATCACAAATGAGCTTGCAGCCTTTTACCTTTTACCTGTGCTTTACTGGAACCCCAACCAGTAACAACCCCCATCCACTGAGAAGGTTCAATGTAAGTCTCACACCAGGTTCAATGTAAATGCCCTCCCAACATGGCTCAACATATCATCGTCTTTCTTCAACCCCACCATCCGCCTGACATCCCCTTGCCTATCCATTTCTGTCTCAACTGTTTGAAAGCCGGTTGTTTAGATATGCTGGTGACTTCTGGTTGCTCTTTTCAATGTTCCTTTGGTTTAAGGATGATTGGACGGGGAGAGGCGATGCCACATTCATATCATTACACTCTAGTTGTGCCATGGTTACATTGAAGCACCAATTTCCATGCAGATACTCCAGGGTTTCCAATTGCCTTTCTTTGACTGACCGATCAGAGGGCTGATCAGGAAGGAGCAGCTCCATGCACCAGGAATGTCTGAGTTGAGGGTCAGGTCATTCGTTCTGAGAAACGGCCTCGTCCCTAAACCTTGGGCATGAACAATGAGCTCCTCTTTTACACATTGCTGCCAAGGCAAATGTGAATTCCCAATCCGGCCTGTCATGATATGAAGACATGCAGATAATGATATACAGACAGGCACAGTCAGGCAGCTAATGAACACAGAGAACAGGACATGACCAATGAGCAGGCAGGACACTCAGGGGTGGTATCTCACTATAAAAGGCACGAAGCACTCATACTCCGCCGCTTTCCACTCATGAACATCTACAGAGTGAGACAGGGTGTATGTACAGTATCACACGTCCAGCACGTGGCTAAGAAAGACAGAGTACCCTCACTTAGGTTAGCAGAAAGTCGAACTCATAGAGAACTGTGCTAACTGTGCTACTGGTTCAACAAATCAGATTGAACTAACTTCTAGGTCTAGAGTATCTTTTGGTTAAAGTTGCTTCCAGCCTGAGTTATCCCAGAATGCATAACACATCACAGCCCTTACTAATTGTAATTAAACTGAGATTTCCATTCCTTATGGGACGAAATGGCTGGGGCCTTAACAGATATCTTTGCAGCATCCTTGAGCACGGGTGAGGTCCCGGAGGACTGGAGAATTGCTAATGTTGTCCCTTTGTTTAAGAAGGGTAGCAGGGATAATCCAGGGAATTATAGACCTGTGAGCTTGACGTCAGTGGTAGGCAAACTGTTGGAGAAGATACTGAGGGATAGGATCTATTCACATTTGGAAGAAAATATACTTATCAGTGATAGGCAGCATGGTTTTGTGCAGGGAAGGTCATGTCTTACAAACCTAATCGAATTCTTTGAGGAAGTGACAAAGTTAATTGATGAGGGAAGGGCTGTAGATGTCATATACATGGACTTCAGTAAAGCATTTGATAAAGTTTCCCATGGCAGGTTGATGGAAAAAGTGAAGTTGTATGGGGTTCAGGGTGTACTAGCTAGATGGATAAAGAACTGGCTGGGCAACAGGAGACAGAGAGTAGTTGTGGAAGGGAGTGTCTCAAAATGGAGAAAGGTGACTAGTGGTGTTCCACAGGGATCCATGCTCGGACCACTGTTGTTTGTGATATACATAAATGATCTGGACGAAGGTATAAGTGGTCTGATGAGCAAGTTTGCAGATGATACTAAGATTGGTGGAGTTGCAGATAGCGAGGAGGACTGTCAGAGAATACAGCAAAATGTAGATAGATTGGAGAGTTGGGCAGAGAAATGGCAGATGGAGTTCAATATACAGGCAAATGCGAGGTGATGCATTTTGGAAGATCTAACTCAAGAGCAGACTATATGGTCAAGGGAAGAGTCCTGGGGAAAATTGATGTACAGAGTGATCTGGGAGTTCAGGTCCATTGTACCCTGAAGGTGGCCACGCAGGTCGATAGAGTGGTCAAGAAGGCATACAGCATGCTTGCCTTCATCGGACGGGTATTGAGTACAAGAGTCGGCAGGTCATGTTACAGTTGTATCGGACTTTGGTTAGGCCACATTTGGAATACTGCGTGCAGTTCTGGTTGCCACATTACCAGAAGGATGTGGATGCTTTAGAGAGGGTGCAGAGGAGGTTCACCAGGATGTTGCCTGGTATGGAGGGTGCTAGCTATGAAGAAAGGTTGAGTAGATTAGGATTGTTTTCACTGGAAAGACGGAGGTTGAGGGGGGGACATGATTGAGGTCTACAAAATTATGAGAGGTATGGACAGGGTGGATAGCAACAAGCTTTTTCCAAGAGTGGGAGTGTCAATTACAAGGGGTCATGATTTCAAGGTGAGAGGGGGAAAGTTTAAGGGAGATGTGCGTGGAAAGTTTTTTACGCAGAGGGTGGAGGGTGCCTGGAACGCTTTGCCAGCGGAGGTGGTAGAGGCGGGCACGATAGCATCATTTAAGATGCATCTGGACACATATATGAACGGGCAAGGAACAGAGGGAAGTAGATCCTTGGAAAATAGGCAACAGGTTTAGATAAAGGATCTGGATCAGCGCAGGCTGGGAGGGCCGAAGGGCCTGTTCCTGTGCTGTAATTTTCTTTGTTCTTATCACCTCCATCGCATATCGAACTCAGTTGGTCTTTAATTATTTTTAAAATCCCCCTTCCCACAAAACTAAACCTCTTCTTTTTTATTTGGATCACACGATTCCGGTAAAAATGAAGATGAAAAGGAACAATTTGCAGATGATCATCAATCTGTCATCCCTCAATCGCAGGCAACCGGTGATTTTTGTGTGACATCCATTTGCTCATTGGTAATTCCATGCCCAGTCATTCAGTTTGATTTCCATTAGGTGGGTAAACGGCTCCTATTGAGGTTGACTATTTATTCTGGCTGCCCTTTTCCCCACTTGCTATGCCAACCGGCAGCGTCACTCTGGAAGTTTGAAGACAACTTTGTCAATGAGGCTGGACATTAACATTCAGGGTGGAGACATTGTGGGCAGAGAGCTGGGCAATTGTGAATGCGCACAGCTCTCAGCTTCTTCCATCGCCGAGTGAGCTAGAGTTTACCTAAATATTTGTGAGATTGCCCTGTTCAAGCAGTGATAACGCAAATGGGAGAGTGTTTGCTCTGCTCCACACAAGAGGTGTGACGCGGGAGTTTCATTTGCAAAGAGTTACAAAAGCCAAACACGGTGGCGCCAAATGTCAAGGTAGAGATTTGTAAAAATGGGATTTAATTGAGGGTTTTTTTTTCTCTCTCTCTCTGCGTGAATGATGACCCAAAGAGGGTTTAAATATTGGGAGAGCCTTGGTAAATGAGAGGAGATTGAAACTAGCATTGACAAGCCTTGCTGAAAGGCGCGCACAGAACTAGAGATTAAGCAAAGGCATAGTGTGGTTAGAATGAGTCCAAATGTCTTACTGAGTGTTCTTATCATTCTTGTTTCTGTGGCTCAGGGGGTGCAATGCAGCCCCATGCTCTCTGAGCGCCCACAGCGCCGCCATGGTGAGTTCCCCAGAGGAAATTCTAACAGCACCTCTCTCCCCATCAGCTCTTTGCAAATCCCTGCAATCCTCGCAGTGAAGAAGTCACCAAACGAACGCGTTCAATGGAAACAAGAGCGCAACAGTGCACTCCTCCACTGAAGCTGAAGTGTTTTCTTTGTTTGCAAGTGGTAATTTCAAACTGAGTACTGTGTGTCAGGGTTGAAATGTCTAACCTTTCTCTGTATTGATTGTTTCCTCCTCCCCCCCACCCCCAAAGACATCGCCAGGCCCGCTGCTGTTGGGGAATTGACATCAGAGGGACGGGAGAACATCATGAAGTTCCTCACTATCTTTGACCAAGCTCGCAGAGATGCTAATGGAAGGATCCGAGCCCAGATCACGAGAAGCAGAGGTGTGTATGGGGGACTCGTGTCATGTGTGCCTGGGAGGAGGGGGGGGGGGGGGGGGGTGAGGGGAAGGGAATGAGGGAGCATGTGTGTGGTAGTGAGGGAGGGTGTGGGGGAGAGAGTGAGGGAGAGAGTGTGTGGGAGAGGGGGGAGAGTGTGTGTTGGAGAGAGGGAGTGTGTGTGGGAGAGGGGGGAAGAGTGTGTGTAGGAGAGAGTGAGTGTGTGGGGGGGGGGAGGGGGGAGTGTGTGTGGGAGAGAGTGAGGGAGTGTGTGTGGGGGGAGAGAGGGAGTGTGTGTGGGAGAGGGGGGAGAGTGTGTGTGGGAGAGAGGGAGTGTGTGTGGGAGAGGGGGGAGAGTGTGTGTAGGAGAGAGTGAGTGTGTGTGGGGGGGAAGAGGGGGGAGTGTGTGTGGGAGAGAGTGAGGGAGTGTGTGTGGGGGGAGAGAGGGAGTGTGTGTGGAAGAGAGGGAGTGTGTGTGGGAGAGGGGGGAGTATGTGGGTGGGAGAGAAGGAGTGTGTGTGGGGGGGAGAGGGGGTGTGTGTGTGGGAGAGAGTGAGGGAGAGTGTGTGTGGGCGGGAGAAAGGGAGTGTGTGTGGGTGGCAGAGAGGGAGAGAGAGAGGGAGTGTGTGTGGGGGAGAATGAGGGAGAGTATGTGGGGGGGTGGAGAAAAGGAGTGTGTGTGTGGGTGGCAGAGAGGGAGAGAGGGAGGGAGTGTGTGTGGGGGAGAATGAGGGAGAGTGTGTGTGGGCGAGAGAGGGGAAAAGTGTATGTGGAAGAGAGGGAGAATGTGTGTGTGAGAGGGGGAGTGTGTGGGTGGGAGAGAGAGAGTGTGTGTGTGGGGGGGGGGGGACAATGAGGGAGAGTGTGTGTGGGAGAGAGAGAGAGTGTGTGTATGCTATGGGAACGAAAGAGTGTCAGTGGGAGAGGGAGTGAGGGAAAGTGTGTATGTGTGTGGGAGAGTGTCAATGGTTGAGGGAGAGTGTGTATGCGTGGGGGACAGAGAGAGAGCGAGTGTGTGTATGTGTGTGGGGTGGGGGGGGGGGGGGTGAAAGAGGGTGAGATGGGGCAACACATAGAATCTTGCCTGCAGAATTGATTCAATTGTTTAATTTCCATGATTGAATGACTCTCACTTTCAGTTTGGAAACAAATTGATTCTGGAATTGTACCTTAGCGGATGGCCCAAAAATAGCAAGAGGGGGAAATTGACCTTCAAAAGAAATAACTTGGACAGGTTAAAATTGATGAGGGCAATGATGAAGATCAGACTCTGAGAGTCAGACAGAAAGACAGTGACTGAGTGAGAGAATAACATTGGGATGGAGGCGCTTTGAACTTCATTTGTCCCGAGATTTAGGAGTAAGTAAACACTTAAGAAATAAAACTTTGGGGTTGAGTGTTTGAAATAATTCGATTGCTGAGAAACGGGATCAAGTAAAAGAAGGTATGTGGCCAGATCCACAATGGAGAGCTTGGGGAGGCAGGCGGCAGAGGTTGTTCTGTCCCATTTAGCGAGGGGTTAGATGAGCTAAAAAGACCGGGGTCATTCTGAAGCTGCCAAGAAGGTAGCATCCACTTTCCTTTCAATGAAAGGCCAATAATAAAACAGAATGAGAAGATTCCCGGTGCACAAGCTCCCTCTCCAAACTCACTCACTATCTGGATGGGAGACCCTTCGTGCTATCTCGGAGACACCAATTGCAAAATCTTTTCCAATGCTTTAGAACTAAATTAGAAACTAAAATCAGGGTGAGGTGTGTGCAATTATATACATTCCATGTCAACCAGGTTGGCAGGAGGTTTCCCGGGCGGGTAGAGATGATGGCGCTCCAGCAATTGGAGCTCTTTTGTAACGTATTTTTTGTCCACAATGTTTAATCAGCGAGATGTTTCTGACTTTGTTTTCAGCCGGCGGGAAGAGGGCTGAAAGACGAGGAGGCACGGTAAGGAATTCTAACACTGATTGGGAGGAACAGGGGGAAAGGTGAACTCTTGCGTTCTCGCACTTGCCTAACATTAGCACAATCTGGAATCCTTCTTCCCATCAGGGGCAACATCCAGATTTGGGGGGATATTTTCTCCAAGCGATGACAGGTAAACTCTATGCTATGATGTGGAATAGATGAAACCATGAATGGTGCTGACAACGCGCTACATGTGTAGACAGTTTGTGTTTCAGTCTGTGATACCTTCAGATGATTGCAAAGTCTATTATGTTGTAGGGAAATAGGCTGGGTGCAGTGTTTCCTTGTGTTGGGGGTGGGTATTTGACTGATTAAACATTGCCTTTGAGAAACATTAAGAATCAAAGAATCATATTCCATCCTGCATTTATCTCCAAAGGAGATGACAGTGCCCACCATGGGCACTTTCACTCAAGTCTGCTGTCAATTACAGCGGGAAATGGAATTTGTTACCAGGTCTAATGTAACAATTAGCAATTTACGTGATGAGAAGCAACAGTAAAACTGAAAGCCATCGAAGGGGATAGTTAGATCAATGGTCCAAATATCCCAGTTACCGTGGAGCAAGTGCAACCGTGTGGTCAAGAATAGAAAATGAACTGGAAGGGGTGACCCAGCCTGGTAACTCCAGCTTTCCGCTGGGCTAGGGGACTTACTCCTCCTGTTGACCCTCACAGTTTCAGATGTCCTCTCCATCTCCAGCTCGCCTAATGTTTCTCCTTCCACTTCGCCAATTGCCCACCCTTATATTTATGTTTCCCTGCGCCCTGTATCCCAGAAGAGCCATGAAATGGAGAGTAGGCATCAGAGTACTGGGATTCTCTGAATACTTACCTGAAACTCGGTAGCACCCATTTGTAGGCGCGCGTTTGCCTTTCCACGGCCTATCCTATTGAGACAGGCAGCACGCAGACTTCCTGTTCCCTCCTCATTTGAATGGTGTAAATGTGCAGTCAAGCCTCTCCCACGTTGCCGGCTCCCATCACAATCCACAGTTAGCCTCCCGCACTTAAAGGTAGTCTGTCCCTCTTTGGGACCCTGCGCTAAGGGAAAGAAGGCTGCTTCTGGCTGCCAGTGCTGCAATTGGAGAGATGGAGAATGAAGGAGCAGGGAAATGAGTGGGCTTTGTGGTTACGGGTGTCTTAATCACAGAGGCTGACAGGAGGATTCCATGTTTTAGAGGCGGGCCAAGAGACCCACTGGGATTGCCCTGTGAAAGCAATGGGACACAAGCAGTCAGGGAGGACAAATTCCAGAGCCAAGTGCTGAGAACAAAGTTCAGGACAAAGTTTAATGACCTCACACAAGTGGTCAGGAATGGTTGTGCGGAAGAAGGATTCATTGGCCAGTTTGCTGGAGTAACCTTTCTCCCCGAGCATTCGCTTTCTGCTTCTCGAGAGAGGCCCAGAGATTGTGGGAATACCAGACTGCCTCAGCGTGAAGGCATGATGTCTGCTGCCAGGGTAGCAGCCATTCACTGCCCTTGGTCGCATATCAACTGCACATTGATGGTATGGCAGTCTTTGCAATTCCTATACCTCCTCCTTGATATGTGTGCCCCTGCCCTATTGGGAATCCCAGTATCCAGGCAAACCCACATCCCGCTCGCCCTGCACCTCCCCCCTTAGAGATGATGTAATTAGATTTATTGGCACAAAGGGTGTCCATAACCTCCTGGATGCGCCAATGGATGACATACTGAATGATGTTGCACATGTCGCCCACTGTGATCACACAGATGTTTAATGCCACTATGCTCATTATGGGCATTGGCAGCACCGTCCTCAGCCTGGTACGGGGCTCCAGGTTGTGTTGCTGGAGGTGGAGGTGGCATATTTTTGTAATCCTCTCATTAGTGAAACCGAATCGCCTCAGGCATTGCTTCTGAGCGAGCTGGATCATGAGAAGTTGAGAAGTGCTTGGGAGAAACCAATATGTAGGGGTAAGGAGAAAGAGCCTTCTGTGGAGAGCCTCTGTCTCCCTCTGCTCCATTTATTGATGGTGTCACGGTTACAGCCCCAGTACCTCTTCCAATAGGTGACAACATTCTCTTCCTTCGCTGTATGGATGCACAAACTCCCCCAAAACAAGAAATAATTGAAAAGCACATCACTTGCAAGTTGAATGGTTGACCCTTTAAATAAGTAGTGTGATTAATGCAATTGAGCACATGCTCAGCTGTTAGAGATTAGCACAGTTTCAGCATGGAACACTGCACTGGCCATCCCAGAGTGAATGCAAGTTCAGTCCATACTATCTTAAAGCTTCACTGGCGCTGGTACCAGTATCGCAATGGAGCCCAAATCCTGAATCCTTAGACTATTCAGCGGTGAATGAGAATAACTGAAGTTACCTATTGTGGAAGCAAAGTCCCTGGAATCATTTAAGAAACAATTAGATATATTGACTGGTAGATTTGTCCCAGATCTTTCTAAGTGGATGAGCTAGGAGGGGCAAAATGGTCTTCCTCATCTGGATCTTGTTATTCTGAAATCAGAATTGCTCCTTCCTATCTCTATTCATCCCTCCTGCCCTTCCCTCAAACTCAGTTCCTCTGACTTTGGTCTCTTATGCACTCTGCCACTGCTGATGTTGCCGATATTCTGACCAATGTTGAATTGAAAGGTTACTCTTTTCCTATAAATGTCCTATTTGTTTCCCACTCGCCCAGTGTGCCTGCCATTCTGTATGCCCTTATCAATATCATTTTGTATGTCATTATCATCTGCGCATCTTGACGTTGGCGTCCGGGTCGCTCTGTCACTTTCTTTCCCTCGCGTCATTATCGTCTCTTTCTTTTTCCCAGTAGAGAAAGTGGAAGGAATCAGGAAGTCTGTAAAATCCTGAGGCTGAGAATGAGAAGCAGCAAATTGGCGCGGGGGGGGGGGGGGGGGGGGGCTTTAGAGAGGCTGGCAGCATGAGACTAGGAATGGTTTACCACATAAATACAAAATTTAGAAAATATATACGTAGATTGTATTAATCTTCATCACTACCTTCCATTCGAAGGGCTAAAGTTTAGTCTGCAGTTTCGTTGTGTCCCATAAATCTATAAATAGTCCCATAATTTGTATCAAATACAGAATCGTGACACTTGGGTGTGATGTTATTGATTGGTCCAGTTCATCACACCTCTCCTTAACAAAGCCTCTCTGCGAATTCATTACTGAAACTTAAACAATTCTCTTATATTTACAAACATGGTTTGGCTTGCTCACTCTGTAGGAACTTGGAGAAATTCAAGCTGGCTATCTGCTTCCCGATAAAGAAAGGGAAATGAAAGACGAACCATTTGCTGCAAATCCTTTGAAGGAGAAAGATCCCAAAAAAACAAAGAAGCAAACTGGGAAGAAATCGAACAAGCGTGGTAAGGTGGTCTACGCTAGATTTTATGGCAACTTTTATTTTCCCACCTCTTGACTCCAGTTACTTATTGCTGGGATGTGGTACCAATGGTTCTCCATAGGATCTTGATCATTATTTCTTAATCATGTGTTGCCATCGGGGGACATCGCAACTGAACTATAAGTAATGCACACACACTTCCAGCAGCTGTCAATGGATGGAGTTCAGCCAGCAGTGTCTTCCTTCCCTACCCAGAGCCCCAAGTCAAAGTCTTAGCAAATAGCAAGTCCTTCGCAATCGTGACTTTTCCCAGTTATCTTACCCATATTTAATAGTCATACAGTTAATTCAACAACTCAATCTCATTCTCTTACATTGTAAATCGCGTCACCACTAAGTCCCTGTCAGGCACTCTTGAATTTATCCAATATCTAATTTTAAACTAGCCCATGTCTTATTTGGCAATTATCAGCCAGTCAACTCAGACATTCATTGACTTTTTCCTCGTCCAATTGCGACACTCTCTCTCTGTCTCTCTATCTTTTATTTCCCAAAATGTTTCTAAAAAGTACATTCCATAATTTGGATTTGATTTAATTTGATTTATTGTCAAATGTACCAAGGTACAGTGAAAAGTATTGTTCTGCATACAGATCATTCCATATATGTAAAAACATAGGACATACATAAATACATAGACACAGGCATCGGGTGAAGCATACGGAGTGTACTACTCAGTGGAGATGTATGAAGAGATCAGTTTAGTCCATAAGAAGGATATTCAGGAGTCTGGTAACAGCGGGAAGAAGCTGTTTTTGAACATAACAGCTCAAATTGGACTTTACCAGAAGTGCAATACAGTTCCAGCTCTTTCTATACAGCATGAGGCATTCTGAAATGCTTCGATACAATTGCAAATGCACAGAATAGTTATAATTCATATTCCATCACAAAGATACCTTCGCCAACAACCCAAGAGGTTTCACAACAACCCAAGAGGTTTCAGACAGTTTCCAGCTCCCCAGTATACGATGACAAGTGGACCTGAGGCAGTCTCCTTTCCCCATTAGCTTTTGTGGCAACATCCCCAAGCTTTGGTCTATCCCTCAACACCGAGTCCTAGATTTTGTATCTGTGTCACTGAAAGAATGTATTTAATTCTAGCTGGGAGAGTTCTGCACCTCACTCCTCTCTCTGTGTCACTTCTCACATTTTGGGTTCAGTAAATTTCTGCTGGGTTGTAAACAAAAAGTATGGTTCCCACTCGTGGTATCATGATCTTTGAAAGTTTACTGGATAATTCCTTTCCCTGTAGAACGATGCTTATTATTACATGCCGCAGTATCACATTAACGCCTTTCTAATCTCTCAAGTTATTCATAAAGTGCCTTTGGGCTTCAAGGAATGTGGAAAAACTGTGATTTATGTGGTAAAACCCACCCTGCAAAGAAATTCCACCCTTTCGCATGTTCCCTCAGTCAACAACGTCCCTTGGGATGACTGGAGTTTATGTTCCTCAAAACTACACATATATAATGTTAAAAGACGTCTTGAGAAACCACTGGGAACAAACAAGGATTTTAATCATTCATAGTTTCGAAAGTTGTATTATGTTTTCCTTGTAACCTAACAAAGCTCAAATTATTCAAAGGTTTTATCTTTACTTTTCAGCTTGTTTTTGGAAATACTGCAACTAGAAAACATCAGATTAACTGCATTTTGGACGAACCCAATCGGTGACCAAGGAAGTTAAAATATTTGACATTGAAAGTTTTGCCTTTAAAACTTTCAACATTATCCTTTAAATAACAGAATAAAAATCTAATCAGCCTGCTTTTCTGCCTTGTGTAAAAACTATACTTGAAGAATATAGTTAAATATGTGTATTTAAAATACCCTATTGAAATAAAAGTTTACTTTTTCTTATCAAGTTAGCTTAAGCACTTGGTTTTCAAAGCACTCTAGGCACTACACACAGAAACATGTATTCACATTTGGATTCTATTGTGGTTTCCTTGGTACAAAATCCTGACATTTACCTTTCAAACTAAAATGACTCTCTTGTGAATACTTCCTGCAACATGTGAATTTACTTAGGCATAGAAAGTTTAGCTTTTACATTGAAACTAAGCCAGAAAGTGTGTGAAGGCATTTCTTCCATACAGGGAATGGAAGCTTCCGGGAACTATAAAACTTGTTTTTATGAGGCAAACTATTGAGTGACAGCTGAGTGAAACATCACTTCTTTCTCCATTAGTTGCTATAGAAATCTGTTACTGATGTGGCAAGTTACACTTTGCACATGAAATGAAATGAAAATGAACTGAAAGTCGCTTCTTGTCACGAGTAGGCTTCAAATGAAGTTGCTGTGAAAAGCCGCTAGTCGCCACATTCCGGCGCCTGTTTGGGGAGGCTGGTACGGGAATTGAACCCACGCTGCCGGCCTGCTTTAAAAGACAGCTATTTAGCCCTGTGCTAAACCAGCCCCCAGACATCTTTTTCTGTCAAGGTTGTTTTGATTATTCTATCATTTACGTTTTCCATTTTTAGATTTCCCTCACAAAATATCATCTCAGCCCACAGGATGGACAAGAAACTAGTTCCCCTAGATTCTGGTCAGATGTAACTTAGCCTCTTATTCTCCCAGCTTCTGGGGAAAGTATTCACGACCGTGCCCATACGAAACTCACCATGGTATCCTCTTCATGAAGCAAATCTGAACTGCTTTCACTCAAATGTAATTCAAACCCCAGGCAAAAAGCTTTGTGAAATACAAAGCACTCCATGAGGGTGATGTCAACTCATCACATCCATTTATTTTGGGAACCACTGCAACAGTTAGACAACCAGGATCAATATAACTTGATACAATTATAACTTTAAAAATCACATATTTGTCTAATTCCAGCTACGGCAACTCGGGAAAACACAAAATATTAAATGATCGATAGAGATAATATTAATGTTTGTTTTACATTGAAGACAGCACGGCAGCACAGTGGTTAGCACTGTTGCTTCACAGCTCCAAGGTCCCAGGTTCGATTCCCGGCTTGGGTCACTGTCTGTGCGGAGTCTGCACGTTCTCCCCGTGTCTGCGTGGGTTTCCTCCGGGTGCTCTGGTTTCCTTCCATAAGTCCCGAAAGATGTGCTGTTAAGTGAATTGGACATTCTGAATTCTCCCTCTGTGTACCCGAACAGGCGCCGGAATGTGGCAACTGGGGGATTTTCACAGTAACTTCATTGCAGTGTTAATGTAAGCCTACTTGTGACACTAATAAAGATTATTATTATTATTAAAATGCACTGCATGATGCACTATGAAAAAAAACCCAAAAGCTTTTTTTATACCCTAAAGAAAACTGTGCCATCATCTGACAAGTATGAACCATGGGCTGGATTCTCCGGTCAGCGATTGGCCAGAGAATCACATTTCCTGACTAAATAGGGGGTGGCGTCGCTTTCACGATGCTCCGCCCCCTCCAAAGCAGCGTACTTCCCCAACACCATTGGAGGGGCTGGTTTAGCACAGGGCTAAATCGCTGGCTTGGAAAGCAGACCCAAGGCAGGCCAGCAGCACGGTTCAATTCCCGGACCAGCCTCCCCGAATAGGCGCTGGAATGTGGCGACTAGAGGCTTTACACAGTAACTTCATTTGAAGCCTGCTTGTGACAATAAACAATTTTCATTTCATTTCATTTCCCTACTAATACTGATTTCCTTCTGTTCCTGCCTCTCACTAAACCCAGTGTTCCCCACCATTTCTGGTATGTCAGTTTACATGTTCCCTACAAGCTTACTCTCATACTCTATTTTTCCCTTCTTAATCAATCCCTTGGTGCTCCTTTGCTGGTTTCAACGGTCACACTTGCTACAACTAAATCTACACTAAGAAATTGATTGTAGTGTCGGAATGCTATCTGCTGCTGACCCCACTCTCTAATCTGCTTTCTCATGATCCCAGAAGCTGGAGGATCCGAGATGTCTGGGTAACTACAGCTACAGTGGATGACGAGTATGGGGTGTTTCCCTGCTTTCGCCCTAAGAGTTGTTAATTATGTCTTAGGCCATGATCTCACTATGGGGCAAGGACAGGATTGAACCCATGCTGTTTTCACCACATTCTTAGCCATCTGAGCTAACTGGCCCTCCAAATACCATTGTCACTCACATGGAAGGACTTCAATCAAGAAAGACAAATAGACAATAAAGGATTCTTCCCTCTTTTAAATCTGGGGTTAGCTTCCTTACTCTTGGCTTCAATCATAGCTTGGCAGAGGGATTGGGAGGGGGTATTGGAGTCGGCTCCATCGGAAGAGAAGGGGAACTGTAGGACCGAGAGAACCTACAAATTTTACTTTAATGGACGCATTTCACTGCATGGCAGCTCGGGGGTTCAACTTTTCATCCAAACAATTGGGAGGGAACTGAAGTAGCCGAACAAGAAACTAAAGTGAAATGCACACACGAAGATGGTCAGGAGCTAGTGATGTACCATCAATGACCACGAGACAAAAATGGTGAAACTATTGAGGCTTTATTGCACTAGATGTCAAGCCTCCTGCAGCTGGAACCAGAATGGAAGCAGCGCAGGAGACTGTACACTTGTATACATCGCTTGCTGGGAGGAGCCAGCAGGCTGGGATTTACTGTATTAACTGTCGTACTGTGGCAGTACCGTAATACACATAGTGTGACCAGTGGTGTTTACCACAGTTAGGCAGTTAACTTTATGGAGAAAGAGAGTATGATGAAAACATGTGGAAGAGGCAGTAGTGCAACATATAATGGAGTAGAAAATGGGTAAATCAATGGGAGACCGAGAGGAAAAAAATGAAGCAGACAAAATATGATCTCCTACCTAAAAGCAATGGAAGGAGGTTCCTGGTTCTGGAGGCAGAACGGAGTTTGTAGTCGCTGCATTATCTTTCCTCAAATTCTCAACATCATTCAGATCAATTAAATACAGCATCCTCTTCCAGTGCCTCCTCTTTACCCTCCAGGTCAGTGGGACTACCCTTGCATAGGTCAAGTACTTTCTATCCAAATACCACCAGTACATTTCCAGAATTTTGCTCTTTTCCTGACTACAGAATCTCACAATAATCTATCTTTGGTCCTTCCCTCTTCCTTGCCTATATGGTGCACTGTGGAAACAGCATACAGAGGCATGGAGGAAATGTTTGCATGTACACTGAGAATACCCAGCTCTACCTCTCTACTATCCCTCTCGTCCCATAATGACCTCAATGATTTATGATTAGATATCTAACATCAAGTCCTGGTTGAGTCACAACCTCTGTGGAGTGATGGATTAATGGTAATATTAAACCATTAAGTAAGTTTATTTAATAATGTTAATGATTATGTAAAAATGACATTCGGGTCAGATGACCAAGAGACTCCATGGGAACAAGACGCAGAACAATGTATCCAGAGAATAATATAGTTACCACGAGGCCTTGGTTGTAATTAGTTCTAAACAAATAGAGTGAGATTTTCATATCGGCGGGATATTCCAATCGCGCTGACAGCGCAACCCTGCTGCGTGTTTCCTGGTGGGTAGGATGCAATCAATGGGAATTCTCATTGATGACGGCAGGATCAAAAGAGTCCGTCACCGGCAGGCCGCTTCCCGCCACCGGGAAACAAACTGTGCGGAGGCAAGAAAATCTCACCCATGGTCTCAAGAAATACGAAATACTTACTATCTCCAAGTCACTCACAGAGCAAGGGAAACGTTACTGAGCCACAAGACAATACAAGTAAAGAAACATGGTGGCAGTGCTGAAACATGGTGGCAGCGCTGAAACATGGTGGCAGCGCTGAAACATGGTGGCAGCGCTGAAACATGGTGGCAGTGCGGTGGCAGTGCTGAAACATGGTGGCAGCGCTGAAACATGGTGGCAGCGCTGAAACATGGTGGCAGCGCTGAAACATGGTGGCAGCGCTGAAACATGGTGGCAGCGCTGAAGGCCACAGTTTTAGAAAACTGAGACCACAAATTGGTAACCTATGGGTGAAGACCTGGGAACAGCTTGACCAATTCTGGTCGCCACACTACCAGAAGGATGTGGAGAGGGTGCAGAGGAGGTTTACCAGGATATTGCCTGGTGTGGAGGGGTTAGCTATGCGGAGAGGCTGAATAGACTCGGACTGTTTTCATGAGAACAACGGAGGTTGAGGGGTGACCTGATAGAGGTCTACAAAATTATGAGGGGCACGGATAGAGTGGATGGGCAGGCACTCTTTCCCAGGGTGGAGGGGTCAGTGAGGCAAAGTTTAGAGGAAATGTGCGAGACAGGTTTTTTTTTTTTTTTACAGAGGGTGGTGACTGCCTGGAACACGTTGCCAGGGGAGGTTGTGAAAGCAGATACTGTTCAAAATACATCTTGAAAAATACATAGGATGGGTAGAGGGAGATACGGCACAAGGAAGTGCTGAGGGTTTTGGCCAAGGTTGGTATCATGACCGGTACAGGCTTGGAGGGCCGGAGGGCCTATTCCTGTGCTGTATTGCTCTTTGTTCGCGAAGAAGTACAAAATAAGACGTACTTTGGTAGTGGACAGTAAATGAACCTCTCACAATGTGGCAACCATTGAAACGCTAAGACCCGTTCCACCACCTTTCAAACAAATCAGTGGACTGCAGCAAGGATGGTGAGGGGAGCATTGGAGGTGACATTTTGACAGGTAGAAAACCGTGCTTACAAGAGAAGGCATACAAACACCAGGTCAGTACTCTTTTACAAGCGACTGGGGCCATAGATGATGATATCCTCACAAGACAAGGAGCCAAAGGCAACTTGAGGAATTGAGAAGATTTTGAGGGTCTTAAATTATTACTTCAGCTCCAAGAAAACTCTGGTCACTGAATTGGTGAGATTCAATCAAAGGAGCCAAAGACCATGTGAATCCATCAATTCTTTTTTTTTAATTAAAAAATAAATAAATTTAGAGTACCCAATTAATTTTTTCCAATTAAGAAGCAATTTAGTGTGGCCAATCCACCTACCCTGCACATCTTTGGGTTGTGGGGCGAGACCCACGCAAACACGGGGAGAATGTGCAAACTCCACATGGACAGTGACCCAGAGCCGGGATTGAACCTGGGAACTCGGTGCCGTGAGGCAGGAATGCTAACCACTGTGCCATCCTCCGTCAATTCTTGCGTTAACAACTTATACAGACAGGTCAGCAGTTGCAGCTACAGAACTTTAAAATGTAAGTTAATTTGCAACTGCATTGCAATTGGTGTGCTCAACAATGTGGTGTCAGATATGTTCCAGACCAAGGAAGATGTGATGTTAGAGAAGGTCAAACAGTTTGCAAGGCAGGTGGAACTACAAAAGCAGAATTAGGGTGTGCTTTGGGGAGGCGTCAAGATTTGGGAGGTGCCCACCCAGTATGTAGGTCCAAACTTGTCAGGGGTAACAAAGCCAAAATGTCCAACCCCCGCCACAAACTCTGTTCCCTTGCGACTGACTCCATTCTCCCCCTTAGCCAATGCCTCTGGCTGAATCATACCATCCACAATTTTGGAATCCTGCTCAACCCTGAGTTCGGCCTTAAACTCCATAATATAACCATTACTAAGATGTCTTGCTATCATCTCTGAAACATCGCCATCCTGCCCCTACCTATGCCCTCTCACTGAAAATCTGATACAAGTAATTTTCACATCCAAACTCACATACTCCGGAACACGCAGACACGGGGTGAATGTGCTGACTCCACATGGACAGTGACCCTGGGCTGGGATTGAAACCGGCTCCTCGACGCAGCAGTGCTAACCACTGTGCCACCATGCCGCCCCCTAGGCCAGCACTGTCTTGAAAGCAAAACACGAAAAAAAGATACAGGCTGGCACTAGGGGGGGCCCAAGCCAGCAATCGAACGTGGGACCGTGGAGCTGTGAAGCAACTGTGCTGACCACTGTGCTACCCTGTCGCCCAAAGGTGGATAAAACTTGTTCAGTAAGCTTAGATTGTAAAGAGCAGGATTTAGTTGATTAATGTAAAGGAAATCTGAGTGCATGCAGTGAACATATTGGATTTTCTGAAGGTATGGGGCTCCTCAAAACTATCACGACAATTAAGGCATCTTGTATTGAAGCAACGTGGCTGCCTGGATAGAGCTGGGAAGAAAGGAAAGGGTGAGTGTTAACAGTTCTTTATCAGATTGGTCAAGAAATGATGGCCTGAATTCGATGGCCCTTCTCGCCTGGCAGGATATCATGGTCCTGCTAAAGTAATCGGGGGGGGGGGTATAAAATGAGAATATTGGTTGAAAAGGCGATAAAAATGGCAAATGGATTCTGGGTAATTTGAATACATTAAAAAAAAGCAGGGAAGCAATATTGCACTTACAAAATACATATTGTCGAAGTGCTGTGTACAGTTCTGGATATTACACAATAATAAGGGGGATATTGAAGCCACAAGACGGGTGTGAAGAAGATTTACTGGAATTCTAGTAGATGAAGTCTATGGAATGGCATGGTGGCACAGTGGTTAGCGCTGCTGTCTACAGCGCCAGGAATCCGGGTCCAATTCCAACGCTGGGTGACGGTCTGTGTGGAGTTTGCATTTCTCTCCATGTTTGTGTGGGTTTCCTGCGGGTGTTCCGGTTTCCTCCCACTATCCACAGAGGTGGGGTTGCGGGGATAAGGCGGGAGAATGCTCTTTCAGAGGGTCAGAGCAGACCCGATGGGTCAAATGGCCTCTTTCTGCACTGTAGGGCTTCTAGGAATATAAAACCCAGGGGCAGTATAAAACTGGCATCTGATCCAAGTCAGTTTTCCACCAGCCAGCTTAGGTTAAATTCATCCTTCTTGTTCATCTTCGCCATAGAGCGTTACAGCACAGAGAGAGGCCTTTTGGTCCATCATGTCTGTACTGGCCATCAAACACCTATTTTAAACCCATTTTCCAGCACTTGGTCTGTAGCCTTGTATGCTATGGCATTTCTCATGCTCATCTAAAGGCTTCTTCTCATCGTTCTCTGTTCACTCAGAACAATAAGCTATGTGAGGGATTGCCTTCCAAAAGGTGCACACAAGGCTTATCAAAGGAGCTTCCAGTCTCAGCTCACGTTGATGACAGTTCTGCGCCGTTGCAAATCTTTGTAAAAGTGGCAACAGATGTTGTATCAACACAGACAGCCCAAAGCCACTGCAACAAATCAGGTCACGGCACCATTGAAAATGAAAATGAAAATGAAAATGAAATGAAATGAAATGAAAATCGCTTATTGTCACGAGTAGGCTTCAATGAAGTTACTGTGAAAAGCCCCTAGTCGCCACATTCCGGCGCCTGTCCAGGGAGGCTGGTACGGGAATTGCAGCTCGCTCAGTTGGCGATGCAGTCACCTACCAGTCGTATACACACAGCTTGGGCGGGGGGGGGGGGGGGCGAATACAGTATTTCAGAAGGTTACAGAGGGGATGAGAAACACGTGTGATGTGAACTTCAACAGGAGGAAGTAAAATAAAACACAAACACAAAGTGTTAAAAGAAAATTATTCAACATTCATGTTATTATGTGCGTCATGTTATTATTGCGGAGCATACAAAAAGCCCCAGTTGTTTTAAAGTAAACTAAATGAAATGAATGCTGTTCTCTACCTCAGGTGTGCAAGTAAAGTATTTTCATCATTCTAAATATGTCCAATAGAAAACAATAGGGAGTAAGTAGTTTTGGGGGAATGTATTCTTTGCCCCCACACCACCGATTGAAAGTCAGTTTAAGCCTGGCTGTTCTGCAATGGTAATAGGCTGGGGGTGGCCTCAATGGAGCAAGAGTGGGACTTCTATCCCTCGGGCATTGGCCACCACTGAGACTGCACCTGGGAGAAAAGAAGGACATCCTGAAAGGACTTTGGCCTTCTGTCAGGTGGGTTCCAGTTGGGAGAGGGGGACAGTGGTTAGTGAGGGCAGGTGGCACCTTTACCACAGGGCCGGCCATTGGCGACAGCCCCCTCGTGTCCCCAAATAGGAATGCCTCCAAAACTGCTGGGAGGCTGCCAGAGTTTACGTGGCAGTTTCCCCGCAGGGCGGTGGGCTTACCTGTCGCTGGTAAAATTCCAGTGATAGTGGGAAGAGGCCCTTATTTAGCCTCTGAAATGGCTTGATGCGTCTCCATCTGGGAGGGCTGTCTTCTATCTTCCCCATTGCTGATCAAATATGGCCCTGGATTGACAATGCTAACCCCCATCCCTACCCCCTCCAGTCCAAAACAGTGGTAGAAATTTGGAACCCTCTTTTGCAAATGGCAATTGATGCACAATCAATTATTAATTTTAAAACTAAGATGACAGATATTTGTTCATTTAAAGTATTAAGGGATATGTGGGAGAGGTAGGCATATGAATTTGGTTGCATGTCAGCTACAATCTCACTGACTGGCGGAAGCGTTTTGAGGGACTGAATGGCCTATTCCTGTTCCTGCGTGACTAGATTTTATTGAACACACCTTTGAATAGGGCAATGCCACACATTCTGAATTACCTGTTTGTCAGTATTACACCTCTACGAACTATTCCACTTTTCTATAAAAACATCACCCACACATTAGGATAATCCAATATCATTGCATTATGGTCATCTTTAATCAGGTCCCAAGTACAAAGAGTGAAAAATGTGCAGCATTATTAAACATTTAGGAGAACAAGGACTTTAATTCATTCTTTAGCAATATACCGCACTCTTACTTTAACATGCAAGACATCAAATGTACATTCTGAGCTACATAAATGGACTTATTTCATTCTCTTCGCCACATCTAAATATGCGATCTGAATCTCACGATTAGCAGGGCACGTGTTTACAAATTCCTCCCTCTCGTAAGCATTGTTCAGGTATCGCCAAATTCCAGCCATTTCTTCTGGGATTTCAAAATTTCGATATTTCATTGCTACAATCTGAATGAGGGAAAGAGACAAAACATTTACTTGATTGATATTCTTGGTTAGGCAAAGCAGCTTAACATTAAAAACACATCTAAAGGATGTGAGAGGAATTTGTTCTTTTAATTCAGTTCCTGCCCAATCTGATGGGCTAACTCTCGGCAGACTACAAAGGTCCAAGTTGAAATAAACTTCACTACTTCAATAAAGCAGTTCCTTAACATACCCAAGCCTGCAGTACAAAGCATAGGCACATTTAACAATCTGAGAAAGTCGGCAGGGCTAGTGTATGTTGATGTATTAAAATAGGATCAGGAGCAGGCCTCACAGCCCCTCAGGTTCGTACCACTATTCAACTTGATCATAGCTGATCTGTATCTTAAATGCATCTACCTTCCTTGATCCAGTAATCCTGAATACCCTTGGCTACCAAACGTCTCTCAATTTCAGCGCTGAAATTTCCAACTGGCCCACAAAGCCCACAGCTTTGGGAGGGGTGGCAGCGGGGTAAAATTGGAAAGTGCTGGAAATTCTCAGCAGGAAGAATAGAAGAGGAAGTCTGGGAAAGGGTAGAGAGCAGGAGAGATTAAATGACCATGGAACAAAAGGCAAAGGGAATGGTAACTGTTGTAGTAAAGAAACAACTAAAGTAGCAGCCGTGTAGCACAGTGGCTAGCACTGCTGCTTCACAGCACCAGGGTCCCAGGTTCGATTCTTGGTTTGGGTCATGGCCTGTGCGGAGTCTACACGTTCTCCCAGTGTCTGCGTGGGTTTCTTCCGGGTGCTCCGGTTTCCTCCCACAAGTCCCAAAAGATGCACTATTAGGTAATTTGGACATTCTGAATTCACCCTCTGTGTACACGAACAGGCGCCGGAATGTGGCAACTCGGGGCTTTTCACAGTAACTTAATTGCAGTGTTAATGTAAGCCTATGTGTGACACTAATAAAGATTATTATTACTTGTTCAGAACGCAAGCGTGAATGACGGGATAATGAAGAGCTCTGTCTGAAACCAAAAACATGAAAAATGAAATTCAGACCAGTACATGGCAAAAAAAATAAGAATCAATATGGGGGAAGAGAGTTCATGACCTCAAATTGTTGAACTCAATGTTGTGCCTAGAAGGCTGTCAAAGTGCCCAATTGGAAGATGAGGTGCTGTTCCTCAAGCTTACGTTGGGCTTCACACTGTAGCAGGCCAAGGACAGAAAGGCGAGTGTGAGAACACAGTGTTGAATTAAAATGATATGAAACTGGAAGCTCAGGGCCATGCTTGTGGACTGAGAGGAGGTGTTACGCAAAGCGGTTATCCAGTCTGTGTTTGGCCTCCCTAATGTAGAGGAGGCCGCATTGTGAGCAGCGATTACAGACAGGAGTAAATCACTGTTTCACTTGGAAGGGATATTTGGGGCTATGGGCAATGAGGGGAGAGAGGAAAAAGGGCAGGTGTTACACATCCTATGGTTGCATGAGAAGGTTCTGTGGGAGGGGGGGGGGGGGGGGGGGGGAGAGGTGTTGGGGTGTCATTGAGGAATGGACCAGGATGTCGTAGCGGGAATGGTCTGTTCAGAAAAGGGGAGAGAGGGAAAGATGTATTTCATGCTGGAGGTGGGGAAATGATCCTTTGCCTAGAGAGGTTGTTGGGATGGAAGGTGAACACAAGGGGAACGCTGCCATAGTTCTGGGAGGGATGGACAGGGGAGAGAGTAGAAGTGAGGGAAATATCTCAGACAGGGTTGAGGGTGCCGAACCTGTGTGGGCAGGGGAATATTGCATTGAGGAAAAAGGAAGATACATCAGAAGCACCGTTGTGGAAGATTGCATCATCAGAACAGGACTTTGATTCTCTCTGTTCCTCCACGATGGGAAATTCTCCAGCTCCACTGCAGTGAATGGAGTTTGGATGAGTGCCACGTTCTCCATTCTCACTGACTGTGGAAGCGGGGCAGACCCACAATGGAGTGTCCCGGCCCAGATGTGACAGAAATGGAGAAACTGGGAAAATGGAATTCCATGATCCACTCTTAAGGTTACGGGTAAAGACCGGAACAGTGGGATGAATCAGACTGTGGAAACAGACTCAGTGAATTGAATCTTTTTATTCTGTGCTATTCCAGAAGTTCAGGCTCAATTTATTTATAAGAGAAAAATCGGGCTTTTAAATAGGACACTATTATAATTGTAATGACATATGGGGCACGATTCAACAGCCTTGATATGTCTGACTTGATGTCGGGGCGAGGCCGTTGAATCGCACGAGATTTGCAACACTTGCAACGTTACCCGAGATCCAATGGATCATTTAAATAGGCATTCGTCAAAGTCGCCCAGTGCCCGGGACTGAAGGTGCACATCTGGGAGACCTCGCCAGGGTGCCGATTAGTACTGGTCCACACAAACGTGGACCTGTCGTAACTGCACATGGGCGGTCTGCCAGGCCATTGGAGACCCCCAGGTGGTCGGGCATTGTGCAGGATAGTACCTTGGCACTCCCTCTGGCACCTAAGCACCTTGGCATTGCTATACTGGCATGTTGGCACTGCCTGGTGCCAGTTTGGCACTGCCAAGAGTAAGGGCCTTGAAGGGGCAATGCCCATGAAAGGGGTGAGGGTGGTATGAAGAGTAGGGTGGGTGAATAGGAGGATACAAAGAGGGCCGCATAAAGGTTTTGGGGGGGGTGAAGGAGGGATCCTGAAAGGGGTGTGGGGGGTGGCCTGAAAAGGGGTAATTCTTTAGCGACCCCCATAGTGGGGTGTCCTCATTTATGGGCAGGGGGATAATATCTATATTTGCAGGGTGGCATTGCCTGTGGATGGGGTCCCTCAAGCGCTCTTTGCAATCAGGTAACCCTTTCAAAACGGTGCCCGATCTCTGAGCCAGTGAGTTCAGCTCCCCATTGCTGAAAAAATGTCTAAGTGTGGGCTAGGCCCAAAAGAATGACTCAGTTTGGGTGAATATTCGTCTGGATCTCTCCCAAAAAGCCAGCAGGAAACACCCCGCCAAAGTCGCCCAAAATGTCACTTAGAAATATTTTGGTTGAACCGCGCCCACGAACTCAAACTTCACCCAGTGTTAATGGAAATCAATACAAACCTTGATAATATGGAGCTTTGGCAGGAGATTGCAATCTGCCAAGGTCAAGTCATCTCCGTCTAGGTATTTTCTGTGAGAATAAAGATCTTCCTCTGTGCTATTGGCATCGATTTCTTCAGGTAAAGGTGTGTTTAAATAATCATCTAATTTCTTCAGAGCTTTCAACAAAGCCTTTTCCAAACCTGAACAAATGAGAGAAAAGTGATTGTAGGCATCAGAAATAAAGAGAAAGAAAGAGCAGTAAATGGGAAAACAAAAATTCCTGGGGAATGGACATAAATTCCTTTCCTCCTCTCTTCATCTTTTCTGCTCCTTTCTTTTTTATCTTTCTCTTAATCAATCCTTTGTTCTTGTGTTATCTTTCCTTCCATTCTGGCTTCTTTTGCTTCGTTTCACTCCTTTATTCCAACCAATAAAATCCTACCCCAAACATGGGTTGAAAACTTCACTGACCCAAGATCAATCTGTTTTATGTCATTGAAGAAGACTCTACTTGGAGGTCAACACAACATTAAACGTCATCACATTTAATGGACTGGAAATACACGTCTATACCATACTGAAAAGTTATATCGTGCTGTCGTACACTTTGAGCCACCATCCCCAAACTCCAATATGCTCTGAAGCCATTTTGTGGAATCAAATTTTATGTAGAACTAAGTTCAAATCATCATACCTGAATTTTTCTCTTCACAGGTATCGTCTGACAGGCTGTATATTTCCAGTACATTGTTTTAATACAGCTGTAGTCACCTTACTTACTTTCATTTGCATCTTTCCTCACATTCTTAATATATGCTGAGAACTTGGCAAATACATCATTTCCTGCTGAATTCGATTCGGGATGTCTAGCAGAAAGCTTTGGATACCTGGAAAGCACACTGTTGTCATTACACGTCCTTCATCAAAAATACCTTTCATAGAACATAGAACAGTACAGCACAGAACAGCCCCTTCGGCCCTCGATGTTGTGCCGAGCCATGATCACCCGACAGGGTAGCATGGTGGTTAGCATAAATGCTTCACAGCACCAGGGTCCCAGGTTCGATTCCCGGCTGGGTCACTGTCTGTGTGGAGTCTGCACGTCCTCCCCCTGTGTGCGTGGGTTTCCTCCGGGTGCTCCGGTTTCCTCCCACAGTCCAAAGATGTGCGGGTTAGGTGGATTGGCCATGCTAAATTGCCCGTAGTGTCCTAATAAAAGTAAGGTTAAGGGGGGGGGTTGTTGGGTTACGGGTATAGGGTGGTTACGTGGGTTTGAGTAGGGTGATCATGGCTCGGCACAACATTGAGGGCCGAAGGGCCTGTTCTGTGCTATACTGTTCTATGCTCTATGCTCTACTCAAACCCACGTATCCACCCTATACCCGGAACCCAACAACCCCCCCCCCCCTTAACCTTACATTTTTTTAGGACACTACGGGCAATTTAGCATGGCCAATCCACCTAACCCGCACATCTTTGGACTGTGGGAGGAAACCGGAGGACCCGGAGGAAACCCACGCTCACACGGGGAGGACGTGCAGACTCCACACAGACAGTGACCCAGCCGGGAATCGTACCTGGGACCCTGGAGCTGTGAAGCATTTATGCTAACCACCATGCTACCCCTTTCGGCAACACTTTTTTGCTTACTGTCTAAGGGTTCTTCCAGTTGATTTCCTTATTTCCCCTTTCTTTACTTTTGCAGTTACCATTTTTGATCCATGGATGCTTAATGGACATGTGACTTTAAGTCAAGCAGCAGCGAGAATGACGAATTCAAGAAGTTGCAGCATGAAATATGGTGTCATTGGTGTTCAAACAAGAGAACTCCAACTTCTCAGCACCCAAGACACGGGGTGGGACTCGATTGATTGGCTGGTGGCCAATGAATTGGCCAAAAGGCCATATCCTGCACGGTAACAGGTGGTGGTTGCAATATACTCAAGTTGAATGATTTTCAGAGACCCAAAGAGCTCAGTTTGAATCCTGGACACTCAGGGAAAGGACCCGCTTCTCTTTTCTTCTCTCTCTCTCCAAAAAGTGTAGCCATCTGAGATGGCCACTTATAAAGTAAACATGGACACTTGCAAAGACTCACGGGAAATATGGCCAATACAGGATTCAGGCGAACCCCTAGCCGATTTGCATTCTAATGACCCATTCCCCCAGGACAAAGGACTGATACTCAGGTATCAGATACAATTCCAGACACATCGGCGCCACTCCCTTCACCCAGGAAGCCCAAACAGCCAAGGTCAATGACCACTGAGGACACGCCCAGCCATCAAGGCACCCGCCCCTTTATTGGCTCAAATCGAAGCCTGCCGAATTATTGGGTCCAAAGCTAAGGACCGCCCAAAAGAGCACAAAACCCCAAAGGATAGAAGAGAGACACTGTCATGTGTTCGATCTCTTTTGGCCCTGGCACACCGGCACTCTTCGGCCCGGCCTATCCCTGAAGCCAACTGCAGCACCACAACCAGAAGCAAGTTCAAGATCAACGATCGCTGCCAGACGGATGAGTCCAGCAGAACCGAAGATACTTCTCCAGACCCAGCCACTCCAGATCCGAACAAAGGCCTTGTTCTTCTGCCAAAGCCGGGTGCCTGAAGTTAAGTACAGGTTGTTGTAGTGTTAGGTATAATTTAGCTTGTAGTGTCTTTATGTTGCATGTGTGAGTTAATCTTGTGTGTAAATAAAATTGAACTTGAACTAACAAACTGGTTGTTGGGTCTTTGATCAATATCCGATTGAACCTTGTGGTGGTATCATCTGATACCTGGCGACTCTGAAAAGCAATATTACTCAATATTAAATGGCAACATTATTGGCGACTCCGGTGCAAATTGGCAACAAAAGGCTGTGAGTTGCTGAATTTCTGGAACTGCAGAGCCCTGAATGAATCCACCATGAAACCATTACAGGCTGCAAACAGAGACTGAATCTGAAAGCTTACTTTGAAGAAAGGTCTGCTTAAAGCCAACCATCTGAAACAAAGACTCTTTTTCCTTTTACTTATTATTTTTACCCCTCTATGTTTGTCTCTCGTGTGTGTGTGTGTGTGCATATATAGGATGGGGGCAAGTCAAAGTGGGTGATGAGGAATTAGATAATAGTTAACCAGTCGTATTAGCTGCATGTTTCATTACAGTCCTTGTTATAAATAAAAAGTAATTGTGTTTAAATTTATAAACCTGGTGACTATAATTATTGGGCAGCCAAGGGTCAAAGACTTTGGGTATTTTCCGAAGAATTATTGGTTAATTCAATTGTGATGCGACTCCAGGACAAGTGGGGCTGGAATTGACAGCACACTAGCCCAATGTGCAACAACTGGTATGTAATAAATACTTCTTCATGATTTAAAATGTTCCAAATTTTACATTTTTAATTATTCTCTTACTTTCCCTTTCTATTTATTTCTGTCTGTCTTTTACCCAATCTATCTTTCTCTCATTTTATTTTGCTTTCTGTATCAGATCCAACTCTAATTCATCCTCTTTCTCTATTGTTCTATTTCTCAATCCTTAAATCTCATTGGTGGAGGAAACAGATTGGTGGTCTTCATTGCTTTCATTTCATCAATATAAACATGCACTTCGGGCAAATTGACGAGTATAGCATCTTGAGCTAAAGGATGAAGGAAAAGGTCTAGCTGATCAAGGGAATCTAGATGCCCATGCTCCGGCAAGAGTTTGGCCCTTGTCCATTTCTTAATGAGGATTTTGGTTTTGTTAATATGTGAATATTCTCCATCAATTTGTGCTGAAGCACCTTTCTAGAAATAGTCAGTTGTATATTGTTAAGTATTTTTGCTAATTTTATTGATTTTATTGACAGACCTTGGTGGTACCAATTTGTCTTCTAGAAATTCTTCTATCTTGTTAACGTCTGTTTTGACTTCTCCATTGAAGGTTAAAAATGGAGGATTGGTGCCAGGGGCCAGATTTTGCAAGTCAGCAGGCTTCCTGTAGGGACACAACAGACAAAAGATTTCACAGGAGAATTTGTTTTATACCTTTATACTTACACACAATATCAAGTAACTACTGCTGGAACTGATGTCACTAAGGTCAATGAAACTTGAGAAAAGGAGTTTCCAAGCTTAACGCCAATTTGCAAAAACAACCCACCTTAAAATAGAAAAAATAACCCATAGTCCTTCACAGAGGCATAATGAAAAGCAAAAGGAGGAGAAATTAGAACAGGTGACCAGAAATCTGGAGCAGAATTTCCCACGCACCCCGGTGCTTTTCGCGGTAGCCAAGGCAGGATTTTTTGGTCCCGCCGTTGTCAACCCGGTTTCCCATGAGCGGGCGGAAAGTTCCAGTCCTGGTCAAAGTGGTGAGTTTTGAGGGTACGTAAGAGTAAATGGAAAGTTCAGAGGAAGGAATAGGTTGTAGGACATATAGCTGACAAAGCTGACACACTATAATCTCATTGAAAAAACACATTTACTGTCACTAGGTGTCACTATTATCCTTTGTAAGCATTCTACAATATAATGAGGTGCTGAGCATGAGAGTGCCAACTTATTTCTGTTGAAGTAACTCATGTTTTCAGGAAAAGTGCCTTAAAGCTCTGACCTACAGCAGAAACTCTTAAAGAGCACGAGACAACGACATCAGATTACTTCAGACTACACTGCGGGACAAGACAGAGCTGCCCTCTCTCCCCACTTTGCGCTGGCCATAGAGCCGCTGGCGATTGCTCAGAGAGCTTCAAAGGACTGGTCCGGGGGGGGGGGGGGGGGAATGGAACACAAAGTCTCGTTATACGGGGATGACCTGTTGTTATACGTAGCAGGCCCAATGGCGGGGATGGACGGCATCATGGAAATCCTGAGGAAATTTGGCCGATTTTCAGGATATAAATTGAACATGGCTAAGAGCGAGTTGTTCGTAATTCAGGCGAGGGGGCAGGTGAGTAGGCTGAAGGAGTTGCCGTTCAGGCTGGTAGGAGAAAGCTTTAGATACTTAGGGATACAGGTGGCATGGGACTGGGGCAGGTTGCATAAGCTCAATCTGTCACGATTGGTGGAACGAGTGAGGGAGAGGGTTCGGAGTTGGGATGCGCTCCCGCTGTCACTAGCGGGGAGGGTGAAGACTGTCAAGATAACGATTCTCCCGAGATTCTTGTTCATATTTCAGTTTCTCCCCATTTTCATTCTGATGTCTTTCTTTAAGAGGGTGAATAAAATTATCCTGGGATTTGTCTGGGTGGGGAAGTACCCGCGGGTGAGGAAGGTGATGCTCGAAAGGAGCAGAGGGGAGGGGGGGCTGGCATTGCTAAACGTTAGCAACTACTACTGGGCGGCCAACATAGCGATGATAAGGAAATGGATGGTGGGCACGGGGTCGGTCTGGGAGCGGATGAAGGCTGCATCGTGCGGGGGCACCAGTTTGGCGGCCCTGGTTACAGCACCTCTGCCACTCCCGCCAGCGCAGTACTCCACCAGCCCTATAGTGGTGGCGGCTTTGCGAATCTGGGGCCTTGGAGGAGGCACATAGGGGTAGTGAGAGCATTGGTGTGGACCCCAATCTGCGGCTATCACCGATTTGTCCCGGGGAACATAGATGGTGGATATCGACTGTGGAGGAGGGCAGGGATTGAGAGGGTGGGTGATCTGTTCCTGGAAGGGAGCTTTCCGAGCATGTGGGCGCTGGAGGAGAAATTCGGGCTGGCGGGAGGGATTCAGATACTGACAGGTGCGGGATTTCTTGCGCAGACTGATGCCGTCCTCCCCACGCCTCCCGCAAAAGGGGAGGCAGGACAGCGTAGTTTCTAGGGGAGAGGTAGGGGAGGGTAGAGTCTCAGATATTTACAAAGAACTAATGGGAGCTCAGTCTGATCCAGTTTAAGGTCACATGACGGTGGCCTGGATGAGTAAATTTTTCAGGCTGGACGATAAGTGTGTCAGATGCGCCGGTGGGCCGGCTAATCACGTGCACATGTTCTGGTCGTGCACTAGGCTCAGAGGGTACTGGCAGGGATTCGAGGACATCATGTCCCGGGTTTTTTAAACCGGGGGTAATGAGTCCTGAGGTGGCAATCTTTGGGGTGTCGGAGGACCCGGGAGTCCAGGAGGAGAAGGAGGCCGATGTCTTGGCCTTTGCTTCCCTGGTAGCCCGGCGTCGTATACTGTTGGCATGGAGGGACTTAAAGCCCCCAAAGACTGAAGTATGGCTATCGGACATGGCGAGCTTTCTCGGGGGGGGGGGGGGGGGGGGGGGGGGGGGAAATCTAGGGTAGTGTAGATTAGGGGGTGATTTAGGCAGGTCCTTGCGCGAATGGAGTCGCGGTTTGCACTATGTGTTATTTGCTTTTCCTTTTGTACGGTACTATACAATGTCATTGTTTTATATGCCAAAAATACCTCAATAAAAACTGTTTATTAAAAAAAGAGCACAAGACAAGATCAAAAGTTAAGAACAACTGCATTGCTCTAAATACACCAGGTTTTTTTCTAGAGTTAGGTACGAGATTTTCCACCCATCCTGCCAGTAGGATCTTGCATCCTGCCAGAGTCGAACCCCCACGGCGGATTCCCAGGCAGGGTGTTGGTGAGTGGGTCATGCAAACACCCGTAGACTTTGCAGGACAGGAAGATTGGGAAGATTCTGTCGGCGGCCAATGGCTCGTTGCATCTGTCGCAGGAACGCTTGCCTGAAAATACCAGCCCCAACAATTCAAAGCTATTCCTGCAAAGCAATAAATTCAAATGGTCGAATAGCTCAAAGTGACTTGAGGAACCAGGAGTGGACTGGACATTGGTGGAGGTTATATTTTAAAACAAGAATGACTAGATTCTGGACTGGACAAGTCTGGTGAGTCTGCAATTAAACTGTTCATGCTTCGATGGGAATAATGCAATTAGTGCTAAACATTCTGTACACAACAGGAAGTAACACTTTTCCTGTCAACAATTTTGCAAATAACCAGTAAAATGCAATGCAGTTGGCTGAAAACAGTAACAGAAATTGTAATGCTCCCACCCCACCCATGCCCCCCCCCCCTTTACAAACCGCCCCCCCCCCCCCCCCCCCCCCCCCCCACTAACAACTGAGACCAACTGTAATACCGAGTGAGGTGATCCTGGGACCTCCCTGATCTACAAGGTTGCACTCCAGCATTGGACAGTAAAATCATCATCATCCAGGGAGTTAGTTCCGCATCTCAATCATTTTTATTTTCACTAAGAATTGTGCCTTTGCTGTTCTCCTATTTTTACAACTGGTTGTTGGGAAATGGTCACTTTTGGTCACCTGGGCCGGGACTCCCCCTTACCCGGCGGGGCGGGTGGTCCCGGCGTGTTGGAGTGGCGTGAACCACTCCGGCGACGGGCCGCCCCAAAGGTGCAGGAGTCTCCGCACCTTTAGGGGCCAAGCCCTCACATTGAGGGGCTAGGCCCATGCCGGAGTGGTTACCGTTCCGCCGGCTGGCGTGAACGGCCTTTGGCGCCATGCCAGCTGGGGCCGAAAGGTAAGTCCGTGCATGCGCCAGGGCGTCAGTGGCTGCTGACGTCATCCCCGTGCATGCGCAGGGGAGGGAGTCTCTTCCGCTTCCTCCATAGTGAAGACCATGATGAAAGTGGATGGAAAAGAGTGCCCCCACGGCACAGCCCGCCTGCCGATCGGTGGGCCCTGATCGCAGGCCAGGCCACCATGGGGGCACCCCCGGGGTCAGATTGCCCCCCCCCCCCCCCCCAGGACCCCGGCGCCCGCCCGCGCTGCCAATCCCGCAGGTAAAGAGGTGGTTTTAATCCACGCCGGCGGGTGAGGCTAGTCAGCGGCGGGAGAATCGCCGCGGGGGGCCTGCCAACCGCCACGGGGGGGCCTGCGACCAGCGCAGCGCGATTCCTGCCCCCACCGAATTTTGGGGGGTGGAGAATTCGGGACACGGCGGGGGCGGGATTGATGCCGGCCCCGGGCGATTCTCTGACCCGGCGGAGGGTCGGAGAATCCCGCCCCTGGGTTCCATTTTAATCTAGAGACACACTGGACATCTTGCCAATCTCGCCCCATGAGGCTCTCTGTCCTTTTAATGTGATTAAGGGCAAGTGGCGGATTGGTGCTAGTATTGGTTTTGATGTTGTGCCCATTATCTCCATGGCCTCTTCAGTTTAGGCACAAAAGTGGCCAATGCACTTTTGAGTCTCAACGGTTGCAGCCCTCCCTGTGGCATAAGTCTGTTTCCCTACTGCCATGGTAGCAGCATCTGTATTGACCGCCAATGGACTGCCGTTAACAACAAGGATCATTTGAATGGGGGGTGTCTTGCTTAACTTCACCATGTTGAGCTGATAGACCTCGGACTCCACTTCTGGGTCGTCGACAAATTTATTCACCCGAGTCGCCGACGTTCTCTTTGGAACTAGGCATAGTCTGTCGGACCCTGCATCTGGTTTGTATGTGGCCTTTTCTTGTACAATGGAAGCAAATTAACTCTTTTGCTTCTGTATTAGGGATGGTCTCCCCCACAATGGTAACAAGCCTCGACACCCTGTGACTGACGGTCACTCTTCCTTTTCTCCGACTCTGCTGCATCTTCACTCCGGGCACTTTGAGTGCCTCCATTTCCACCATGACTGATTTACCTCACTTTGCACACCTTGCAGTTCAAAAGCGCTTTGATCAGCGCTTTCAGTCGCTTGAGCAAATTCAAGCAGTTTGTCTAAGGATATTCTGGTTTCTGCCCGCAACTTCTTCTGAATATTATAGTTATTAATACCACAGACCAAACGGCCACTGAGAGATGGACCAAACCCGCCATGTTTAGCCATTTATTGAAGCTTGGCTATAAAAGACCATGGCCCCTAATGGCTGAATGGAATTTATAGTACTTCATTATAATGGAGGGCCGGGGATTGTAGTGGTCTCTCACTATTTGATCAAAGGATTTGGTATCCAGAGGGGCCATGTTATTACAGTGTTATTTTCTTATCTCTTTCTTTTTAATACATGTTTAAATTTAGAAGTCTTCACATTTACTTAGCGGTTCCAGGTCTGAAATTTACTTCTGACTTCAGATACCTCTATATAATAAACCAATTACAAAGCGTTATGGTAGCTTGTTCAGCATTGGACCAGTTTTAGGATCTTTGGTTTTCCTGATATGTATCTTTAAGATCTAGATCTTGGCGTGCAGGGAATATTTCAAAGTTCGCGGATCACACAAAACCCGGAAGTATTGTAAACTGTAAAGACAACAGTGTAACTTCAAAAAGACATAGACAAGTTGGTGGAGCGGGCAGATAGGAGGCAGATGGAGTTCAATGCAGAGAAGTGTGAGGTAATGCATTTTGGTAGGAAGAACATTGAGACGCAATATTAAATAAGGGGTAAAATTCTTAAAGGGGTGCAGGAGCAGAGGAACCTGGGTGTAAATGTGTATAGATCATTGAAAGTGGCAGGACAGGTGGAGAGAGCAGTTAATAAAGCATATACTTTTCTGGGCTTTACTAATAGGGGTACAGAGTACAAGAGCAAGGAAGTTATGCTGACCTTATATAAGACACCAGTTAGACCTCAGCTGGAATATATCGTACAGTTCTGGGCGACACACTGTAAGATGGATGTGAAAGCACTGGAGAGAGTGCAGAAGAGGTTTACAAGAATGGTTCCAAGGATGAGAACTTTCAGTTATGAGGATAGATTGGAGCTAAGAGGAGATTTGATACAGATCATGATCACGGGACAGAGCAGCTCAGGAGAAACCGTTCCCGTTCGTAAAAGGATCAAGAACGAGAGGGCACATTTGAGCCAGGGAAGTGGGATGGAAATTTTTGGAAATGGAAGGAGATGAGGACTGAGACACTTAAAAGATTGGTTTTTTGGGGGTCGGTTTGCAGGATTGAAGGAGTTGGAAGCGAGGTATGGGCTGGAGCAGGGGGAAATGTTTAGATACATGCAGGTTCAAGGTTTTGCCAGAAAGGAGAATAAGACCTTCCCGGTGGAGCCGGCCTTCACATTGCTGGAGGAGGTGCTGACGACAGGGGGACTGGAGAAGGGGGTAGTGTCGGTGGTTTACAGAGCTATTTTGGAAGAGGAGAAGGCACCACTGGAAGGGAGGGATCAAAGCCATGTGGAAGAGTTGGGAGAGGGTATGGAGGAGAAGTTCTGGTGTGAGGTGCTCCGGAGAGTGAACGCCTCCACCTCGTGCGCGAAGTTGGGGCTGATACAGCTGAAGGTGGTATATAGCACACCTCACAAGGGCGAGGATGAGCCCATTCTTTGAAGAGGAGAACGTTGCGAGGGGGGGCACAAATCACGTTCATATGATTTGGTCCTGTCCAAAGCTGGAGGATTACTGGAAGGAGGTTTTTAGGGTAATCTCTAAAGTGGTGCATGTGAAATTGGACCCGGGTCCTTGGGAGGCCACATTCGGCGTGTCGGACCAGCCAGGGTTGGAAACGGGTGCGGAGATGTTGTAGCCTTTGCCTCGTTGATCGTTCGAAGGCTGATCCTGTTAGGGTGGAGATCAACCTCTCCACCCTGTGCCCTGGCGTGGCGGGGGACCTGTTGGAATTCTTGACTCTCGAGAAGGTTAAGTTTGAACTGAGGGGAAGGATGGAGGGATTCTTCAATTAATGGGCTTTATTCATTATGCACTTTCAAGGACTGGATAACATCGAACATTAGTTAGTGGGGGGGGGGGGGGGCGTTGGGACGGTTTGGGGGCAGGGGGACTGTGTGTGTTAATGGTGGCCATGGCATGATTCCGGATTTCTTTTTGTCATTTGTTTGTGTGAACATGCGGCTAATATTTGGGGTTTGGTGGGAGGATGGGATTGTTGTTATTGATATGGGAATTGACATATTTGTTACTGATTATTGTTTATTGTTGGTGGGTGTAAATTTGGGAGAAAATGTGAAAAAGGAGGAGCATAAAAATATTTTAAAAACAGAAGAACCAGAGGGCACAGATTTAAAGTGATTTGCAAAAGAAGCAAATGTGATGCGAGAAAAAAACTGTGTCAACAATGCACTGTCTGGAAGTGTGGTGGGGGAAGGTTCTTGAGGAATTCAAGACGGCATTAGATGATTACTTGAAGAGACAATGTGCAGTGATACAGGGGAATGGCACTCAGTCCTGATGCTCGCTCGGAGAGCCAGTACAGACATTTGATTTGATTTATTGTCACATGTATTAGTATACAGTGAAAAGTATTGTTTTCAATAGACATAATGGGGCAAATGGTCTCCTTCTGCACCATAACAACTGTGTGATTGTTCAGGTTTCCCTACGGGATTTGGGCAGCCTGGTGTGGACCATCTACCGTGCCATAACACTCTATCAAAATCTTTTACATACTTATATTAGGTCACCTCTGAACTTTCTTTTTTCAAGAGAAATAGGATCCAGATCGTCAACCCTTTCCTGACATGTGTACCCACAGATTATTTATCTCTATTTGTTTAGGGCCTATCCCAATTATCTTTGAGAAGGTGGTGGTGAGCTGCCTTCTTGAACAGCTGCTGTCCATGTGCTGTAGGTGCATCCAGAGTTGCGTTAGGGAGGGAGTTTCAGGATCTTGTCTGAGCCACAGTGAAGGAATGGCGATGTATTTCCAAGGTGAGTGGTTTGGAGATAAATTGCAGGTGATTCCCCTGTTGTTGCCCGTGTCTGCTGCCCTCGTCCATCTAGATGGCAGCGGTCACGGGTTTGGAAGGAGATGCCTAAGGGATCTCGGTGAGTTCCTGATATTTCTGGTATCATCCTTGTAAATATTCTCCGCACCCTCTCCACTGCCTCTCTATCTGTTATATAATATGGTGTCCAAAAGTACATGTAGTACTCTAAGTATGTCCTAGCCAAGGTTCGATACAGCTCCAGCGTAACTTCCCCACTCTTGAATTCTACAGCAATCAATCTCTATCCATTGGTTTTCCCCACAGCCAAACACGGCGCAAACAAAGGACGAAATTCCCAACCCCGTGCCGCCGTTAGTGGAGTTCCCAGTGAGGCAAATAATCCCATATTCGTGAAGATTGTTGCCAATCTGTTTCTGGTGCTTCAGCCCCCTGGTGTCCAGATTGAGGTTCGCACCTCGTGCCAACGGAAGAATGCAAATGGATCACTAAGACCCCATTTGCATCCACTTAGTGGGCCAGGCACCATATTCTCCCGGCCCGCGTGATTCTCCGGTCCTCTGGGTCTGGAATCACGTGGACGAGAATTATTACAGGTATGGACAAGCATGGCCGTGACGTGGTAGATCTCACCATGGCCCAAAGTTCATCCGAAGGCCACCCCCTCCCCCAACAATGCAAGACCTGCCCACCCCAACCCCTCCACAGAGGCCTGCTAAATAAAGAGACCCCCAAGAGACCCCTGAAATAAGGAGACCCCCCTCACAGACCCCCTGAATAAAGAGAACCCCAAAAGATCCCGAAATAACGAGACCTGTCCAGAGATGTTTATAAACATCAACCACTTCAAACAAAATTAAGTGCTGCCAATTTCCAGCTGACTACTTCAAAATGACTCAGGCATGAAGGGAAGTGATTGGAAAACACTTCATTCTGTTTGAAGTGGGCCAGGGCCTGTCAATCAAAGATTGGTGTTTATAAATATTGCCTTTAGAGCACTTAAGAGTTACTCAAATGTGAACGGAACAATAAGGCAGTGAGGAAGCCAGCCATGGGACCTCACTATTGTGTTGCCCGCTCAAAATGGCAGCCTGACAGCTCGATTCCCGAGAGAACCCCTCACAATCCTCGCCATGCAGAAATTTGCTTGCCGAAGGATTATAAATCGCTTCCCGATTTCCAGCAGCACAAATCAGGTACAATGCAACTACGGCAGGAGAACAATCTCCCAAACGGAGAATTTTGCCCAAAATCTCAGTGGTGGAGAACTTTGAAATAATTAGCCTGTTGCTTCCCAAGCAGGTTACAATTGGCACTTATCAAAGTTCCTTGAACATTGGCTCACTTGAACATGGGCTCACTTACACGATGGAGTACAACTAATGCTGCAAGACCACGTGATCACCTGTGAAAAAGTGTCTTTAAGCAGAGGTTACTATAACCTCACAATTTTAGGTGCACCATTTACGAGGTGGTGAAATTTAACACATAACCCCAGGAACAAATTTGGATTTTAAATTGATCGCTCCATTCGCATTTACTGCCTAATCCATTAGCAGAGCAAAAACAAATAAAGCCGATTAATCTTGGGATGTAAAACCTTTACCTCTTCAGGTCAACTGTTGTGACATTAAATATGACGCCTTTTAGCCAAAGGATCATAAACAGTCGCTGGGAGAATGGGCAGTTTCCAATGCTTTCCCCGTCACCACCAGCCTGTATAACACAATACAGATAAACGTCATTAATGGCCAGCACTTTGCCTTTTCTGAATAGCTGGTAGCTGCAGAATGACGACAGCATATTCAAAATCTTACAGAAAGCGATAAACAGTGCTTGAGATTTCTTACCACCCAGAATCCTTTAGGCAAGGCATATCTTTTCCAAAATGGACCCATGTACTACCACTTTAAAGACAACTTCATACATGTTCTGTGTTGGTTGAATGTTCTGTAGCAGAATTAGACAAATATACGGAAGAAGGAATGGTCACGTCTTGTGGTGGTCTCAAATGAGCTCATGCTCTTGGCCAGCCTCCACTTTTCACCCACTGTAAACGTCAGCTCATGTTCTGACCAAGACGGGGGGGGGGGGGCATTATTGAAGGAGAGCTGTGCAAGGAGGGCAGAGGCGGCCAAGGGCTCACAATGGCAGGCAGGGGAGCAAGGCGGTGAATGAAGACGACAAACAATGGAAGGCAGACGGAAGACCGAGGGGAGAGAAGCTGGACCTCGACAAGTCTGCGTGAAAAGCTCAAAAACAAGGGGGTCAAAGGGATACCACATTGGTTACTGGAAGTGAGTGAGGAAAGACTCCAGATTCAGTGAGTCGAGGTCCAAGTGGGGCATGAGTGCCTCCCAGGTAATGGGCTTGTGGTGGCGGGGGGGGGGGGGGGGGGGTGGAGAAGCTGCTTCTTGCGACTGCTAGCCTTTTTCCTCTGGAATGCTGACATCCTGCATGGTCTAGGCTGGAGAGAGTGATACGTGTGCGCTGGATTGATACTTAAATATGGTGCCAGGACTGTCAAACTCACCAGCTGACAGCAGGCGGGCGAATCACCTGGTGGTCCACTGGGTGTCTGGGAAAGGAATGCCACAGTGCACCAATCAGGTTCCAAGCACAGAATATGATGCGGGATCTTACTATTCCGGCCAGCGGGAAAGGCTGCCCGCCACAGCACTTAGTCTCAAAGTGGGCGAATTCCACCCAACATCTTGGCATCGGCTCATTGCTGCTTGTGAGAACGTGTGAGCGACATAGCGACCTCATTTCCCTATATTAAAACTGATAGCACTTCAAAAGAATTTCTTCAGCTGTAAAGCACTCTGGGACATTTTGAGATAGCAGAAGATGTTACAAAATGCAAATATTTTTTTTCCCCCCTTTCGATCATAGTTCTGCTGCTTATATCCTAACTTCACCATCATGTTCTGTTTACCTATCACTCCTACTTTCATTGGCATACATCCAAATTTCTACCTGTATTTCAAATCCCTCCACTGCTTTGCCTCTCTATAATCTATAAACTCTTGTAGCCCCAGAACCCTCCGGGATATTTGTGTGCCTCCAATTTTTTGCCTCTTTGCGTTCCCAATTTCTTTCACCCCATCACTGGCTGCTGTGTGTTCAACTGTCTCACCCCTAAGCTCTACAACCTCCTCCTAAACCTTTCTGCCTCTTTACCTCTCTTGAATACTCTCTTTAACATGTTTGACTAGACTGTTGGCCATCTGGTCGGCTATCTCCTTATGTTCGCCGGTTCCATGTATTGCCCGATTACCATTCTGTGAAGCCCCACTAAAGGCACTCTCCAATTCCAAGTTGATGTTGGAATCAGTGGGCGCGATTCAACTGGAAGAAATCTGTGTCCGGTTTTGGGTGTATTTAGTGGGGTGTTTCTCGGTGTCTGTAGTGCTGAGAAACACTCTGTTATCCCACAGCACTTTGCCTTGGAGAGCTTCTCTCCGCCGAGGCTTCTCACGAGATTCAATGGCCTCGTCCCAACACCAAGTCGGGTGCGAAGAGGCAGATAAATTGTTCCCAGCCTTACCAAACAATTGAATAAACCACAAGTAATTGTGGATTGACCATTTTTAAAAAAACAATTCGGATAAGCATTTTATTAAGCTGCATAGTTGTCAAGGGGACATGGGTTTTTAAAAAACTAATGTCGCATTACCAGCAAACAAGAGTAAATTATTGGTGAACCTCAAGGAAAGATATGGATTTAAAGAACAATGTTTAGCCAATGAAGTACTTTTTGAAGTATAGTCGTTGCTATAACCCTGGAAATGCAGCAGTCAATTTTCACCTAGGAAACTCCTCCAAATAGCAAGGCGGTAATCACCGATTTACCTGTTTGATGCAATGCCATTGAAGGGATAAACATTGCACCAGGACAAAACAGTATTGTGGGGGCTTTTACATCCACCCGAGAGGGCAGACGAGACCTTGGTTTAATATCTCATCCAAAAGATAGCCTCTCCAACAGTGCAGCACTCCCTCAGTACTGACCCTCTGACAGTGCGGCACTCCCTCAGTACTGACTCTCTGACAGTGCGGCACTCCCTCAGTACTGACTCTCTGACAGTGCGGCACTCCCTCAGTACTGACCCTCTGACAATGCAGCACTCCCTCAGTACTGACCCTCTGACAGTGCATCACTCCCTCAGTACTGACCCTCTGACAGTGCGGCACTCCCTCAGTACTGACCCTCTGACAGTGCGGCACTCCCTCAGTACTGACCCTCTGACAGTGCGGCACTCCCTCAGTACTGACCCTCTGACAGTGCAGCACTCCCTCAGTACTGACCCTCTGACAGCGCGGCACTCCCTCAGTACTGACCCTCTGACAGTGCGGCACTCCCTCAGTACTGACCCTCTGACAGTGCGGCACTCCCTCAGTACTGACTCTCTGACAGTGCGGCACTCCCTCAGTACTGACCCTCTGACAGTGCGGCACTCCCTCAGTACTGACCCTCTGACAGTGCGGCACTCCCTCAGTACTGACCCTCTGACAGTGCGGCACTCCCTCAGTACTGAACCTCTGACAGTGCGGCGCTCCCTCAGTACTGACCCTCTGACAGTGCGGCACTCCCTCAGTACTGACCCTCTGACAGTGCGGCACTCCCTCAGTACTGACCCTCTGACAGTGCGGCACTCCCTCAGTACTGCAATGAAGGGCCGGTCTTGACTTTGTGCTCAAATCCTGGTGTTGGGGCTTGAATCCGCAAAGTTTGTGACTCAGAGATAAGTGCTACAAAGTGAGCCATCACTTCCTTAATAACATCATCCAGACTTTTACTGCTCAGGGCGCTTTCAAAATGCAAGACTATCGTCGGTGAATAGCATCAAAATGCAGGAATTTCACCATTTGGGACTTGTACGGCTTTAGAACTGATCGAAACTCAGTCATTGTTCATCTGAGAAAGAAGATCGAATTGCAATGAAGGGCTAACATAACTGAAAATCAAAGAGGGATCTCGTTAGATATTGCATAGAAAGCTAATTGTTGATCGAACAGAAGAGACATCATTAACAGAAAAAGGAGACAGTCAGGGTTTTATATATGTAAACACTACAGATCCAATACTTCAGTATTTTCATATTAGATTGTTGTCCAATTAATAAGCAACTCTTTTCCTTTCCATAGAGCCATTTAGTTTTGAGGAATATTTCCAAAAGCAACTATTTAATTTGAATGCAAGCAAATACTAATGCAACCAGCATGGCGTGTACTGAAGGAGAGACATTGTTCACAATTAAATAGAGTTCAACATATAATGCGCCCAAAGCGACGTCACCAAGGCATGTTTAAGAGGACAGAAGTGTGCAAAAATCATGATTTTATTCTGTTCTTTTAACGAATAAAACCTTACCTTGACAAACAATTCAATCTCTGGATACATGCGTCCGATTTGCGTCAGGATTGCTGTAGCCATACTGCTGGCAAAGCAATTGTCAGGCTCCTCAAAGAGTACAGTCTAGTAATACAACTCAGCCCCTTCAGCTCAAATAGTGAGCACCATTACTCAAGCTTCTTTCTCAGCCTCTCCACACCACTCTTACCCTCCCCAGAAGAATATGGAGCCTGCTAAAGGCTTTCAAGCTTCTGAACCAGCACACGCTGAAAATATTGGCAGCGTTCACTGGAGGAAAAACTGCCAATAAATGCCAAGCTGCTGTGAGTAGGTGGAAATTCATAACTTAAAAGCTGAATACAAAAGCCCAATGTTGACATCAATAACGGGTCTTTCGGTCTCGATACGATTTCTACATCTGTAAGTTTTATAATGTTTTATAAAACAGCAGGAGTTTAAATACTTATATAAACTCACTGCACAAGATCTATTAGTAATTGCGGTGATCCACCACTGTGTAATTGTGTGTGCGCCTGTATTAGGGGATGTACAGCAGTACCTGTACTACAGGTTCGCTGGTAGCCCCTGCCGGCTAGCTCCGCCCACAAGGAGCCGTATAAATATGTATGAGTTCTCCTGAGCTGCCATTCTACCAGCTGCAGTTGGAGGATAAACATCTAACTGTAATAAAGCCTCTCTTGTACCGATTCGAGTCTTTAAGTGCAATTGATAGCTCATCAGTAATGTAAGTTTCAGTTCAGTGGGCGGCGAGCACATAGCACAGTGGTTAGCACTGTTACTTCACAGCGCCATTGTCCCAGGTTCGATTCCCAGCTTGGGCCGCTGTCTGCACGTTCCCCCAATATTGCCAACAAATCAATGGTTAAAACAAACTTCATTCCTGGAGTGCCATTGAGGCCTGGCACTATTTCTCTGAAGTGCAATGTGCCACCAAACCCTTTGCAGGCAGCCTGCGGTGGGGTTCGGTGTGGGGATGGGTGGATGCAGGGCTGTTCCCTCGGCACGTTGAAAGGCTTTGAATTAACGCTATTCTGATGGCACACGGCCGATGGGAGTCCAGATTTGGGCCGCAGAGGTCACAGCCAGTGTCATAATGCTGAGAGCGATTTCCTTTATAAGATTCATGAGATGCAGGAGGCCTCGTCTCCGACCTTTAGCTCCACATCCGCCATCTTAGACCGCAACTCTCTCTCCTAGGGTTCACTTTTCCATCACGTAAATACCAGCCACATTATTCAGCGCAGCTTTCCTTTCAGAGGGACAGTTTGCCTTCAAACTGGAACAAGAACCGTTCCATCTGGTGCCCATTTGTGGGGACCAGTGCTGAACGGCGCTCGCCCGAGGTCGCTGAGGCGAAGGGGATAAATCCCAAAGCCTCAGGCGACTCGGGAATCTGCACATTAGAGTGAGACTTACTGCCTCGCTCTCATACGCACGTTTGCCAAAAAGTGATCCCACCACATCACAACGTCTCGCGAGATCATGTCGGATCAGGGGCAGCACGGCAGCATGGTGGTTAGCATAAATGCTTCAGAGCTCCAGGGTCCCAGGTTCGATTCCCGGCTGGGTCACTGTCTGTGCGGAGTCTGCACGTCCTCCCCGTGTGTGCGTGGGTTTCCTCCGGGTGCTCCGGTTTCCTCCCACAGTCCAAAGATGTGCGGATTAGGTGGATTGGCCATGCTAAATTGCCCGTAGTGTCCTAAAAAAAGTAAGGTTAAGGGGGGGGTTGTTGGGGTATGGGTATAGGGTGGATACGTGGGTTTGAGTAGGGTGATCATGGCTCGGCACAACATCGAGGGCCGAAGGGCCTGTTCTGTGCTGGACTGTTCTATCTTCTATCTTCTATCTATCTCGTGAGGCATGGCGAGCCGGCTAGATCCCGGGAGCGGGGTCTCCGGGTTTTTTTTAATCGGACGCTGCGTCGCAGTGAGCTGCTTTTCGGGCGCAGCGAGGCCATTGGATCGTGTCTATTATAATTGTTCTTGGCACCAATGACTGTGAACGAATAAGTATGGGAGGAGAAACAGGAATGTGAAATTCTGGTGAGGCTAGGTTCGGGTTTAACTTTGATGTCGCCCATTACTAAGTTACTCATGGGACGTTCACTTACACAGGACATGACTAATGGCCAATTGGTTAAGGGGGAAGAGGCTGAAGGGTAACCATTGAACCGTACGTCAGAAAGCAGTGAATGCCTTAAGGGCGTGAAGAGAATGGACAAAACCGGCGATAAAGAAATCAGTTTATGAATGCTTTCCAGCAACTACATTAAAATAGGAGACAGGACAAAAAATTAATAATGTGAAACTGGAGATCGGAGTGATTAGAAATTCTTTCTAACGGTCAGCTTTAGATATGCCACCTTTTTTCTTTTTCTTTTCTTGTGCGAGTGTTCTTTTTCCCAAAAAGACTGAATATGTTAATTTAAACACTTAACTTGCATTCACACCTTATATTACAGCAAAATTCAATTCTTCTTTCAATTATTCCATATAAAAAAACATACCGAGTGGAATAGAATGGTAAATGCAATTGGTTGACCAGCCCTTCCAAGCATTACAGCACAAACAAATGCATTAAGAATTCAAAAAAGCTCAAACGAAGCAGCTCAAAGAACTTGCACAACTGTTAATATGATTGGAAAAACTGTATGAGGAATAAAAGTAGATTCAAAAATATTATTAGTGTATGAACAGTCCCGTGCACGCTTTCCATAATTGTAAGAGGTGGCTCTCTGGAAAAGCCACTGAATTATTATCAATGCTACTTGTCTCCATTAAAATGTTTCAGGACATATTTCTCAGTCCGAGAAGTAAATCTCCATTGGATCCTCTTCCCACACACACAAAACAGAGCAACCATTATGCAGGACTTCAGGCCTCACAGTCAATGTTAATAACTTCAAGAACAACCCTTTTGTTTATCTCGTATTCAGCAGTTAAGAATGCTCCGGCCGACATTAACTGATTGAATAATGCTGCTCTGAATACTACTGCTCTGAATAATGCTGCTCTGAATACTGCTGCTCTGAATACCGCTGCTCTGAATAATGCTGCTCTGAATACCGCTGCTCTGAATAATGCTGCTCTGAATACCGCTGCTCTGAATAATGCTGCTCTGAATACTGCCGCCCTGAATAATGCTCCTCTGAATAGTGCCGCTCTGAAGAGTGCCGCTCTGAAGAGTGCCGCTCTGAATAGTGCCGCTCTGAATAGTGCCGCTCTGAATAGTGCCGCTCTGAATAGTGCCGCTCTGAAGAGTGCCGCTCTGAATAGTGCCGCTCTGAATAGTGCCGCTCTGAATAGTGCCGCTCTGAATAGTGCCGCTCTGAATAGTGCCGCTCTGAATAGTGCCGCTCTGAATAGTGCCGCTCTGAATAGTGCCGCTCTGAATAGTGCCGCTCTGAATAGTGCCGCTCTGAATAGTGCCGCTCTGAATAGTGCCGCTCTGAATAGTGCCGCTCTGAATAGTGCCGCTCTGAATAGTGCCGCTCTGAATAATGCCGCTCTGAATAATGCCGCTCTGAATAATGCCGCTCTGAATAATGCCGCTCTGAATAATGCCGCTCTGAATAATGCCGCTCTGAATAATGCCGCTCTGAATAATGCCGCTCCGAATAATGCCGCTCCGAATAATGCCGCTCCGAATAATGCCGCTCCGAATAATGCCGCTCCGAATAATGCCGCTCTGAATAATGCCGCTCTGAACACTGCTGCACTGAATAATGCTGCTCTGAATAATGCTGGACTGAATACTGCTGCCCTGAACACTGTTGCTCTGAATACTGCCGCCCTGAATACTGCCGCTCTGAATACTGCCGCCCCGAATACTGCCGCTCTGAATAATGCTGCACTGAATACTGCTGCCCTGAACACTGTTGCTCTGAATACTGCCGCTCTGAATACTGCCGCTCTGAATACTGCCGCCCTGAATAATGCTGCCCTGAATAATGCTGCTCTGAATACCGCTGCTCTGAATAATGCCGTTCTGAATAATGCCGCCCTGAATAATGCCGCTCTGAATAATGCCGCTCTGAATAATGCCGCTCTGAATAATGCCGCTCTGAATAATGCCGCTCTGAATACCGCCGCCCTGAATAATGCTGCTCTGAACAATGCTGCTCTGAATATTGCCGCCCTGAATAATGCCGCTCTGAATAATGCCGCTCTGAATAATGCCGCTCTGAATAATGCTGCTCTGAATACTGCCGCTCTGAATAATGCCGCCCTGAATAATGCTGCCCTGAATAATGCCGTTCTGAATAATGCTGCCCTGAATAATGCCGCCCTGAATAATGCCGCTCTGAATACTGCTACCCTGAATAATGCTACTCTGAATAATGCCGCTCTGAACACTGCTGCCCTGAATAATGCTGCCCTGAACAATGCTGCTCTGAACAATGCTGCTCTGAATACTGCTGCTCTGAATAATGCCGCTTTGAATAATGCCGCTCTGAATACTGCTACCCTGAATAATGCTGCCCTGAATAATGCTGCTCTGAATAATGCCGCTCTGAATACTGCTGCTCTGAATAATGCTGCCCTGAATAATGCCGCTCTGAATACCGCCGCCCTGAATAATGCTGTTCTGAATACTGCCGCTCTGAATAATGCCGCCCTGAATAATGCTGCCCTGAATAATGCCGTTCTGAATAATGCTGCCCTGAATAATGCCGCCCTGAATAATGCCGCTCTGAATACTGCTACCCTGAATAATGCTACTCTGAATAATGCCGCTCTGAACACTGCTGCCCTGAATAATGCTGCCCTGAACAATGCTGCTCTGAATACTGCTGCTCTGAATAATGCTGCCCTGAATAATGCTGCTCTGAATAATGCTGCCCTGAATAATGCTGCTCTGAATACCGCTGCCCTGAACAATGCTGCTCTGAACACTGCTGCTCTGAACAATGCTGCTCTGAATAATGCTGCTCTGAACAATGCTGTTCTGAATACTGCTGCCCTGAACAATGCTGCTCTGAATACCGCTGCTCTGAATAATGCCGCTCTGAATACCGCTGCTCTGAATACCGCTGCTCTGAATACTGCTGCCCTGAACAATGCTGCTCTGAATACCGCTGCTCTGAATACCGCTGCTCTGAATACCGCTGCTCTGAATACCGCTGCTCTGAATACCGCTGCTCTGAATACCGCTGCTCTGAATACCGCTGCTCTGAATACCGCTGCTCTGAATACCGCTGCTCTGAATACCGCTGCTCTGAATACCGCTGCTCTGAATACCGCTGCTCTGAATACCGCTGCTCTGAATACCGCTGCTCTGAATACCGCTGCTCTGAATATTGCTGCTCTGAATACCGCTGCTCTGAATACCGCTGCTCTGAATACCGCTGCTCTGAATACCGCTGCTCTGAATAATGCTGCTCTGAATACCGCTGCTCTGAATACCGCTGCTCGGAATACCGCTGCTCTGAATACCGCTGCTCTGAATACCGCTGCTCTGAATACCGCTGCTCTGAATAATGCTGCTCTGAATACCGCTGCTCTGAATAATGCTGCTCTGAATACCGCTGCTCTGAATACCGCTGCTCTGAATAATGTTGCTCTGAATACCGCTGTTCTGAATACTGCTGCTCTGAATAAGGCTGCTCTGAACAATGCTACTCTGAATGAGGCTGCTCTGAATAACGCTACTCTGAACAATGCTACTCTGAACACTGCTGCTCTGAATAATGCTGCTCTGAATAACGCTGCTCTGAATAACGCTGCTCTGAATAATGCTGCTCTGAATAACGCTGCTCTGAATAACGCTGCTCTGAATAATGCTACTCTTGCACATTCAACTGCTGTGTGCAGTTCTTTTTCAGAAAGCAACTTATATTTATGCAAGTGCTTTAATATAATTAAACATGCCAAAGTCCTTCATGGGAGCATTAAAAAAACAAAGTATGATACTGAGTCACACAAGGAGATAACATGGAAACTGAAGCTTGAACAAAGTGGTAGGTTTTAAGCAGCTTCTTAAAAGAGGAAAATGAGGTAAAGATTTGCAAGGAGGGAATTCGAGAGTTTAAGGGCCTGGACAGCTGTTGTGATTAAAAATGAGGATGAGCAGGAGGAGGCCAGAATTAAGCAGTGCAGATGTCTCGGAGGGATGGTGGAGATTAGAGGGGTGAGGTCACGGTGGGATTTGGGAACAAGGATGAACATTTTACAATGACTATGCTGCTTGATCCAGAGCACACAAGTGATAGGGAAATGGAACTTACTGCAAGTTCTTCAGCTCTTCAGTACTGGCAGCAGAGTTTTGGATGACCTCAGGTATGCAGAAGGCCGAATGTGGTAAATGGGCCAGGAATGCATAGATGGTGAAAAAGGCATGAATGAATGAGCTGAGTGAGGCAGGGGTGAAGTCGGACGATGTTACAGAGGGGGAATGGGCACCCTTAAATGAAGGAACGAATATCTGACAACTCGTCTCAGGGTTAAATATGACACCAAGGTTGAAAACTGATTGGTTTAGTCTCAGAGGCTGGAAGCTTCTGTTCTGAAGTTTAAGTTCAGTGATGCGATGGGAGCCAAAGTAAAGGTGATTTTCCGCTGTGGAGTGGGACGGCTGCCCACTTGCGATTTTGCATCTGTGAGGAGCTCTCCAATTCCCACAGTGGACTGGGCAGGAAACCACGTTCCCCACTGTTACTCCATGGGGGTCAAAGGTCTGGCGTCATATTTAAAAGGTACTATCCTTTCACCTTTGCCGGCCACTACTCCACCTTGCCCTGCTAAATTCCTCGGTCATGCACCATGCAACTTGCACTGCCACCATCCGGTCTCAAGCATAGCCATGTTCACAGAGGATGGAGTCAGTAGCTAGGGAATGAAGAATGGAGTGGGGACCGTAAACAATGGCTTCAGTTTTCCTAGTATTTAACAGGTGGAAATTTCTGCTCTTCCAGTACCAGAAACGTCAGATTAACAGTCTGATAATTTAACACCGGAGGAGTCCGGAGAGATCATTGCAAGTTAAAGCTGGGTGCTGTTAGCGTACATTTGAAAACCTATTGTCATCCTTTCTAATGATGCCAAGGGCCAGCATGTAGAGGAAAAATAGAAGGGAGAAGAAGACCAGATCTCTGGAGGACAACAGTATGAGAAGCTATGGTAAGCAATATTCTGGATAGAGTTAGATTCAGCCGGATGGTACAGCCATTAGTGAAGGATGGTGCAGACCACTGTGTCAAGGGCTGCAGACACGTCAAGAAGGATGAGGGCAAGTTTACCTTTGTCACAGTTACAAGATGTAATTTGTGACTTCAGTAAGTGCCGTTTCAGTACTGTGCAAAGGCAAAAACTTGACTGGAAGGATTCAAAGATGGAATTCTGGGAAAGATGGGAACGGATTTGGGAGGTGACAACACATTCAAGAACTTTGGGGAGGAAAGGGAGTTCGGAGATGGGACAGAAGTTTGCGGAGATGGTGGGAAGGTGGCAGATATAAAGGAGAGAGGAAGAACAGCTGAATCCCGAGCGCCCGGCCTTGACACTTGCATCAAAGCGGCGCGCCGGGAATGACGCGGCCAGCAGTGCCGAAGTGACGTCAGCCGCGCATGCGCAGGTTGGCCGGCTCCAACCCGCGCATGCAGGGTTGCCGTCTTCCCCTCCGTGGCCCCGCAAGACATGGCGGCTTGATCTTGCGGGGCGGCAGAGGGAAAAGAGTGCGTCATTTACAGACGCCGGCCCGACGATCGGTGGGCACCGATCGCGGGCCAGACATCTGCTGAGCACGCCCGTGATGCTCGATCCTCCCTCCGCCCCCCACAGGCCCCACACTCACCTGCCGCGCGCTGTTCACGCCGGCAGCGACCAGGTGTGGTTGGCGCCAGCGTGAACTGGTCGGGTTCGGCAGGCCGGTCGGCCGATCCGGGCCGGAGAATCGCCGGTCGCCATGAGAAACGGCGAGTGGCGATTCTCTGAGTGGCCTGTCGAAAAACGCGACACGCCATTTTTGGGACGGGTGGGAGAAACGCCGGGGGGGGAGCCAGGGTGGCGTGGCGTTATTCGCCCGGCCCTCCCGCGATTCTCCCAGGCGTGGGGTGCAGAGAATCGCGCCCGTGAGGTTTGGTGCAAGGGCTGACGGGAAGTTTTGGCCCAATGGGCTCGTGGAAGGCAGGGATCCGGCAGTAGCTAATCAGAACGTCTCGATCTTAGTGACAAAGAATTACATGAGCTTCGTGCAATTGTTGGAGCTGAAGATGGAGGAGAAGGGAAAGAGGGATTTAAGACGATGGGCTGTATTAAAAAGAAGCCAGGATTTGCCTTTGCATTTCAGAATGATCTGGAATAGTGTGCAAGTATTAGCAAATGAGAATAGGGCCTAATAGTGATCCAGCTTGATCGGGTCTGGATGACAAATTCAGGAAACATTGATAAAGGCTCTACCAGGGGGAATGGCCACGGTAAGCAACAGTAATTGTTTTATTGAGGAGCTGGGCATCCAAGAGGATGGCGGTTGAGCAACGAACTGCAGAAAGGCCAGAGGCGATGCAGTTGGGATTTTGAAAGCGAATTGGAAGGATAGTTTTTCCAGGGGCTGTTACAGATGAGGTGGGGCAGGGATATGGAAGGAGTTTGAGAGTGGAGTATTACAATGAAGTGATCAGAGATGGCCAGATCTGATGGCATGATGGGACTAGCAAGGTCACCTGGGATACCATGGTCAAAAATATGGAACTGCTACCGACGTATGTGTACAATTCAGTCCAATATGAAGAAAATATTGAAACTGATGCTGTGGCAGAATATTTTCAGATTAAAAAGTTAACAGGATTCCTTCTTGATTGATATCCTAGCTAATTTTGGGCATTCCCTTTTCTCCTGAAGATACAGGCCAGTTAGCTCCTTTGGCTGGATGGCTGGTTCGTGATGCAATGTGATGCCAGCAGTGCGGGATTAATTCCTGTACCGGCTGAGGTTATTCATGAAGACCCCCGCCCCCGCACCCGAGGTGTGGTGACCCTCAGGTTAAATCACCACCAGCCAACTCTCAAAGGGAGAGCAGCCTATGGTCCTCCGGCACTGTGGCGACATTTCAATTTTAAGGCACAACCCTTGCTGACGTACCAGCTCATGTGTTCTCCAGTTGCATAGAAACCATTCATCGGAGCATATATAGTGATAGCAGGAGATTCAACCATGGAAGGCGATATAGATGATCTGATTCTGTTGTAGCCCAAACCATTTTCTGGCAGGATTTTACAGGAGAGCACTTGGGGAATGGGAATTTCTGGCTGATGTCTACCCTCCTGATCCCAGGAATTCTAATACCAGTCACAGCGTCAAACCACATTCTCAACAGCGGTCATCCAACTTAATACAGAGCAATGGCAAAATGAGGGCGATCGATTGCTTGCTACAACAGCAGTTGGGGATATAACTAACTAGAACATTGAGGGAACTGTCTTTACCCAATCCTTTCCGAATAACACTAACCGGGTTTAAATTTACAAGCAAATCGCTAGCTTTAAGAGACGGCCCAAAAGAACAGAATAATCTGTTTATGCTTTAATTTGTACGTAATGAATCCACAAATGCAAAATTATCTGCTTTTATTTTGGTAACGCTGCACGACATTCTAATCCATCCCAAGGCAATAAATGCAGAACAACACTGGTATAGAGGTTTCAGAAAAGGTTGTTCTCTGTACCAAGAGGAGAAGGAACGAAAAAAAACAGTGAGGCAATACAAAAATAAAGCATCATTTACAATTTTTTTTTTATATAGCAATTATGAAGTGTCTGAGAGTAAAACTACTGCCATTAATGGTTAGCACAGTTGCTTCACAGCACCAGGGTACCAGGTTCGATTGCCGGCTTGGGTCACTGTCTGTGTGGACTCTGCACATTCTCCCCGTGTCTGCGTGGGTTTTCTCCGGGTTCTCCGGTTTCCTCCCCCAGTCCAAAGATGTGCATGTTAGGTGGATCGGCCGTGATAAATTGCCCTTAGTGTCCAAAATGGTTAAGTGGGGTTACTGGGTTTACGGGGATAGGGTGAAGGCGTGGGCTTAAGTAGGGTGCTCTTTCCAAGGGCCGGTGCAGACTCAATGGGCCGAATGGTCTCCTTCTGCACTGCAAATTCTATGATTCTAGTCCATCGACTGAGGGGGGGGAATCTTCCAGATTTCCCCCCCCACCTTTTGGCCCTGGGATTGTCTCGTCTCCCAGATGAGATCAGCTAACTGGGGAAGGTCGGTCTTGGGAGGCGAGTAGTGTTGGGCTACGCTCCAAGCACCATTCGTGTGGGGCAGATTTGACGGCTCAGCTGGCCTTCTCCTCAACATAAGGCTTTTAGGTCGCTTTGCTGAATCGATAAGTCAGTCCTCCACTGGTTCAGATCATAACTGAGTCCTACTGAACAAGGAGAGTCTCTGGTCTGATGTTCAGTCACCTCAGCCTGATTAATGCTGCAACTGTGTTGAACTAGGCAGAGGAGGGAAAATGTCTGTCAGCCTGGATTTGAATGATCTGCTAATTAAACAAGGTCTGCAGTCTGCCGTTCAATAAAAGAAATGGGATTTTGAAATTCAGACATCTCTAAACTTTGCTTCCCCCCACCCCAACCATTCACAACGCCATCCCCCATCCACCCCCACCGCCACTATTCTGTTAAGTGTTTTCTTATTATCTGCATTTGCTCAAAAGTCATCTAAACCACACATGGTAGGGTCAAGAGAGGTCTTCAGTTGCATCAAAAGAACTGTTCTGCTGGTGCAGGGCTGGCGATCCCGACATTGATGCAGGATATCACGGTTACCATCCAGAAATACACCACCGGATCACCCTGACATTTCCTGTTTATCCGCCGTTGCTTTGACAACAGCAAATTTCACGAGCAGGAGCTGCCAATCGACGTAGAGTTCCAGTGTGTAACTTTCCATCACACGGGTCAGAGACGGACGTGGTTACCATGGTGAGAGTAAAAGAGGGGCAGACAATGAGTCCATCAAAATCTTATTAAACGAGGTTGACAAATTGGGCACTGCTGCCTCAGAAACCCTGCTCTTTGGCGATTGTTCGCTCTTTAGCACTGATTTAAACTGCTGCTTCGTTATTATTTCTTGCTTGTTAAGGGTGATATCGTTAATGTTATTCTCCCAGTCAGCAGCATCGCTCGGCAGGAGTACACAATGCAAATTACCTGTAATACCACATGCAATTTGACTTCTATCATTTTACCATGTCAGTTCAGAGATCGCGTCTCCCCATTTTCCAGGCCCCTCACCGGTGACATAATGAGAATCCCGTCATGGAAGGTCAGGAACCTTATTTAAACACATCAACATGTCATTAGCGAGACCCCCTCGCTGGGACTACCCCACCCGATAAATATTCATCGGGCGTCGATGTGATGATTTACAACAGCTGAGAAATGGTGACCTCAACTTCGAAGTAGATATCAGAGGTGAGCGCTCAGGTCAGCATCACCCTCCAGGGTGCCAACTGCAGAGGGGGCATCAGGGGGGACCCAGCTATGTCCAACTCAGAGCCTGAGGGGAGGGGGGAATTCAGTCTTCACATCTTGGGAGGTGGGGCCACTCGCAGGCCTTAGCTGCCGTTTCTTGGCTTTAGCCTCTGGTTCAAAGGGATCTGGTGATTGATTTGCAGGCAACGTTTCCAATGTCTGCCTTGATGGTCGTGTGGCAATATCACCACTGAGGGATTGTCCTTCCAGAGTGGCAGCTGGAAAATGGGTGGGAGCAGTTGAATCCACAGGGTCTGCACTGGACTGTGAGGTCCCTGGGTGGAGGTCCTATGAGGTGCCAGGCTGCGTGGGTAAAGTGGGGGACTCTGACACAGGGCAATACCCAGCCGCCTGAGGGCTGAAGACCCTCACACAGGAGATAAGACAGGTGCAGTCAGAATGAATGCTCACACTCGGGCTGCATTTAGAAGCCGGAGCTGTCTGGGCATTCAAGGCCACTGGTTATGGAGGCTGGACTGTCAGGGACTGGTTATGGAGGCCAGGCTGTCAGGGACTGGTTCTGGAGTCCGAACAATCAGGGACCAGTAATGGTGCCGGACTGTCAGGGACTGGTTATGGAGGCCGGACTGTCAGGGACCGGTTATGGAGGCCAGGCTGTCAGGGACCAGTAATGGTGCCGGACTGTCAGGGACCGGTTCTGGAGGCCGGGCTGTCAGGGACCAGTAATGGTGCCGGACTGTCAGGGACTGGTTATGGAGGCCGGACTGTCAGGGACCAGTTCTGGAGGCCAGGCTGTCAGGGACCAGTAATGGTGCCGGACTGTCAGGGACCGGTTCTGGAGGCCGGGCTGTCAGGGACCAGTTCTGGAGGCCAGGCTGTCAGGGACCAGTAATGGTGCCGGACTGTCAGGGACCGGTTCTGGAGGCCAGATTGTCAGGGACCGGTTCTGGAGGCCGGACTGTCAGGGACCGGTTCTGGAGGCCGGGCTGTCAGGGACCGGTTATGGAGGCCAGACTGTCAGGGACCGGTTCTGGAGGCCGGGCTGTCAGGGACCGGTTATGGAGGCCAGACTGTCAGGGACCGGTTCTGGAGGCCGGACTGTCAGGGACCGGTTATGGAGGCCAGACTGTCAGGGACCGGTTCTGGAGGCCGGGCTGTCAGGGACCGGTTATGGAGGCCAGACTGTCAGGGACCGGTTCTGGAGGCCGGACTGTCAGGGACCGGTTATGGAGGCCAGACTGTCAGGGACCGGTTCTGGAGGCCGGACTGTCAGGGACCGGTTATGGAGGCCAGACTGTCAGGGACCGGTTCTGGAGGCCGGGCTGTCAGGGACCGGTTATGGAGGCCAGACTGTCAGGGACCGGTTCTGGAGGCCGGACTGTCAGGGACCGGTTATGGAGGCCAGACTGTCAGGGACCGGTTCTGGAGGCCGGACTGTCAGGGACCGGTTATGGAGGCCAGACTGTCAGGGACCGGTTCTGGAGGCCGGGCTGTCAGGGACCGGTTATGGAGGCCAGACTGTCAGGGACCGGTTATGGAGGCCAGACTGTCAGGGATTAGTGTCTGGGTGGTAGGCTGTTCAAGTTGGGAGACTCGTTCAATCTGCAACCCATGTGAGCTGGGGGAATGAGGGTAACCCAAATTGTTGGCAACTTGCAGTCTTCACATGTATCAAATGTGCCTTGCTGCCACAAGGGGAAGCCATTTGCTGATTCAGGATTCTGACCCTTCAATGACAAGTCAATTGTACCAATTTAATCTGCATTACAATGCGTGATTTGGTCACCGATTGGCGTCCAATCGTTAACCCTTTGTATTTTTAAGGTTAACGGGTCCCTGACGGCACCTCTTCAAGTGCCAGGCCGTGTACTCTGTTGAATCCTCTGCCAAGATCAACTGGGTCAAGTGTTCTGGACTTCTGATCGGTCTGTGGCAGATGGACCCACTCCCGGAGAAGCTCAGGCCTTTCACCTGAAGCAGGTCCAGCATCCTCTACTTGAGGGGCCATCTTTGCGCTGAGGAATCGTGGACAGCAAATTGACAGGAGCTGGAGGCCAAGGTCACTGCTCGCCTGAGACGCTAGACTGGACTGCTCCGAGTGCTGTCTTACAGGGGTCATGTTCTGGTCATAAACCAGCTGATTGCCTCCATGTTGTGGTACCGGCTGGTCACTTTGACCCCTCCCCCTAATTTTGTCACAAACATCCAGAGAATGCTGATCCAGTTCTTCTGGAAAGAATACTACACTGGTTCGCTATTGAGGCTCTGAATCTCCCACTAAGGAAGGGCGTTCAGGCGCTGATGGGCCTACACACCCAGGTAGCGACGTCCGCCTTCAGACCCTACAGCGATACCTCTACATCGAGCCCCCTCGCAGATGGTGGGCCCTGGCGACGTATTTTTTCCGCCAGATGCACGGAGTGAACTATGATGTGCAGCACCTGTTCATAGACCTGATAGGTCAGGGGTGGGCAAACTTTTCCGTGCAAGGGCCACATTCAGAAATTCATAATTTTAAAGGGCCGCATAGTATATTAAGTAAAATAATTACTTCACCCGGTTATGATTCTGGGCACCTCATATAGAACATAGAACTGTACAGCACAGAACAGGCCCTTCGGCCCTCGATGTTGTGCCGAGCAATGATCACCCTACTCAAGTTAACGTATCCACCCTATACCAGTAAGTAACCCAACAGCCCCCCCCCCCCCATTAACCTTAAAAAAAAAAATTTTTTTTTTTAATTTAAAAAAAAAAATTTTTTTTTTTAATGACTTGGTGGGCCGCATAAAGACCTTTGGCGGCCCGCGGGCCATAGTTTGCCCACCCCTGTGATAGGTCTTCATAACTCCTTGCAGACATTGCCCGCCTTTTACCAGGTCCTGTTCAAAGTAGAACATAGAACATAGAACACTACAGCGCAGTACGGGCCCTTCGGCCCTCGATGTTGCGCCGACCTGTGAAACCATCTGAAGCCTATCTGACCTACACTATTCCATTTTCATCCATATGTCTATCCAGTGACCACTTAAATGCCCTTAAAGTTGGCGAGTCTACTACTGTTGCAGGCAAGGCGTTCCACACCCCTACTACTCTCTGAGTAAAGAAACTGCCTCTGACATCTGTCCTATATCTCTCACCCCTCAATTTAAAGCTATGTCCCCTCGTGTTGGTCATCACCATCCGAGGAAAAAGACTCTCACTGTCCACCCTATCTAACCCTCTGACTATCTTATATGTCTCTATTAAGTCACCTCTCAGCCTTCTCCTCTCTAACGAAAACAACCTCAATTCCCTGAGCCTTTCCTCGTAAGACCTTCCCTCTATACCAGGCAACATCCTAGTAAATCTCCTCTGAACCCTTTCCAAAGCTTCCACATCCTTCCTATAATGTGGTGACCAGAACTGCACGCAGTACTCCAGGTGTGGCCGCACCAGAGTTATGTACAGCTGCAGCATGACCTTGTGGTTCCGAAACTCAATCCCCCTGCTTATAAAGGCTAGCACACCATATGCCTTCTTTTTTTTTTTAAAAGAATTTTTATTGAAAGAGTTTTTCCATACAAACATTTACCCCTACTAATTTTTAAATTATTTACAACACAATCCCTCTAGGCAAATGTCCCTCCCTCGCCCGCCCTCTCGCGCGCACCAGTCCTCCCCCCCCCCCCCCCCAGGCAACCTTAACAAACAAGGCAGCCTACAGTTTCAGACATGAGCAGCGAGCAAACTTGCCCGCGTTACAGTCGTGCATGTCCCCCCACGACCCTTGCTGCCCCCTCCCTCCCTCCCCCCCCCCCTCCCCCCCCCCCCCGGGTTGCTGCTGCCACGACCCCGAACGTCTATCTCTGATCTAAAAAGTCAAGGAAAGGTTGCCACCGCCTGGAGAATCCCTGTACCGGCCCTCTCAGGGCAAATTTGATCCTTTCTAGCTGAATATAGCTAGCCATATCGTTAATCCAAGTTTCAACGCTTGGAGGCCTCGCGTCCTTCCATTGAATTAATATCCTTCGTCGAGCCACTAGGGATGCAAAGGCCAGTATTCCGGCCTCCCTAGCCTCCTGTACCCCCGGTTCTACCCCGACCCCAAAGATCGCAAGCCCCCATCCTGGTTTGACCCTGGACCCCACCACCTTCGACACCGTCCTTGCCACCCCCTTCCAGAACCCTTCCAGCACCGGACATGCCCAGAACATATGCACATGGTTCGCTGGGCTTCCCAGACATCTGACACACCTGTCCTCACCCCCAAAGAACCGGCTCATCCTTGTCCCCGTCATGTGAGCTCTATGCAGCACCTTAAATTGAATGAGGCTCAGCCTCGCACACGAGGAGGAAGAATTGACCTTCTCCAGTGCATCCGCCCACGTCCCGTCTTCTATCTGCTCTCCCAGCTCCCCTTCCCACTTGGCTTTCAGCTCCTCCCCTGATGCTTCTTCCGCCTCCTGCATTATCTTGTAGATGTCTGATATCTTCCCCCCTCCGACCCAGACCCCCGAGAGCACCCTATCACTCGCCCCCTTACTGGGGAGCAGGGGGAACCCCTCCACCTGCCGTCTAGCAAATGCCTTCACTTGTAAATATCTGAACATGTTTCCCGGGGGGAGCTCAAACTTCTCCTCCAGCCCTCCCAGGCTCGCAAACCTCCCCTCTATAAACAGGTCCTTCAGCTGCCGTATGCCCACCCTGTACCAGCTCTGAAATCCCCCGTCGATGTTCCCCGGGATGAATCTATGGTTCCCTCTTATTGGCGCCGCCAACAGACCTCCCATTTCCCCCCTATGTCGCCTCCACTGCCCCCATATCTTGAGGGTGGCCGCCACCACCGGGCTCGTGGTGTACCTCGTGGGGGGGAGCGGCCATGGTGCCGTTACTAGGGCCCCCAGGCTTGTGTTGCCACAGGACGCCCTCTCCATTCGTTTCCAAGCTGCCCCCTCCCCTTCCATCATCCACTTGCGCACCATTGACACATTTGCCGCCCAGTAGTACCCCGAAAGATTGGGTAGTGCCAGCCCTCCACTGTCCCTACTCCGCTCCAAAAAGACCCTCCTCACCCTTGGGGTGCCATGCGCCCACACGTAGCTCATGATGCTACTCGTCACCTTTTTGAAGAAGGCCCTAGGGAGGAAGATGGGCAAGCACTGAAATAAAAACAAGAACCTTGGGAGGACCGTCATTTTGATTGACTGCACCCTCCCCGCCAGCGACAACGGTACCATGTCCCACCTCTTAAATTCCTCCTCCATCTGTTCCACCAGCCTGGAAAAGTTCAACTTGTGGAGGGTCCCCCAGTTCCTTGCCACCTGCACCCCTAAGTACCTAAAGCTCTTTCCTGCTCGCTTGAAGGGGAGTCTCCCAATACCCTCTCCCTGGTCCCCCGGGTGTATCACAAAAACCTCGCTTTTGCCCAAATTTAGTTTGTACCCCGAAAAGTCCCCAAACTCTGCTAATAGTTCCATTATCTCCGGCATTCCCCCTTCTGGGTCTGCCACGTACAGCAGTAGATCATCCGCATACAGCGATACTCGATGTTCCTCCCCTCCCCTAGTCAGTCCTCTCCACCCCCCTGAACCCCTCAGTGCCATCGCCAACGGTTCAATCGCCAGTGCGAAAAGTAGGGGGGATAGGGGACATCCCTGCCTGGTCCCTCGGTGGAGCCCGAAATACTCCGACCTCCTCCCGTTTGTCACTACACTCGCCGTCGGGGCCGAGTAGAGCAGCTTCACCCACTTAATAAAGCCTTCCCCAAACCCAAACCGTTCCAACGTCTCCCACAGGTACTCCCACTCCACCCTATCAAATGCCTTCTCCGCGTCCAGCGCTACCACTATCTCAGCCTCCCCCTCCACTGCCGGCATCATAATTACATTCAGCAATCTCCGCACGTTCGTGTTGAGCTGCCGCCCCTTCACGAACCCCGTCTGGTCCTCATGGATTACCCCTGGCACACAATCCTCTATTCTAGCTGCCAGGATCTTTGCCAGCAACTTGGCATCCACGTTCAGAAGCGAGATAGGCCTGTAGGACCCGCACTGCACGGGGTCTTTATCCCGCTTCAATATCAGGGAGATCAGAGCCTGCGACATTGTCGGGGGCAGAACCCCCCCCTCTCGCGCCTCATTAAAGGCTCGTACCAGTACCGGTCCCACCAAGTCCACATTTTTCTTATAGAATTCCACCGGGAACCCATCTGGCCCCGGCGCCTTCCCCGCCTGCATCTGACCTATTCCCTTGACTAGCTCCTCTAGCCCTATTGGCGCCCCAGCCCTTCTACCAGCCCCTCCTGGACCCTTGGGAACCTCAATTTGTTTAGGAAGTCCTCCATTCCCCCTCTCCTCGTCGGCGGCTCAGACCGATACAACTCCTTGTAAAAATCCCTGAAGACCCCGTTCACTTCTTGCCCCTTCTGCACTACCTTCCCGCCCCTCTCCTTCACTCCCCCAATCTCCCTAGCCGCATCTCGTTTGCGAAGCTGGTGTGCCAGCATCCTGCTCGCCTTTTCCCCATACTCATAAACCGCGCCCTGTGCCCTTCTCCACTGCGTCTCTGCCTTCCTGGTGGTCAGCAGGTCGAACTTGACCTGCAGGCTGCGCCGTTCTCCCAGCAGCCCCTCCTCTGGTGCCTCCGCATATCTCCTATCCACTTCCAATAGCTCCCCCACCAGCCTCTCCCTCTCCTGCCTCTCCTTTCTTTCTCTGTGCGCCCTTATGGAGATCAGCTCTCCCCTGATCACTGCCTTCAGGGCCTCCCAGACCATCCCCACCTGCCCCTCACCCGTGTCATTCAAGTCCAGATAGCTCTCAATGCTCTTCCGGACCCTTTTACACACCTCGTCGTCCGCTAACAGCCCCACATCCAGCCGCCACAGCGGGCGCTGGTCCCGCGCCTCCCCCATTTCCACATCCACCCAATGTGGTGCATGATCAGAGATCGCAATGGCCGAGTACTCAGCTTCCCGTACCCTCGGGATCAGCCCCCTGCTCAACACGAAGAAATCGATTCTGGAGTACACTCTATGGACGTGGGAGAAAAAGGAATACTCCCTCGCCCTCGGCCTACCAAACCTCCATGGGTCTACTCCTCCCATCTGCTCCATGTACCCCCTCAGCACTTCTGCCGCTGCCGGCCTCCTATTGGTCCTTGAGCTCGATCTGTCTAGCCCGGGGTCCAGCACTGTGTTAAAGTCCCCCCCCATGATCAAGCCCCCTGCCTCCAGTCCCGGAATGAGGCCCAATAGGCGCCTCATAAAACCCGCGTCATCCCAGTTCGGGGCATATACGTTGACCATCACCACTTTCTCCCCCTGCAGCTTACCCTTCACCATCACATACCTACCCTCCTTATCCGCCACCACCTCCTCCGCCACGAACGACACCCTCTTTCCCACCAGAATCGCCACCCCCCCGGTTCTTTGCGTCCAATCCAGAGTGGAACACCTGTCCCACCCACCCCCTTCTCAGGCGAACCTGGTCCACTACCTTCAAATGGGTCTCCTGTAACATTGCTACATCAGCCTTCAGTCCCTTCAGGTGTGAGAATACCCTTGATCTCTTGACCGGCCCATTCAACCCCCTCACGTTCCAAGTGATCAGCCGGGTCGCGGGACGACCCGCCCCCCCCCCCCTGCCGATTAGCCATGTCCTGTTCCCTGCTCGCCCCGGGTCGACCCTCCCCTTCTGACCCGCTCCCCATGGCGATGTCCCCCTCCCCCCACCTCTCCAGTCCTCCACTTCTCGTTTCTGGTCTTTTCAGCAGCAACCCGGTGTCCCTCCCTAACCCCCCTCCCCCCCCAGGCTAGGACCCCTCCTAGCCGCGATGTACCCTCCATTGTACTCCCGTAAGTCAGCTGGTTCACGCTGACCCGGCTGCTCCTGCCACACTCCGACTCCCCCCGGCTCGGGGGGGGGGGGCCTCCCCCCCCTTGCCACTCCTCCCTGGCCCCGTTCCAGCGCAGGAAAGGTCGCCATTGCTAGCCACGCCCCGCACTCCTCCCCTCCCCCCTCCTCTGCCCCGCGCGCGGGAAAACAGAGGAAAGCCCGCGCTTTCGCCCTGCCACACCCCACCCCGCCCTCTTCAGTTCCACCCCCGTCCCCGTCCATGCCTGTAAAGAACCCCCCCTAGGAGCCCATATCCCCGATCTGCTCTCCCCCCCCGTCCCGCCTCCCCAACTTAACATTATAAATAACAGATAAATAACAAATAACAATGTACTTAACAGTCGCCCTCTACCAAACAGCATAAATAACCATAAATAACCATGAATAACCACAATAACAATAACTAAGGGAAGTTGGCAAAGGGGGAAAAAACATCAGAAGAAAAACCCACAGCAAGAGTTCAAAATCCAAACAAAGAATTCAGCTGAAAGTACCCGAGCGGCCAAGGCCGCCAAGTATCCCCTGGGTCTAATTCGAGTCCAGTTTCTCTTCCTGTACAAAGGCCCACGCCTCCTCTGGGGACTCAAAATAGTGGTGTTGGTTCCTGTAGGTGACCCACAAGCGCGCTGGCTGCAGCATTCCGAACCTGATCCGTTTTGCATGTAGCACCGCCTTCGTCCGGTTGTACCGGGCCCGCCGCTTTGCCACCTCCGCACTCCAGTCCTGGTAGACCCTCACCGTCGAATTCTCCCACTTGCTGCTCCTTTCCCTCTTGGCCCACTCCAGCACTCTTTCACGGTCGCTGAGTCGCTGGAACCGCACCAGCACCGCCCTCGGGGGCTCATTTGCTCTTGGCCTCCTAGCCATGACCCTGTAGGCCTCTTCCAGCTCCAGGGGCGAAGGGACGGCCCCTGCCCCCATCAGGGAGCTCAGCATTTCTGCTACATATCCCGGGAGGTCTGACCCCTCCAGGCCTTCTGCCAGGCCCAAGATCCTCAGGTTCTTCCGCCTCATTCGGGTATCCAGCTCCTCAAAACGGCTCTGCCATTTCAGGTGGAGTGCCTCGTGCACCTCTACCTTTCCCACGAGGACCGTGGCCTCCTCCTCCCTCGCAGTCATCTCCTGTTGCAGCTCCCGAATCGACGCCTCTTGGGTCGCCTGGGCTCCCATCAGCCTGGTGGTCGTCGCATTCATTGACTCCAAGAGCTCCATTTTCAGCTCCGTAAAGAAGCGCAGGAGAGCGGCCTGCTGCTCCTCCGCCCATTTCCTCCATTCCTCGGGTGCACCACCGGCCGCCATTTTGGTCTTCTTCCCCCGCTTTTTTTTGGGAGCTGCTGTTGCTCTCTTTACCACCCCACTCCGGGTACCGACCATAAAGTTGGTCTGGTTCTCTTCAGGGAGCCTTCCCCCACCGGGATTTGTCCTTACAGCGCCGTTGGGGCCCTCCAATCGGCCCGAAAACACCTTTGTAGCAGGAGCAGCCAAACGTGCGACTTAGCTGGTCATAGCCGCAACCGGAAGTCCCATATGCCTTCTTAACAGCCCTATTAACCTGGGTGGCAACTTTCAGGGATTTATGTACCTGGATGCCGAGATCTCTCTGTTCATCTACACTATCAAGAATCTTGCCATTAGCCCAGTACTCTGCATTCCTGTTACTCCTTCCAAAGTGAACCACCTCACACTTTTCCGCATTAAACTCCATCTGCCACCTCTCAGCCCAGCTCTGCAGCTTATCTATGTCCCTCTGTATCCTATAACATCCTTCAGCACTATCCACAACTCCACCGACCTTCGTGTCATCTGCAAATTTACTAACCCATCCTTCTACACCCTCTTCCAGGTCATTTATAAAAATGACAAACAGCAGTGGCCCCAAAACAGATCCTTGCGGTACACCACTAGTAACTGAACTCCAGGATGAACATTTGCCATCAACCACCACCCTCTGTCTTCTTTCAGCTAGCCAATTACTGATCCAAACCGCTAAATCACCTTCAATTCCATACTTCCTTATTTTCTGCAATAGCCTACCGTGGGCAACCTTATCAAACGCCTTACTGAAATCCATATACACCACATCAACAGCTTTACCCTGATCCACCTGTTTGGTCACCTTCTCAAAAAACTCAATAAGGTTTGTGAGACATGACCTACCCTTCACAAAACCGTGTTGAGTATCGCTAATCAACTTGTTCTTTCAAGATGATTATAAACCCTATCTCTTATAACCTTTTCCAACATTTTACCCACAACCGAAGTAAGGCTCACAGGTCTATAATTACCAGGGTTGTCTCTACTCCCCTTCTTGAACAAGGGGACAACATTTGCTATCCTCCAGTCTTCCGGCACTATTCCTGTCGACAAAGACGACATAAAGATCAAGGACAAAGGCTCAGCAATCTCCTCCCTGGCTTCCCAGAGAATCCTAGGATAAATCCCATCTGGCCCAGGGGACTTGTCTATTTTGACATTTTCTAAAATTGCTAACACCTCCTCCTTTTGAACCTCAATTCCATCTAGCCTGGTCGACTGAACCTGAGTGTTCTCCTCGACAACATTGTCTTTCTCCAGTGTAAACACTGATGAAAAATATCCATTTAATGCTTCCCCTATCTCCTCTGATTCCACACACAACTTTCCACTACTATCCTTGATTGGCCCTAATCTTACTCGAGTCATTCTTTTGTTCCTGATATACCTATAGAAAGCCTTAGGGTTTTCCTTGATCCTATCCGCCAACGACTTTTCGTGTCCTCTCCTCGCTCTTCTTAACTCTCCCTTTAGGTCCTTCCTGGCTAACTTGTAACTCTCAAGTGCCCTAACTGAGCCTTCATGTCTCATCCTAACATAAGCCTTCTTCTTCCTCTTGACAAGTGCTTCAACTTCCTTAGTAAACCACGGCTCCCTTGCTCGACAACTTCCTCCCTGCCTGACAGGTACATACTTATCAAGGACACGCAGTAGCTGTTCCTTGAATAAGCTCCACATTTCGATTGTACCCATCCCCTGCAGTTTCCTTCCCCATCCTATACCTCCTAAATCTTGCCGAATAGCATCATAATTGCCTTTCCCCCAGCTATAATTCTTGCCTTGCGGTATATACCTATCGCTGCCCATTGCTAAAGTAAACATAACCGAGTTGTGATCACTATCACCAAAGTGCTCACCTACATCTAAATCTAACACCTGGCCGGGTTCATTACCCAGTACCAAATCCAATGTGGCCTCGCCCCTTGTTGGCCTGTCTACATACTGTGTCAGAAAACCCTCCTGCACACACTGCACAAAAACTGACCCATCTATAGTACTCGAACTATAGTATTTCCAGTCAATATTTGGAAAGTTAAAGTCCCCCATAACAACTACCCTGTTACTCTCGCTCCTGTCAAGAATCATCTTTGCAATCCAAAGTCTGGAACATGGTTGCCTCACGCTGCAGCTCTCCCCTGTTTGGAGAACAGCTGTTGTCAGGGAGCTGCTGCTCAGGAATCTGCACCTCCACCAATACCACGTCTGGTGGCTGGTGGAGGAACGGCCTGAGGCTGCCATGGTGACCAGGATCAGGGGTGTGCTGGGTGGCGAAGGAGTGGGCTGCTTAACACCCCGTAAGTTGGCGCAACGAGTGGCAGTGTGTCCAGCTCGTGACCAGTGCCATCCATGACCTCACAATTGGCGTGCTCAGACCTGATGACACTCGGTCTCGAGGAGGTGCAGGTGTACGGTGTACTCCCGCTTGAGCGTACCCCTGCTCGGACTGAATTTTCAAATTAGCCCCAAGCCCTGAAACCCCCCCCCCTCGGGAGCTGGAGCCTCACAGCCTGAACCGCCTCACAGAAATACGCTCCGTGTCTTTCGCACTCTGCGGAAGGGGTTTCCTGTTTTGGCTACTGCTGCACACCTTTCATTTCCTTGCCCTCGCCCGGACACCCCTTGGCGTGCCTTGTTGCCTTCCGGTGGCGGAGATCTCCAGTGGGGGTCCCTCTACAGAGGAATCCTCGCCTTTAACATCGGGGACCTGGGGTTGAGGGTTACATGCAGCAGTCCCATACAACTGTAGGATGCATCGGTCCACAGACGTGCAAGAGGCCTGCCCTTTTTACAGCATTATGGAGACCGTGGGCCAAGCTTAGATAGGTTGTTTTAGGCTGTATCCCCTTTTCAGTCATTTAAAAAAACGTTTATTGCAGTTTTGTCGGTGCTTCAGTCCCACGCTCCTGATATACAGACACCCGGTGTGGAGAATGGCGGGGAAGGAGGAGGACGTCCTGGTGAACCTGCTCCTGGGCCTGGCCAAAGTTACCATCAACAGGCCTAGGTAGCGGGTGGTCAAGTTGGTTGCTCGACTTGACTGCCTGCCCCTCTCCCACGGCTTCACTCGCAGCCGGGTATCGACTTGATGAAATCCAGATTCCCATTTGTGTCCTCTTATTGATTCAGAGGGAATAATATTCCACAGGGTCACTTGGCATTGAACATACCAAGGCGAGATAGGACAGCAATGAAGTTGTTTACGGCTTTGATTTAACTGCCTCACAAAAAGAATCTCAAGTAGATTTCACCAAATGCAATCTTGATTTCTTATCAATGAGCATGCAAAATGGTACCTCCACCACATTCTGGCCTACAAATTCAATTGTGCTGAGCTTATTTTGCAGGCTTGTGGTTCCAATCTGGCGTGCTTGCTCTCTGTCCGTGCCAAATGCATGCCACCCGCCAAATTGGTTATGGTTCCTCGCTGCAGGTACCCAGGCAGAACACCTGAAACAGATGGGAGGCTGGGTCTCGTCTGGCACCCAGCAGTCAAACCAGAGGCCTTCACAGGCAGCAGGAAAGGCTGCAATTCAAAATGCACAACTTTTTTGTTAAAACTTACCCCCATTTGGCAGCCAGATTGCTCCTCCTGGCTCCACATTAAAATCATGAGGCTCTATCCGCCAGCCACCACCCCTCCCACCCGCTACTTTCCCCAGGTCCTAGACTCTCCTGCGGACCTCCGTCAGCATCTGAGTTCGCAGCCCCGTGACAGTTGGCATGTTGTCTCTGGAGGCACGGATGATGTCCGCAGCTGACTGGAATCGTCCTAATCATAGAATTTACAGTGCAGAAGGAGGCCATTCAGCCCATCGAGTCAGCACTGGCCCTTGGAAAGAGCACCCTACCCAAGCCCACACTTCACTCTATCTCCGTATCCCTGTAGCCCCACCTAACCTTTTTTGGGCACCAAGGGCAATTTAGCATGGTCAGCCCACCTAACCTGCACGTCTTTGGACTGTGGGAGGAAACCGGAGCACCCGGAGGAAACCCACGGAGACACGGGGAGAACGTGCAGACTCCGCACAGTGACCCAAGCCAGGAATCGAACCTGGGACCCTGGAGCTGTGAATCAACAGTGCTAACGACTAATGAGGCTGACGGAACAATTGCCTGTGCTCGTGCTGCCAGTCTCATTAAGCGTGCGCAGAATTCATTGCACCCCCATCATCTCCCTATTCGACATCTAGACCTCTTTCCTCCTGCTTGCCATCTTCCAGTTCATTCATTATTTCTGGAAACTCTGACTTACTATTCCGGTCTTTTACTTCCCTGCAACTCCCGACTTTATCGGAAGCTCACCTCCCTCCACACAAAATGAAACAAGCAAAGATACAGGGATGGCCTGCAACGGAACATCCCACAGCTCTCACTCAGACAGATGCGTTAACATCACTAACGTATTCGACCAGTCATTGCATGTCTACACAAATCAAGTTATGCAAACAACACATCACTCTAAAAGAAAAGAAAACATTGTAACATTTCAGAAACAAAGGAATATTCGCGTCATATGAATAAAACCAGGACAGTAATAACCTAGGGAAGACAAACTGCCTGTGACGTGACTTACTCAAGCTTGGGTTGCGTGTGTGTTCCGCAGAACTAAGTTCCCAGAAATTTTCACTTTCCATAGTTATTTCGCTCCAACTACTTGTGTTCGGCAACATAAGATCACAGTAATTCTTCACATAAAAGTCTTGTCAGATATACTTAACTGAATTTCAACAGAGTGCTGCCTACTTCAAGAGGTGATGTGACATTTTGTCAAAAATTACGGTCAAGGATCTTACTCTGTCTCTGTCCATTTTAGTCAGCAGTTAGAGGAACAAGGTGGTAACAGGAATCATTTCAATCTGTTCTTTATATCATAGCATTTGTTCAAATACAGGATTGTCATTGGGAGACAAATTGTTTCAAAAACATAAATAGCACTTCACAGGAAATCCAATCTTCCCAACCCAAAAGGACCCATTTATTTATTGCAACACCATTCCCCCCCCCCCCCACCCCCACCTCAGCCCCAAACCCCAAAATCAACTAAACCCCGCCCGGGTCAAAACAGAAACAGATTGCCTGCATCTCTGCACAGACCCAACAATTCTTGGCTAGCCAGCGTCGCATCATTAGTGGAGGACACTAATGATGATTGTCTGTGTGGAGTTTGCGCTTTCTCCCTGTGTCTACGTGGGTTTCCTCCGGGTGCTCCGGTTTCCTCCCACAGTCGAATGGACTCCTTCTGCACTGTAAATTCTATGCACCGGGGAATCTTATCTTGGAAGTTCCTAGGTCAGAATTTACCTGCCAAATTGCCCTGAAGAGCTAACTTCCTCTGCACAATTGCTCTGGGCTGGGAACTATCTGACAAAGGGATTTTAAATCGCCAACTCAGGTGGTTCTGACAGTTTTACCCTGATAGTTACTCTGAAAGAGTGAGAAGGATAAAATTTCAGAGTAACAATTTAAACATCTAGACCCTGCCCTGCACAGGGGGCAGTCCCCACACCCAGGACATCCCCAGGGGACCCACTGCATCTCCCCCCACCCCGGTCTGACTCAGTCCGACCCAATATAATCATTCTGGAAATACTGTGTGAAGAACACATTGAACATAGAAAATACAGTGCAGAAGGAGGCCATTCGGCCCATCGAGTCTGCACCGACCCACTTAAGCCCTCATTCCACCCTATCCCCATAACCCAATAACCCCTCCTGACCACTAAGGGCAATTTAGCATGGCCAATCCACCTAACCTGCACGTCTTTGCACTGTGGGAGGAAACCGGACCACCCGGATGAAACCCACGCAGACACGGGTAAAACGTGCAGACTCCGCACAGACAGTGACCCAGCGGGAAATCGAACCTGGGACCCTGAAGCTGTGAAACAACTGTGTTAACCACTGTGCCATTGTGCGGGCAGCATGGTAGCACAGTGGTTAGCACAGTTGTTTCACAGCTCCAGGATCCCAGGTTCTATTCCCCCGCTGGGTCACTGTCTGTGCGGAGTCTGCACGTTCTCCCCGTGTCTGCGCGGGTTTCCTCCGGTTTCCTCCCACAGACGTGCAGGATAGGTGGATTGGCCGTGCTAAATTGCCCTTAGTGGTTAGGATGGGTTATTGGGTTATGGGGATAGGGTGGAAGTGTGGGCTTAGATAGGGCCTGGGCAGACTCAATGGGCCAAATGGCCTCCTTCTGCACCGTAAATTCCATAATCCATAACACATATGAAGGTATTATTTCAAACACAGGTCCCTTAAAATTCAATTCAAACAAAAAGCAATGCACGTGGAGAAGCAAAACAATATTTTGGTAATATGGGGGGGGGGGAAAAGGTCCAAAAACAATTTGCCCATTCTGGGTCTCACATTAGTTGAGGCACAGAATTCTTTCCTCCCCCCCCCCCCCCCATTTAATTTAACACATATTCCAGAACTTCGGACCCCACACAAATGTATCCTTCACAGTTAAGGAAACCTCTGGGGTAAAGGGTTTCCTGATGGCGCGCTGTTGCTTTGATGAAAACCCCAGAGAATTGACATAAACAGCAGGAATTCCACCAATCTTTCGTCCAGGTTAGAACTTTGATTTGGCAAGATTCCCACAGAATTATCAGCCACTTTCTCCAAGACACTTTTGAAGCGGTTTATGCATGGTTGCTAGAAACAGTGTGGAAGGTCAGTTTTAAATCATTGCAATTTATCCTTTGTTTTTATTCTTACAGAAAGCCCTTAGATATTGAATTAAATCTAAAAGTTTGGTCATTCAGTTAAGTTTTAGCTGTATAGCTAGGATAACAGGAGTGGCCTTACAGGGGCACTGTGACACAGTGGTTAGCACTGTTGCTTCACAGCGCCAGGGTACCGGGTTCGATTCCCAGCTTGGGTCACTGTCTGTGCGGACTCTGCATGTTCTCCCCGTGTGTGTGTGTGGGTTTCCTCTGGGTACTCCGGTTTCCTCTCACAAGTTCCGAAAGACGTGCTTGTTAGGTGAATTGGACATTCTGAATTCTCCCTCAGTGTACCTGAACAGGCGCCGGAGTGTGGCGACTCGTGGATTTTCACAGTAACTTCATTGCAGTGTTAATGTAAGCCTACTAAATAATAATAATAATCGTTGATTGTCAGAAGTAAGCTTCAATTAAGTTACTGTGAAAAGCCCCTAGGCGCCACATTCCGGCGCCTGTTCAGGGAGGTCGGTACGGGAATCAAACCCGTACTGCTGCATTGTTCTGCATTACAAGCCAGCTGTTTAGCCCACTGAGCTGTGACACTAATAAAGATTATTATTAATATTTATCATGATAAACCAGGTATAATTTAGGTTAAAGGAAGTTTGACCTCTGCTACACCTTCATGACACATTTATGTAAGGAAATTAAACAGAAGCTAAAAATACATTACCCGACAAAGAGTGACAAGCAGACAAAGTAATTGTAGAGACTACTGCCTCCCCTCAGAAAGGACATATCCCCTCAAAAATACATCTCGAGTCATCAAGGCCTCTATTTCCTCAAATTTAGAAGAATGAGAGGGGTTCTCATGCAATATATAAAATTATTAAGGGACTTGACAGGGTAGATACTAGGGGGATGTTCCCCTTCAGGGGGGAAATCAAGAACTAAGGATTATTAGAGAGCAGGGTTTTTCAAAGTGCAGGTCGCGACCTTTGGGTGGGTCGCGGGCGGATGTCAGAAGGGTTGGGGAGTGGAGGGTCATGGTGGAGTTCCCGAAAGATCCCGGCGATGTTGCTGAAGATGAAAGCTCTGCCATTAGCAGCACTGCCAGCCGAGCTGTCCTAAAACAGCTGCAACACTGTTATCTACCCAGAACTGTGAACAGCAATGTCCACATACCAGAGAGAAAGTGAGCCCTTTTTGCCGAGAGGCGTGAGTTGTGGAGCATTGTACAAAGATCTGTGATTCAGGTTCTGTTTCCACTCACATTGTTGAGCAATACTGCAGACTCTTTGGTTTCAGGAGCGTAGGATCAAGATTATTTTCTCGATACAGATGAATGACTGGGCGCTTGGAGGCAACGGGTTCATTTTCCTTTTCCTGCACTGAAGGGAACTTCTGGTGCCACAGGACAAAAAAAAGCCTAATCCGCAGCCTTACCACAAATAAACTACTGTGAATCTGTCCATTCCACGTCCGGAGAAACACTCTGAACATCAGAAGGTGAGAGGTGGAGTGACAGAGAGTTAAAATGGGGCAGGCAGATTTTGAAGCACTCCATTGTTGAGTTTTTAACTATATTATCAAAGGGGAACAGCCTAACCTCCATCTCACTATGTCTATGTCACTACTTCTCAATATCTCTATCAATCTTCCTCAATACCTTTGTAATTCAATTTCTACTTTGATGTACGAGAGCGCTGAGGTAATTGAGACAGAAATGATGCTGGGGGAAGAAAAACAAAATTGGTGGATAGAGATACACAGAGAAAATTGAAAGAGTCGTTTGGGAACAGGGAAAAAACACAGAGGCAAACAAGGAGTGGGGAGGGACTGAGCCAGATAGGAAGAGAGAGAGAAACCAGGAAATAAATTCCTCGTGATAAAGGTAAAAATGGGAGAACTGTCATACATTAGGAGAAACACAGGAGAAAATAATATAATAATAACCTTTATTGTCACAAGTAAGCTTACATTAACACTGCAATGAGGTGACTGTGAAAATCCCCTAGTCGCCACATTCCGGCGCCTGGTCGGGTACGCGGAGGGAGAATTCAGAATATCCAAATTACCTAACGGCACGTCTTTCAGAACTTGTGGGAGGAAACCACAGCGCCTGGAGGAAACCAGGGGAGAACGTTCAGACTCGGCACAGACAGTGACTCAATCCGGGGAAATTAACCTGGGATCCTGGCTCTGTGAAGCAACAGTGCTAACCACTTACGGGCAGCACGGTAGCACAGTTGCTTCACAGCTCCAGGGTCCCAGGTTCGATTCCCGGCTTGGGTCACTGTCTGTGTGGAGTCTGCACGTTCTCCCCCTGTCTGTGTGGGTTTCCTCCGGGTCCTCCGGTTTCCTCCCAGTCCAAAGATGTACAGGTTAGGTGGATTAGCCATGATAAATTGCTCTGTCAAAAAAGGTTAGGCTGGGTTACTGGTTTACGGGGATAGGGTGGAGGTGTGGGCTTAGGTAGGATGATCGTTCCAAGACTCGATGGGCCGAAATGGCCTCCTTCTGCACTGTAAATTCTATGATTCTATGATTATAAAGAAACTTGAATAAGGGAGACATTGAAATGGAAACAAATGGGGATTAAGTCAATCAGACACGGTGGGAGATGCAGGCTGACTTGCAGGGAGATGAACATTGATAGCGAGAGAGTGAGACAAGGAGAGAGAGCAAGGAGTGGGGGGGGGGGGGGGGGCAGTAGAGAGAGAGATGGGCATTTCTTCTATGTGCTCCAGTTACTCTGCACTGGTGCAGCCGAGGGCGCGCTTCCTTGCTCCTGTTTCAGCCTGTCTGAGGGGGGATGCAAAGCCCATGGAGTGAAACCATGAGAACCAAGCAGGCTCACCTTTCACATTAATGGTAAGCGAACATGGCATGGGTCCAAATGGTCAGCCAGTGTGGGTACGAAGGTCGCCCAGTTGGCAAAAGTGGGTCCTGGGACAAAATGTTTGAAAAACGCTGGTCTAGAAAATTAGGAGCAGGAAAAGGCCATTCGTCCCCTCCGGCCTGTTTACCATTTGATAACATCATGGTTAATCTAAGTGTTGCCTCAACTCCTTTCCTGTCCATCCCCGATCGGTCAAAAACATCAATAACCCAGCCCGCACGCACCCCACTGCTCTCAGGGTAAGAGAATTCCACACACTAACAACACACTGAGAGAAAATAAATTCTCCTTATCTCAGTCTTTAATGGGAGACCCCTAATTTTTAAACTGCGTCCCCTAGTTATAGAGAGCCCTACAAAGGGAAACACCTTCCCAATATCTCCTCTCTCATGTCCCCCGAGGGTCTTGTATGTTTCAATAAAACCACCTCTTACTCTTCTAAACTCCAATGGGTATAGGCCCACCTGCTATTTTTCACAGTGCTCAGCAAAGGTTTATACGAACAAAAAGGAAGGACGGAAGAAAGAGGGAAAATCGACCGTGGATATCTAAGGAAATAAGGGAGAGTATCAAATTGAAGGAAAAAGCATATAAAGTGGCAAAGATTGCTGGGAGATTAGAGGACTGGGAAATCTTTAGGGGGCAACAGAAAGCTACTAAAAAAGCTATAAAGAAGAGTAAGATAGAGTATGAGAGTAAACTTGCTCAGAATATAAAAACAGACAGTAAAAGTTTTTACAAATATATAAGACAAAAAAGAGTGGCTAAGGTAAATATTGGTCCTTTAGAGGATGAGAAGGGAGTTTTAATAATGGGAAATGAGGAAATGGCTGAGGAACTGAACAGGTTTTTTGGGTCGGTCTTCACAGTGGAAGACACAAATAACATGCCAGCGACTGATAGAAATGAGGCTATGACAGGTGAGGACCTTGAGAGGATTGTTATCACTCAGGAGGGAGTGATGGGCAAGCTAATGGGGCTAAAGGTAGACAAGTTTCCTGGCCCTGATGGAATGCATCCCAGAGTGCTAAAAGAGATGGCTAGGGAAATTGCAGATGCACTAGTGATAATTTACCGAAATTCACTAGACTCTGGGGTGGTCCCGGTGGATTGGAAATTAGCAAACGTGACGCCACTGTTTAAAAAAAGGAGGTAGGCAGAAAGCAGGAAATTATAGGCCAGTGAGCTTAACTTCGGTAGTAGGGAAGATGCTGGAATCTATCATCAAGGAAGAAATTGCGAGGCATCTGGATAGAAATTGTCCCATTGGGCAGACGCAGCATGGGTTCGTAAAGGGCAGGTCATGCCTAACTAATTTAGTGGAATTTTTTGAGGACATTACCAGTGCAGTAGATAACGGGGAGCCAATGGATTTGGTATATCTGGATTTCCAGAAAGCCTTTGACAAGGTGCCACACAAAAAGTTGCTGCATAAGATAAAGATGCATGGCATTAAGGGTAAAGTAGTAGCATGGATAGAGGATTGGTTAATTAATAGAAAGCAAAGAGTGGGGATTAATGGGTTTTTCTCTGGTTGGCAATCAGTAGCTAGTGGTGTCCCTCAGGGATCCGTGTTGGGCCCACAATTGTTCACAATCTACATAGATGATTTGGAGTTAGGGACCAAAGGCAATGTGTCCAAGTTTGCAGATGACACTAAGATGAGTGGTAAAGCGAAAAGTGCAGAGGATACTGGAAGTCTGCAGAGGGATTTGGATAGGTTAAGTGAATGGGCTAGGGTCTGGCAGATGGAATACAATGTTGACAAATGTGAGGTTATCCATTTTGGTAGGAATAACAGCAAACGGGATTATTATTTAAACGATAAAATATTAAAGCATGCCGCTGTTCAGAGAGACTTGGGTGTGCTAGTGCATGAGTCACAGAAGGTTGGTTTACAAGTGCAACAGGTGATTAAGAAGGCAAATGGAATTTTGTCCTTCATTGCTAGAGGGATGGAGTTTAAGACTCGGGAGGTTATGTTGCAATTGTATACGGTGTTAGTGCGGCCACACCTGGAGTATTGTGTTCAGTTTTGGTCTCCTTACTTGAGAAAGGATGTACTGGCGCTGGAGGGTGTGCAGAGGAGATTCACTAGGTTAATCCCAGATCTGAAGGGGTTGGATTATGAGGAGAGGTTGAGTAGACTGGGACTGTACTCGTTGGAATTTAGAAGGATGAGGGGGGATCTTATAGAAACATTTAAAATTATGAAGGGAATAGATAGGATAGATGCGGGCAGGTTGTTTCCACTGGCGGGTGACAGCAGAACTAGGGGACATAGCCTCAAAATAAGGGGAAGTAGATTTAGGACTGAGTTTAGGAGGAACTTCTTCACCCAAAGGGTTGTGAATCTATGGAATTCCTTGCCCAGTGAAGCAGTTGAGGCTCCTTCATTACATGTTTTAAGATAAAGATAGATAGTTTTTTGAAGAATAAAGGGATTAAGGGTTATGGTGTTCGGGCCGGAAAGTGGAGCTGAGTCCACAAAAGATCAGCCATGATCTCATTGAATGGCGGAGCAGCCTCGAGGGGCCAGATGGCCTACTCCTGCTCCTAGTTCTTATGTTCTTATTATGCTCATACTTTCTTCATAAGCTATCCCCTTTAGCCCAGGAATCAGTCAAGTGAACCTTCTCGGAAACGTTTCTAGTGCAGGCATATCCTTTCTTAAGGACACAAAACTGTACACAGTACTCCACATGCGGTCTAACTAAGGCCCTGCGCAATGCAGAAACACTTCTCTGCTTTTATACTTCATTCCCCATGCAACAAAGGGACAACATTCGATTTGCCTTCCTAATCTCTCGATGCACCTGCATGCCAACCTTTTGTAATTAATTCCAGGATGCCCAGATCCCACAGTGCCGTTAAGTTCTGTAGTGTCTCCATACAATAGATATACTTATTTTCTATTCTTCTTGTCAAAAGTGGACAAGTTCACATTTTCGTTCATTATACTCCATGTGACAATGTTTTTGCCCACTCACTTAACCCATCTGAATCCCTTTGAAGTCTCTTTGGCCGGAATGTTTGCATTTTATAAAAAATGGCATTGGGAGGTTGGAATGCAGAAATCAATCCCCCCCCACCCCCGGCCATTTTAGCAGTTGGTGAGGTAGTGGTGGAGTGGTGAGGAAATGGGAATGGCTTGCACTTTGCACATCCATGGTTCACAGGGGCAGCTCCACAAGTTAAAGTGCAGCTTCCCTCAGTCAAGCGCAATTTATACTCGTGGGATGTACACTTTAGACCTATCTAGAGAACATCTAAGGTTAGCGGAGTTCTTCGGAGAGGTACAGTAGCTTTTTGAGTGTATCTGGGGACACCTTTGGATGATGTAAAGTACAAGAGTTAAGTGGCGCTTGTTAGAGGTCAAGTGTCCTTTGGGATTGTTTAGAGTAAACATGAATGTGCTAAAGAAGTGTATAAATTCACTGGAATGGTCAAGCGGTCAGAGGAACTATCAATGGAAGCTGTCAAAGGAGATGTTAAGCTGTCAAGGGATTTAAATCTCTTGACCCTTACGTTAAAAAAGTCTGCAGGTGAAAAAAATCAGTGCTTGCTATTTCACTCTTTGATATAACCCTGATGATTATCATTATGCGACCTGTGCTGCCTGACTGATTGCACAACCTATCATTATCACAGTGGGTTGCTTGTTGGTTCAATTTGATTGACAGCTGTAAATGCTTATCAAGTCTTTGATGTGGAGCTGTGCATGTAAATGCTTATTGTTATAAGGAACTTAAATGTAGTGAATGGATTTTCATTAATGAGAATGTTTGTAAATATTGTGAATTCAGCAAAACTTAGAACTTTGTTTAGTTCCTCTCAGCACGAGTCCTGAGTTTTGTCCATGTTGGATACTGGCCAAGTTGATAAGAAGGGTGTCAGGGTAAAGGATGATAGGTGGGGGAAAAAGCAAATTACTGCGGATGCTGGAATCTGAAACCAAAGAGAAAATGCTGGAAAATCTCAGCAGGTCTGGCAGCATCTGTAGGGAGAGAAAAGAGCTAACGTTTCGAGTCCAGATGACCCTTTGTCAAAGCTGCTTTGATGATAGGTGGGGATCCTGGGTTGGCATAGCTACGATAAAAGGTCATGGAGGTGTGAGTGGGGAGCACAGGGATTAGATAGGCCCATGGGGCATGGTGGAGGAAGATAGGGGGGTATTGGGGGGGGGGGGGGCACTATGGTGGTGCTTTGGGACAATGAGATCACATGGGTTGGTATGGATAGGGTGTGTGTGTGGGGGGGGGGGGGGGGGGGTGAGGTGGTGTTACAGGGCTGGGGGTGCCAGGGGGCAAGGGCCAGAGAGCTGTTCTTTCACAGCTGGGTCAAAGTGCTATTTGGCCCTGTGCTAAACCAGCATTTAATCCACTATCGCTACCTCACAACCGTTTCTGAGGTTAGTCGATAGTCGACCCAACTTCCATTACACCTCACTACCCCCCCCCCCCCCCCCCCCCCCCCCCCCCCCACACACACACACACACATTAAGGACCATACATTTGGCTCCTTCATCCAAGTCATTGACAGATTGTAAACAGACCATCTGGCCTGTAATTTCCTGCTTTCTGTCTCCCCCATTTCTTGAATACGGGTGTTACTTTATTCATTTTTCAATCCATTGGGACCTTTCCATACTCCAGGGAACTTTGGGAACATCACAACCAAATGAATGAAATGAAAATCACTTATTGTCACAAGTAGGCTTCAAATCAAGTTACTGTGAAAAGCCCCTAGTCGCTACATTCCGGCGCCTGTTCGGGACGGCTGATACGGGAATTGAACCGCCCTGCTGGCCTGCCTTGGTCTGCTTTAAAAGCCAGCGATTTAGCCCTGTGCTAAACCCGCAATTAATCCACTATCGCTGCAGTCACTTATTTATAGGCCCCAGCATAAAAGCAATCAGGTCCAGGGGATTGGACAACCTTTAATTTACTTTTCCCAGTGCCTTTTCCCGAGTGATTGCTTGAAGTTTTTAAACACACAGAGTTTGCTTGATACCCTCCCTGTATGGTGATCCCCTGTCTGCCACTGGGTTGTTACCAGCAATAGCAGGGTGGGGGTACTAATTGGCAGCAGGGCGGAATGGTCATCCATGGGCCTTCCTGTCCTGGACTTAATAAAGGTGGAGACAGGAAGGTGGTGGGGTCCCCACACACCATTCTCCTGCCCAATTAAGTGCCCCCACCACCAAACTTTCCACCCAGAGTGTGCATTTATACATTAATGGCCCAAACGTATCGCACAGTTAATGGAGTATTTTCAGCGGACAGTAACTGCTGTAGAAATGTGGCAGTCAACTTACACCCCACTCGGGCCCACAAACAGCAATGTGACAGTGACCAGAAAATCTGTTGTTCTTTAGCGGTGTTGGTACCGGTCAAATATTGGGCAGGGAAGAGCTTCCTTACTCCGAGTAGTACCATGTAACCTTTTCCAAACTACTGGAAAGAGTAGATGGGGGTCTCGGTTTAACATCACATTCCAACAATAGCAGAGTAACATTTGCAACAGGCAAAGCATAGGACAGGGTGCAGAAAGTAATGGGGTCGGTGCAAAGGCACATATCTTGTATTCAGTGAGGTGTATTGATGACTTCTTACTCTTGCTCTTTTTATGAGAAAGGGAATCATAGGCAAAAAACATTCAACCAGATTTCAATTTGTCTTAGAGATAAAAGTGCACACATGCATTTTAAAAACTTAATTTACAGGGTGTGGATGTCACTGGCAAATCCAACCCACCCCTTATTGCCCAGGGGCCGACTGATTGGCTTGTTCGGCACCTTTGGAGGGCAGTTAAGAGTCAGTGTGGGTCTGGAGTTACAAATAGGCCAGACAGGGTATATATAGTGAACAATTTTAGTGAATCAGAAGTTTTCACAATAAGCCATTACTAGTTTTTAATTGCTGGTTTTGCTTAATTGAACTGAAGTTTCCCAGATGATGCTGTGGGATTTAAACCCACATCTCCCAATCATCAGTCTGGGCCTCTGGATTACCGGTCCAGTAGCGTAACCACGATGTGACTGCACCCCTGCACTGAAAGGATCTATGGATGGAAGCTGCTGCAATTCTGCCCTCTAGTGGATGTAGACATGTAAATTTGCAAAAACAAAACATCAATGTTTTGAAGTGGTTGCTAAAGAAATTGTAGGCATTTCTGCAACATATTCAGTGTCAAAACCTCAATGTTTTTTGCATGGTTGAGTGACATGCAAGTTCATTTTTGTTGTTGCAATTTTGGGACATTAATTGATCTTGCAATTAGTGAACGAGGAGGCTCACCCAGTCACTTTCTCGAGCCATTGAAAATAGACTCACTGAATGAGAAAAACCCATTCGGCACAGGGCAGTTAACATTTCTGTAAACGATTCACAGCATATAGTCAGATGGTTTACAGAGAAAAACACGTCTGAAAGCTACTGATGCATTTGTATATCTTCCAATGACTTGTTCCTCTGTGCAAACTCGCAAAGTAAGCTGGTCTTTCTCAATTGGCTTGTTTCTGTGTTTGAGCCGACATTGGTAGCATTTTTACTTCTGTCTCAAATGAGTATAAAGTAACTGCGGCATTCTACGGGTGTGGGGGGTGGTTAGCAGGCAATGTTGTTGGGGAACACAGGTGTGGAAGGACAATCTCTGGCAATTCCTTGCAGCCTCAAAAAGGAAGATGGCCAGAGAGCTTTAAACTCTCAGCTGTGGGCAATACAGATGGCAATGAAAAACCATATCCATCAAAAAGGTGCCATGAATATAAAAAGTTTGTTTTTAAAAAGTTGCCTCCAGATAATACGCAGCGAGTACTTTTTCAAACAATGACAGAAGCAGCTGAACAAACTCAGCCAGTTGCTTCATTCAGTGAGTATTATTCAGGGAGTAAACGGAAACTTGAATAAGACTTCACACCCTTTATGCTGTCGGCTCCGATTCTCCAGCACGGACTTGTGATCAATCGGTTTCTTTTCCAGGCGTTAACTAGACTATTTGATGCAGAGCGATGCCAGCAGCGCGGGTTCAATTCCTCTACCAGCTGATGTGATCCATGAAGCCTACTCAACCTTGCCCCTCAGCCTGAGGTGTGGTGGCCGTCAGGTTAAATCACCAGCACTCAGCTCTCTCTCAAAAGGGGAGAGCAGCCTATGGTCCTCTGGGACTATGGCGGCTTTCATTTAATTCAAACAATTCCCATAAATGAACGAGGAAAGGAAGTGTGTGGTTATATTGACATTGCGTAACTGTGATACTAGTGAGATACCAGCTCACCCGCAATTTGAAAATGACCCCTGCTGGTACTCTGCTACCCAGCTTGGCCCAGACCACTCTCCAGGCTCAGCGACTGATAAAATGCAATAGGACATTGGGTGCTCAACACACAACGTGCATTAATCCATACAAAACAAAGTGCCGGGTTAAGATCTCGCAGTTACAGGGCAGCACGGTGGCCTAGTGGTGGGCACTGCTGCCTCAAGGCGCAGAGGTCCCAGGTTCAATCCCGGTTCTGGGTCACTGTCCGTGTGGAGTTTGCACATTCTCCCCGTGTTTGGGTGGGTTTCACCCCACAACCCAAAGATGTGCAGTGTAGGTGGATTGGCCACGCTAAATTTTTTTTTTTATATATGTTTTTTATTGAGTTTTCATATTTTATATATGACAAATTACAAATTATTAGAGAGAGAGAAAAAAAAAGAAAACACAAAAATTTAACATGAATATTTACAGGTAAGCATCTTCATAACAACAATTGTGGCCGCCCCCTTTAGCCAGCATACATATTTTACATTCCCCAATATGGCCGAGGCACATGTTTATAGGCATTTATTTATAGTTTGGTTTTGGGCCTTGGCTTGCCATCAAACCCCCATACCGAGCCCGTAACCCCCCCCCCCCCCCCCCCCCCCCCCCCCCCCTCCCCCGGCTACCTTCCCCCGATTCCCGTCCATTTTCCCCTGGTTCTTGGCCACCCGACTATTCTTCCTCATGTACGTTGGCCACAAACAGGTCCCGGAACAGTTGCATGAATGGCTCCCACGTTCTGTGGAAGCCGTCGTCCGACCCTCGGATGGCGAATTTGATTTTCTCCATTTGGAGAGATTCCGAGAGGTCGAACAACCAGTCTGCAGCTCTGGGTGGTGCTGCTGACCGCCAGCCAAACAGGATTCTACGGCGGGCAATCAGGGAGGCAAAGGCAAGGGCGTCCGCCCTCCTCCCCAGGAATAGATCTGGCTGGTCTGAAACCCCGAAGACCGCCACTATCGGGCATGGCTCCACCCTCACCCCCACCACTTTGGACATAGCCTCGAAGAAGGCTGTCCAGTACTCCACAAGTCTGGGGCAAGACCAGAACATGTGGGCGTGGTTGGCCGGGCCTCTTTGGCACCGCTCACATCTGTCCCCACCTCCAGGAAGAACCTACTCATACGGTTTCTCGTTAAGTGGGCTCTATGTACCACTTTTAGTTGCGTCAGGCTGAGCCTTGCGCACGTGGAGGTGGAGTTGACCCTATGCAGTGCTTCGCTCCAGAGTCCCCACCCTATCTCCATCCCCAGGTCGTCCTCCCATTTCCTTCTTGTTGCGTCCAGTACGGTGTCGTCCCTATCTACCAGTCGGTCATACATGTCACTACAGTTCCCTTTCTCTAGGATACTTGCGTCCAGTAGGTCTTCCAGTAGTGTCTGTCGTGGCAGTTGTGGGTACGTCCTTGTCTCCTTTCATAGGAAGTTTTTGCGCTGCAGGTACCGTAGCTCGTTCCCCCCAGCTAGCTGAAATTTCTCTGTCAGTTCGTCCAGTGTTGCGATCCTGTCGTCCGTGTATAGGTCCCTGACTGTCAGTGTCCCCCCGTCCTGCCTCCACCTTTTGAAGGTGGCGTCAGTCAGTGCTGGTTTGAACATATGGTTGTTGCAGATGGGAGCCTTGTCCGACATTTTGTACAGGCCAAATTGCTGCCGCAGTTGGTTCCAGGATTGGAGGGTGGCTGTCACCACTGGGCTGGTGGAGTGTTGTTTGGGTGGGGATGGGAATGCTGCCGTGGCGAGGGCCCGGAGGGAGGTTTCCATGCAGGAGGCCTCCTCCGCACGCACCCACTCGGCTTCTGGCTCCTGGATCCATCCCCTTACTCGCTCGGCTGTTGCCGCCCAGTGGTAGAATTGTAGATTCGGGAGGGCTAGCCCCCCCCTGGATTTTGTTTTTTGTATGACCTTCTTTGGGATCCTAGCATTTTTACCCCCCCCCATACGAACGCCATGATATGTTTGTCCAGCGCTTTGAAAAAGGCCTTGGGGATGTAGATCGGAATGGATCTAAACAGGAAGAGGAACCTGGGCAGTACGTTCATTTTAATCGTCTGGACTCTCCCCGCGAGGGAGAGTGGGAGTGTGTTCCATCTTTGCAGGTCCTTTTTAACTTCCTCCGTCAGGCTGGTGAGGTTCCATTTGTGGATCCCTTTCCAGCCATGGGCTATTTGGATCCCCAGGTAGCGGAATTTATTTTGGGCTTGTTTGAACGGCAGCCCCTTTAGTGCTGCCCCCCCCCTTGCGGGTGTACTGCGAAGATCTGTATGACCCACATTCCGTTGGGTCTTTGTCTTTCTTAGGTATCAGCGAGATTGAGGCCTGTGCTAACGTGGGTGGCAGTGTGCCCCTAGCTAGCGAGTCTGTGAACATCTCCCGCAGGTGCGGGGCCAGCGCTGTCGCGAATATTTTGTAGAAGTCCGGCCGGGAATCCGTCCGGTCTCGGCGCCTTCCCCGTCTGCATGGAGCTAATGCTCTCCATGATCTCTCCCAGTGCTAGTGGTGCTTCCAGGTCCCGTTTTCTGCCCTCTCCCACGACTGGTATGTCCAGTCCATCAAGAAACCGGTTCATCCCAGCCTTCCCCGTTGGGGGCTCTGAGGTGTACAGCTCTTGGTAGAAGGCCTTGAAGGTTTCGTTAATCCTCTCTGGTTCTGTTTCCAACGTGCCTCTGGTACCTCTGATTTGCGCAATTTCTCTGCTGGCTGCCTGCTTTCTCAGCTGGTGTGCCAACAGGCGGCTGGCTTTGTCTCCGTGTTCGTACAGGGCCCCGCGTGCCTGGCGGAGTTGGTGTACTGCTTTCCTGGTGGAGAGCAGGTCAAAGTTCCTTTGTAATTCTTTTCTCTCCGCCAGGAGCTCTACGGTCGGGGCCTCGGAGTATTTACGGTCTACCTCCAGTGTGGAGTCGACTTCTGCCTAGCCACCCTTTCCTCCCTATCTCTTTGCGCTTTGTAGGCAATGATTTCCCCTCTTAGTACGGCCTTAAGCGCTTCCCAGAACGTGGAGGATGAGATCTCCCCGTTTTGGTTGTTCTCAGTGTATTGGCCACGCTAAATTGCCCCTTAATTGGAAAAAATGAATTGTGTACACTAAAAAAAATTTTATTTTTTAAAAAATCTCCCAGTAAAACTCACTGATGTTGAATTTGTTACTTGTGCTTTTGTATATATTCTTTCAAGGGATGTGGGAATCACAGCTCGTCCCGCATTTATTGCGCACCCCTAATTGCTCTTGAGAAGGTGGTGGTGAACTTCTTTTTTGAACTGTTAAAGTCCATGTGGTGTAGGTATACCCACTGTGCTTTAGGGAGGGAGTTCCAGCATTTTGATCCAGTGACGGTGAAGGAACAGTGATATGGTTCCAAGTCGGGATGGCTTGGAGTGGAACCCGGAGGTGGCGGTGTTCCCATGCATCTGCTGCTCTGGTTCTTCTGGATGGTGGCGGTCGTGGGTTTAGAAGATGCTGCAGGAGGATCCTTGGTGAATTTCTGCAGTGCATCTTGTCGAGCTTCTTGAGTGTTGTTGGAGCTGCACTCATCCAGGCATGTGGAGAGCACTCCGTCCCACTCCTGACTTGTGCCTTGTAGATGTTGCAGAGGTTTGAGGAGTCAGGAGGGGAGTTACTCACTCCAGAATTCCCAGTCTCTGATCTGCTCTTGTGGCCACAGTATTAATGTGGCTAGTGCAGTTCAGTTTCTTGTCAATGGTAACACCCAGGGTGTTGATAGTGGGGGATTCAGCGATGGTAATGCCATTGAATGTCATTGGTAGGTGATTGGATTCTCCCCTGTTGAAGATGGTAATTTTTCCAGCTTTTTCATTGAGAGGATGAGATGAGGGAAAAGCAAAGCGGCTCCACCCCTCTCCCAGTGCGGCAAGTTTACATAAACAGTTTCCATTACAAGTGTGGACAGAGGACATTATAATTGGAAAAGACAATGCGTGCAAGTACATTCTGGCAGAAGAATTTTAATTTTGTACAGAACATACAAACATACAAAATAGCAGCAGAGGTAGGCCACTCGGCCCCTCGAGCCTGCTGCGTCATTCAAAAAGATCAGGGCTGATCTGTATGTGTTTCGACTTACATATTCCCATTTCCCGCCCCCTCTCTCTCTCTCTTCACCCCCCCCCCAATAACGTTTGATTCCCTCACTTAACAAGAATCCATCCACCTCTGCCTTAAAAAATTCAGTGACTGCCTTCTAAGCCAGAGAGTTCCATAATCACACAACCCTCGGAGAATTTTTTTTTTCTCTTCTTTGTCCTAAAAGGCGACTCTTAATTTTGAGACACTGCCCCCAAATTCTGGACTGACCCACAAGAGGAAACATCCTTTCCACATCCACCTTCTCAACACCATTCAGGATCTTGGATACCTCAATCAAGTCAGCCCTTGGTCAGCTAGACTCCAGTGGAATCAAACCCAATCTGTCCAACCTTTCATCGTAAGACAACTTGCTCATTCCCAGGTATCAATCCAGAAAACCTCCTCTGAACTGTCTCCAACAATTGTATTATTGTTGTTGCAAACTGCACACAGACAACATCTGTGAGCTCTCAGTATAGTTTCTTTTGTTGCTGATTAGAAAACAGAGATTGTTTTGAGGACGGAAGCCAGAAATTCCCAGGGAAGTTCTTAAAGTGGATCTGGGACAGGGCGCTGCTCATGGATGTGCCTAATTCCAAGGGCCCAGGAGTTTGGGGATGTAACAGTGGTCAAACTGATGGAGCCATTTTCTGTGTCTGGTGAGAAGAGTGGGGAGTTTATGGTGGCTCCGGTCGTTTGAACTTCCCGGTTTCCCAAAGAAGACTGATGGCTTCAGCCCCACGGAAACCACTTTTCCCAAATGTCACTGCGCCCCTCAATCAGGTCTTGCTTCAGGGAAAGGTACACAGTTTGGTGGACAGGAGGATGGAGTTGTTCACGTGAGGCATAACTTTCAGAAATCAGGACTCCTCAGGACCAAATCCCACTTGTGCAGTGTTATCCCGTCAGAAGGGAATGAAATGGGTGGGATAATTATCGGACTCAACATGCTAAATCCAATCCCAGATTCTGCTGCTACCATCCCAGGTAATGCCATGTGCACACACCAGGGCCACAGAATTCCAGCACATTTTGCCAATTATTCCTCTCGAAAAACCAACTTGAAAAAACATCCAAACCATTTTTGAGGTTTCATACAAAAACTCTTGGGGAGGCAATGAATGTTTTGGTATTTGAGATCATTTGTTTATGGAATTTTATGCCGATTATTGACTGCGTATGGCGCAGTGGGTAGCATCGGGACCACGGCGCTGAGGACCCGGGTTCGAATCCCGGCCCTGGGTCATTGTGTGGAGTTTGCACATTCTCCCCGTGTCCGCGTGGGTTTCACCCCCATAACCCAAAGATGTGCAGGCTAGGTGGATTGGCCACGCTAAATTTCCCTCTTAATTGGAAAAAAAATAATTGGGTACTCTAAATTTATATAAGAAAAAAAAATTATTGACTAAGTAAATGGAAAACTCATTAATAGTACAATAAGGAGACGGCTCATTTTCTTGAATGGAAATACATAGGTGTACAGCTTGCCGAGCTCATAGGGTGAGCCACCAGCACAGAAGCAGATATTATTTTCCAGCACAAACATTAAGATAAGAATCACTGATGGTATCGCAAATACAAAAGGGGTTGTGGAGGAGATTGGTCAATGGTAACATGGTAAGACGGTAATATCCAATAATCTGAAAAAAGGCCAAAGGCAGTTTTTGAATTAAACTCTCCCACCCCAAGGCCAGTTACGTTCTGATTACCCTATCCCCACTGGACTACCAAACTCTGTTCTGCCTCTCTCTAGCTCTCAACACCCCCCCCCCCCAACAAGAGGACTGCAAGACCTCAAACGTCCCCTCTGCACTTCCAAATTCCAAGATGATTCCACCTTCTCCATCTTCATATTCCCAGTGCACCCTGATTCCAGGATCATCAGAATGTTCCCACACTCACAGGCCGCACTCAGTAATTCACCCTAATACCAGCTCTCAGGTCGATCTCCCTGTGCTTCCAGTCTCCCTTCAACGTATTACTGATCTCAGTACTGCCAACCTGCTCTGTTCCCAGCTCCCAAGGCTTCTCTAATGCCGAATGCCCCGGCTACACTGCGTGACAAAAGCACTCTTATCCGTACAAACGTCCAATTCACCTGCACCCGGCCATGTACAGAAATAGTAATGAAATCCTCAATGCCAACACTGGCACTCTTACATACATACTCTTCCAAGATCGATCTGCAGTTCACTAAACCTGATGTTCAATTGTAAAATATTGAACATTATCGAAAGGGAGGCTTCAGATCAATTGTTTATGCAACATTAACTTCGCAAATCTGCTTTAGGATTAACATTCAATCACTATTTCAAGACAGCATCCTCCATCTGTAACTATTCAATATTAGAAGTTGTGACAATAGAAACTCTCAGAGGTTTACTTAATCCCTTTGTAAGTGGCAGTGGGAAGCCTATTAAGTAGATTATGGACCACGTGTCAGCATGCTTGCTGGAATAGGGATTAGCAGCAACCACAGAGTCTGGTATTCAGGCAGGGTGAAATACTCGGATTGATTCGGTGATTAGTTTGTACTATGGGTTGGATTTTACAGGGCGCCATGGTCCTGTACCCCCTCCCCCCATGACTCATTCCCAGCTAAACAGTTGGGGAAAGCCCACACACAAGCCCAATTGTTGCTCTGCAAGATGGGAACAGTTCTTGTTGCTTTAAGGCGAGCTTTCTGCCCCTATCTTGGGGGGGAAGTCTAGTCTTACAGGGCTGCTGGTTAATCAGGTGGCCAGAAGCTCTGAAAGGAGCAAGACCTTTGCCTGACGCAGCCTGCCTGCACAGTTGAAGTTTCCAGCTATTCCAATTGCTATGGTAAAATAACTTGGCCAGGAAGCAGTGGGTGCACAGGTTGAGGGTCATGAGCTAGCTGGTTTTGGAGGCCACGTCATTCCACACCCCCAGGTTGATGGGATTGGGCTCAGACAGGCCACAGCTCAGCAGGGGATAAGCAACGCTGCCAGGCTCATGGTCAGTGCCGGGCTTTGAGACCCAATGAAGCAGCCATCAGCGGGAACCAATGGCCCAGAGAGAGAAAGACTGAGTGACGAGCATGTCAAAGGAAGCAGTGGGTACTGCTTGGGCTTCAGTGGCGGTGCATGGCACAGTTTCAGGGGAGGGAGAGCTCGCTACTCTATTCACCTTTTCTGCGACCCTAATTGAGGATGCAACCAGAGTTTGGGGGCCACTAGATCATCGGTCTCTTCTTCCTCTTCCAACTCTTGCTCCTCCACCACTGCCTGGTCAGGTTGCAGTCTTTGGCTGTTTGAAAGGCTGGTGGGAGGGGAAAGCAAGAGATGCATCCTTAGACCACCTGCACGATGTAAATCAGAAGATAGTATGGGATGAGGGTGAACCGGTGGCACTGTCCCTGGCAAGGGATACTGCTCAGGTGCGACTCTCTCCCCATGGGAGCTGCATTTAGCTGTACGCTTCCGGACAGGACTGTTTGCCAGTTTCCCGTTTTACAAAACCAGTTGTAAATCCTGCCAATATGATGTTATGCCGGCTTGGGGGGTGGGAGCGGAAATACCTATGTCGGGGGATAATACAGTGGGGAAGCCCGGTGAATGTATGTTAATGTATGGTAATAGATTTTCCGACTTTTAATGGTGGGAATGAAACGTTAAAATCGAGGCTTTGTCTGCTTTCTCAGCTGGCTGGAAAAGATATGCGGTGGGATTCTCCCCAAACCGGCGGGGTGGGCCACTCCAGCGCCGAGTGGCATTAACCACTCTGGTGTCGGGCCGCCCCAAAGATGCGGAATCCTCCGCACCTTCAGGGGCTCGGCCGGGGCTGGAGTGTTTGGTGCCGCGCCAGCTGGCGTGGAAGGGCCACCGCTGGCTGGTGAGAGTTGGGGCTTGCGTGGGAGCGCCACCGTATGCTGGCGCCATCCCAGCGCATGCGCAAGGGGGTTCTTCTCCGCACCGGCAATGGCGGAGGTTGACAGCGGCCGGTGTGGAGGGAAAGAGTGCCCTCACGGCTCAGGCCCACCCGCGGATCGGTGCGTCCCGATCACGGGCCAGGCCTCCGTGGCCCCCCTCCCCCACCACCCCCCCCCCGGGCCAGATCCCCCACCAGGTCCTGCCAGTAAGGACCTGTTGTGATTTACGCCGGCGGGACCCGCTGAAAACAGGCGGCCACTTGGCCCATCGTGGGCCAGAGAATTGCCGGGGTGGCCACTGCTAGCACCCGCCAACCGGCACGGCGCGATTCCCGCCCCTGCCAAAACCCCACCCCCCCACCCCCCCCCCCCCCCCCCCCCCCCCCCCCCCCGCCGATTCTCTGACCCGGCGGGGTTGGGTCGGAGAATCCCGCCCATGGTGTTTTTCGCAAAAGAGCAGGGGATATCTCTGTGACCTGGTGATTATTCATCCCTCAACAAACATCCCAAATCCTCCTCTTCCTGTGCGAGGCTTAGCCTCATACAGTTCAAGGTGCTGCATAGGGCCCACATGACTAGGACAAGGATGAGTAGGGACGGAGATATGTGTGCTAGGTGCTCGGGGAGCCCAGCGAACCACGCCCATATGTTTTGGGTGTGCCCAGCGCTGGGGGAGGTTTGGAAGGGGGTAGCAAGGGCGGTGTCGAGGGTGGTGGGATCTAGGGTCAAGCCAGGCTGGGGACTCGCAATTTTTGGGGTTGTAATGGAGCCGGGAGTGCAGGAGGTGAAAGAGGCCGGTGTTCTGGCCTTTGCGTCCCTAGTAGCCCGGCGGAGGATCTTGCTCCAATGGAAGGATGCGAGGCCCCCAAGCGTGGAGGCCTGGATCAATGATATGGCGGGGTTCATCAAAATGGAGAAGGTGAAATTTGCCCTGAGGGGATCAGTACAGGGGTTCTTTAGGCGGTGGCAGCCTTTCCTGGCGGAACGGTAGGGAAGTAGGCCGGCAGCAGTAGCAACCCGGGGAGGTTCGGTGGGAGGGAGAATTGTGTACATGGGTTTGTTGGATGTGGCGGGTGTTATCTCTTTCCTTTTTGTTGTTAATATTGTTTTGTTGTTTATATTTTGTGAAAATCTTAATAAAAATTATTTTTAAAAAAAACAAACATCCCAAAAATGAATTACCTGGCCATTATCATATTACGTGCAAGATCTTTCTGCTATAAATTGACAGCTATGTTTACAATATTAAACATCAAAAGTGCTTCAGCGCAACCTGATGCAGTAAAAGGTCTTTGGTTTTGGTTTTGCCAACTGACAGCCAGCCAGCCTCACAATTTGGCTAAATATTGGGCCGGAGCTATAAGAAAATATTATAATGAGCTCCTTCTATGAAACTTGGCAGGAACTCTGCAGCCCCATGTCAATGGGCTCGTCTGCACCCTCTCCACAAATCACGCAGGGTTCTTGATGCTTACAATTGTGTATATTATTATGGAATTAATAATAATTCTGATCCTGTTTCACTCAAACAAGTAGTCCACCTCGTGTTCTGAATTTATCTGGGCTGCTACTTCACAAAATTTAAAAGGGAAACAAAAAATGCATTTATGGCTGAGCGCTTTGGCGATGAGTTTCGCTGAGGAGATTCGCAAGTCAGCACCCAAGATTGTCTGAGCACAGCGAACATCAGATAGGAAAAGACAACTGGGCAGTGGGAGTGCATGTGCATCTGCAAAGGAGTCCACCCAATTTCCCTTTCCAAGGACAAACTCGAAGACCACTTGTGTAAATCCACACAAATCACAATTGGATCTTTCAGAGAACGTTTCTCCTAACCTGGGAGCAGGGCGAAACCAGATTTGCTCAGGGATTGGCTCTGGTCGTAATGATAATTGGCTACTGGTCCAAATCCTCTCAGAAGTTGTCAAACTCAGAAGATCTCAGAAATTTTAAAAATTCTAACAGGACTAGACAGGGTAAATACAGAAAGGATATTCCCAATGATGGGGGGAGTCCAGAACCAGGAGTCACAGTCTGAGGGTAGACCATTGAGGACTGAGATGTGAAGAAATTTCTTCACCCAGAGAGTGGTGAGCCTGTGGAATTCTTTACCACCAAAAGCAGTTGAGGCCAAAATATTGTATGTTTTCAAGGAGTTAGATATAGCTCTTGGGGCTAAAGGGATCAAAGGATATGGGGGGGGGGGGGGGGGGAAGCAGGAACAGGTTACTGAGTTGGATAATCAGCCGTGATCATAATGAATAGCTGAGCCGGCTCGAAGGGCCGAATGGCCTGCTCCTACTCCTATTTTTTATGTTCCTGAGTGGGACTGGAGATATAGACCAGACCATACAAGGACAGCAGGTTGCCTTCCATTCATAAGCCAGTTGGGATCTTACGATAAACCAACAGCTTCGCAATCACTTTTAGTAATAAAATAATTTTAAAAGAACTGATTTCAGTTTCTCAGACTGCCACAGTGGGTTTTGAACTGTGTTCTCTTGATTATTAGTCCAGGCCTCTGGGTTATTTCCGATCAGTTTAACCTGCCTAAAACTCTCTCAATGAAACATTGCGCAATTAGGTAAAGGGCTACCATTGGCTAAAATCAGCTTTTGGAACAAACGTCACAATTCAAAGATATCTGGTCACATGTTTAAGAATAGTTGCAATTCACAGACAACAAGGTAATCTTTCAAATGGCCGTCAAGACATAACGGTGGTGTTGTGAATCAGTCATTGTTATCAAAGCTGCACAATTTTTAATTCCATTGATTTCAAACTTCTCTCACTGGGACTGATGTATGATGGTAGGTTTACCCCATTCTACCTGCTTCTCTGAAGTTGTTAAAAGCCTCCAGTGACTAACCAATAAAAAATAATCTTGATCTGCAGTGGTCAATAATGATAAGGCAGCTTACCAATTACTTTACAGCTTCTGGCTATACTTTCAACTTGTGCCATGGATAGCAAGCATGATTTAGATGAAGGGACCGAATATGTGGGGTGGGATTCTCCGCCGGCATGATTCTCCGTTATGCCGGCGCACGGAGGGTTCCCAACGGCGTGGGGCTGCCCCACAATGGGAAACCCCATTGACCGGCTGGTATAACGGAGAATCCCGCCAGCTGGTCAGGGCAGAAATTTGGCGCGGCGGGGTGGAGAATCCCGCACAAGATATCCACTTTTGCTGTCGATTCAAAGCTAGGTGGGAACGTGAGCTGTGAGAAGGGTACAAAGCGTCTGCAGATGGACAGCACAGTGGTTAGCACTACTGCCCCACAGCGCCTTACAGAGATAGGGTGGGAGAGTGGGCCACGGTAGGGTGGTCTTTCAAAGGCTTGGTCTAGACGCGATGGGCTGAATGGTCTCTTTCTGCACTGTTGTGATTCCACTCTATGAGCTCCAAGGAAATCAATAAAATAAAGGCTCTTTTCCCATACTCCTATTATGATGTGTATTCATCATTACAAAAATGTAATCAGAATCTACCAGATCAGCAGTGCACAGTTATACTTCATTGTTATGCTGGCTGCGATTCCACATAGGTTAAGGTGGTTAGTTTTGTTGTTCTGTCTTTACTGCTATTATCAGTGGCAGTGCAGTCACTGAAAACAAGACATTTTTAATTCTGCAATTCTTCCTGTGTGTGGATTGAAGACAAATGGCCCATTTCAATTTTATGAGCTGTCTTGTTCTTTTATGCCTACATGACGAACAAAACCAATTCCAGAAAGATCCTTCATGAGGGACATTATCTCACGAGGTGTACAATGGAGCTCCTGCTCAGAATGGGAGGGACAAAGGTTATATTTGCTGCCAACGCTCAGAAATAATAAATCATGGAAAGTTGCAACATACAATGGCTAAAGACGCTTTATATCTGTTCAGTGCGCATGAAATCCATTTCACTCGGTGTATAAAGAAAGCACCGTGTCTCCTGGTGCCAAGGTAAATGTTCACTACCAGGATAATCGCATGGTGAGGTCCCAATCTCAGCCTGCCCATCGGGCGACCACAGCACGTGGGGCTCAGCTATACGCACCTCCTCAAAGCGCTGAGATAAGATTAAGAGGTAGACATTTCTTACACACCTGCAGGGTGGCATCAGCAAAGCTATGGCAAGAGATTGCACATGTCCCATCGCTAATCTGTAATGACATCTGCTGCCAGAGGGAAGTGAAAGGAGCATTGAAATTGCCCAAAGGTGGAAAGGGACAAGGTGGTATAATTAAAATGACAACGGCTGTAAAATGATTGACCAGCTCCTGCTTCATTAAAGTCAACCATCGTCTCTGCTCAGCCCTTCACTGAAGGTCCACTTTCACCAATTCCTCCTAACATTTTGAGAAATAAATGCAATCACAATATTCTTGAACTCACCACTTACTTCATTTAGCTTCAAAAAAACAGAAAATATTGCATTGCTGCTAGGCACATATTCCACATACATTCAGGTGAAGAACAAAAACAAAAAGTAAATGGAGGCAGTAAGGAGGTTTTGAATAAATGTTTACCCAGGTACGGGGAATTTGTGGCTACAGTTTCAGTATTTCGTTATAGAGTCACGGGGCTGGATTTTATGCAGCATATGGCAGCCACGAGCACTTAATTACAGGCGAAGTCCCTAGCCCGTCACCCTGCGGCAGGAGAGTCTTCCCCCAATTAAAGTCAGAGGGAGGAAGGTGCTGATCCGAGACTGTCGGCCCAAGGGCTGGTTTAGCACAATGGGCTAAATAGCTGGCTTGTAAAGCAGACCAAGGCCAGCAGCGCGGGTTTAATTCCCGGACCAGCCTCCCCGAACAGGAGCCGGAATGTGGCGACTCGGGGCTTTTCACAGTAACTTCATTTGAAGCCTACTTGTGACAATAAGTGATTCTCATTTCTCTCTCGCAGCGGGATGTCACTTAGGTTTATTAATGAGCCAATTGACAGGCTTATTCCTTAGGCCACTACAATTTAGTGGTACCTCAGGGGTTTAAAAGCAGCCACATGGCTTTCCAGCACCCTTGGAAGACGGCCCAGTAAACCTTGGGAGGAGAGGGGATCAGGCACTCTATGCCTGGTTGAGGAACCTGGCATTGGGATGGGGAGGGGGCACTGAAAGCCATGTCCCACTCCTTGCCTCCGATACCCCTTCCACAACCCCCACCCTGCATTCACGCACCTTTAGTCTGGGGTGCCACAAACTTCTTGCGGTTCTGTTGGGTGCAATGCCACCAGCAGCCACCACTCCCACTGGTGCTAGTGGCAACGGGTAGCTGCCAGCCTCTGATTGGTTACTGCCAGCTACCGGCATGCGAGGTTTCCACCCACGGGGATCGCAATCGCGGAGGAGGCCAGACACTGGCCACTTGCCTGAACGGCAATTCATTCTGTCAGGGCCTTCTGTGAAACTGACAGGGGTTCACCACGAGTTCCCCAAACTGTCGGCCCCACACGCTCCAAACCATACAGTCATCGCAGCAAAGAAGAAGGTCATTCAGCCCACTGAACCTATGCCAGCCTTCAGTCAACCAGTTAGTCGTATTCTCCCATTGTGTAACCATAGGCCTGCACATTTATTTCCCCTAAGTGCCTATCCAATTTCCATTTGAAATCATTGATCACCACCAGTCTCAAAAGCAGCGGGTTCCAGATCATTGCCCCTCACTCGCCGCATTAAACAAAGGTTCATTTTCACATCCGCCTTGTATTTCTTGCCTGGAACCTTAATACTGTGGCCACTTATATTTCTACCATCAGAGGGAGGGAGGAAAGAAGGAGAGGAAGGGCCGGGAGGGAAGGGAAGAGAAGGAGGGTTGAAGGATTTGACATTTTAAAAAATTAAATCATTCACAACTTGAAGAAATTAGACTTTCATTTGTTCTCTTTCTGGGCAAAATATGTTGTTTGGTCAGTAATTTCCAATGATTAGGGGTGGGATTTACAAAGGACAAAACAGCACAGGAACAGGCCCTTCGGATTCCAAGCCTGTACCGATCATGATGCCAAACTTTGCCAAAACCATCAGCACTTCCTTATGCCGTATCCCACTATGCCCACCCTATCCATGTGTTTGTCAAGATGCCTTTTGAATGCCATTAATGTATCTGCTTCCACAACCTCCCTGGCAACACGTTCCAGGACCTTAAACTTATGCCCCCTGGTGACTGACCCCTCCACCCTGGGAAAGAGTGCCTGCCCATCCACTCTATCCATGTCCCTCACAATCTTGTAGACCTCTATCAGGTCGCCCCTCAACCTCCGTCTTTTGAATGAAAACAGTCCAAATCTATTCAGCCTTTCCACATAGTTAACACCATCCAGACCAGGCAACATCCTGGTAAACCTCCTCTGCACCCTCTCCGAAGCCTCCACATCCTTCTGGTAGTGTGGCGACCAGAACTGTGCACAATATTCCAAGTGCGGCCTTTCCAAGGTTCTATAGAACTGCAGCATGACTTGCCAGTTTTTATACTCGATGCCCCATCCAACGAAGGCAAACATTCCGTATACTTTCTTGACTACCTTGCCCACTTGTGTTGCCATTTTCAAAGGCCTGTGGACCTGCATGTCCAAATGTTCACCCTGACGGGAAATTCCGGTCCCACACCCGCGCATGGGTTTCCCGACAACAAGGGGTGCTGTCACCAGGCAATCCCATTGACAACGGCGGGGTTAGTAGATCCCGCTAGCGGGCTGCCTTCGACGCTGTAAAACACACCGGAAAATCCCACCCCATGTTTTTAAAAGCGTACTTATTCTGTTAGTTAACTTTCTGCAGTAAGTATAATGGGAAATTAAGGTGTAAATGCAGCAACTTTATTAAAATTATGGAGAGGTTAAAGTCACAATGGTGTTTTCACAAATTGGCAAAAACTGTCCAGCAAATTAGGGCAATTCTTAAGTCATGGGGCACCTGTTCCTCTCCACAGGTTTCTGACTGATATGCACTTTATTTATAGCACACAGCATTCATATTCCCTTATTTCCATCAGTAAATTCTGGACCAGTATTTCACTGATATATCGGTGTGTGTGTGGAGGGGGGAATTCCCTGGCCTCCCACCGCGTGTTTCTCGGCAGTGGGGGGGGGCAGCGTGCCGTTCACGGCTGGTGGGATTCTCCCCTCCCGCTGCTGTCAATGGGAATCCCCACACCACTGCGAAACCCCGGAAGGGGGTGCGATGCCGCCAAGACCAGAGAATCCATTCCGGCCCAGGACATCCCACAAAACGGGATGAATGTAGTAGTTCAGCGATTGAGTTGTTGCACTAATCTTGGAACATCACTCTTGTGCTTGCATTTTAGATGCGAAATAGTAATGCCACTAAATGCAGTAAATTATCAGCTCCTTTTATTTCTCCTGCAGTTTTTGATTGAGTGTAATTCAGACCCATATCAAATGGATCTGTCCTGTAATTTTATTTTACTTTCAATCATGGGATGTTGGCATCACTGGCAAGGCCAGCCATTGCTTCCCATTCTTAATTGCCCTTGAGAAGGTGGTGCTGAACGGCCTTCTTGAACCGCTGCACTGCCTGATGTGTAGGTACACCCACTGTGCTGTTCGGGAGGAAGTTCCAGGGTTTTGACCCAGTGACAGTGAAGGAACAGGGATACATTTCCACATCAGGGTGGTGTGTGACTTGGATGGGAACCTGCAGAAGGCGGTGTTCCCACTTATCTGCCGCCCTTCCCTTTCTCGAAGGTAGCAGTCGTGGTTTTAGAAGGTGCTGCTGAAGGAGCCTTGGTGAGTTCCTCTAGTGCATCTTGCAGATGGTACAAACTGTTGCTCCTGTGCGTCGATGGTAGAGGGAGTGAATGTTTGTGGATGGGGTGCCAATCAAGTGGGCAGCTTTTGGGCAACGTGATGCGGGCGCGGGAATAGCAGTTTTTCTGCGAGCTCTGGCGCCATTCTTTTTGTAATCCTCCTTTCGTCCTGTTTACGCGGCACACGCTTGCCAAATCCAGCAGTTTATATTCCGTAGAATGTCCCTAGAAGATTTATATGAGTGTTGGAAGGAAAATGCCGAGGAATTTGAAGAAATCTGGCGATAAAAGGGAGCAGTCGGATTTGACAAGGGTGGAGCCGCCTTTTCAATATGATCCTCGAGTGGGCTCGTGGCCTGCAGCTTGCTAAGGTGTTGCAAATGATGACTACCAACATTATCACTAATATTAGAGTACTTGATGACAAACTCAGCTTGTGACACAGAATCTTAGTGCTCATCAGGCCAAGCTGCAGAATACTAAGAAAAGGTTTGATGAAACAGAGGAAAGAATCCTGAACTTCAAAAATATTGCTTCTTCAGCTGAAGCTCGCATGTCTGGAATGTTGGAAGATTCAGAGAAACAAGGCCGAAGAAAAAATGTCTCGAAAAGACATTCGGAAGCCAGACAGCAGTCCAGACAGGGCAGTGCTCATGAATGATTATAGATCTGAGAATTTTGGTCTTCAGAGAAGGTAAAGGCAGGGCAGCCACCCATCTTTCTTGCTATTTGCAGTGGCTATAGAGTCTTTAAAAGGATGCTATTAGGCAAGATCCACAGTGGCACAATGGTTAGCACTGCCACCTCACAACTCCAGGGACCCGGGTTCTGTTCTGACCTCAGATGACTGTGTGCAGTTTGCACTTTTGTGTCTGCGTGGGTTTCCTCCGGTGCCCTCCCACAGTCCAAAGATGTGCAGGTTCGGTGGACTGGCCATGCTAAGTTGCCCCTTAGTATCCAAAAGGTTAGATGGGGTTACTGGGTTACAGAGATAGGGTGAAGGCATGGGCTTAAGTAGGGTGCTCTTTCCAAGGCCGGTGAGAACTCGATGGGCCAAATGGCCTCCTTCTGCACTGTAGGGATTCTATGATTCTAAGATCCCTTGGTATCTGGGCTGTGCTGTGGGGTAAGCAGTATAAGATTACGCTTTATGCTGATGATGTGCTGGTGTTTGTATCGAAGTCGGATGTTTCAGTTCCCGCTAGCATTGATGTGGTAGACAGATTTAGCACCTTCTCATGGCTTTCCATGATTAATTTCACAAACTCGGAAGCGATGCCGGTGGGAGAATTCAGGGGTCAGCCACACCCCCACCCTTGCTAATTTCCCTTTCAGGTGGTCCCTGTTGGGGTTTACTTATCTGGTGTTGCAATTCAAACAACTATATGGGCCAATTTTCCTCACTTCATTGCATCTATTAGATGGGACTTGACTTGTTGGTCTTCCCTGCCGGTATCATGCTGGGCAGGATTGCTTTGATTAAGATGAATGTGTCGTCTAGATTACTATATCCCTTGCAGATGTGGCCAATTGTGTTACTTTCTTTTTATTATTTTATCAGAGTTACAAAGCCAGAGCTCAAGAGTGTGGACAGGGGCAAATCCCTATTCAAGCTCCTTGCCAGCTCCAAAAACCAATTCAAATTGAATCCAATTCATGGTCCCCGCGAGACATACCAGATCCAGGCATTACACCTGACCTCACGCTCATCCTAGCCAATGGCCAATTTTGTTGTCTGCTAGAGTCTTAAATGTGATCAATGGAATGATTAGCTCATTATTTGGAATAAAAAGAAGCCTCATCTAAAGGTCACCAAGCTGCACGTTCCAAGGTGTGGCCTTGTGGTACCGAATATTAGACAATACCAATCAGCCTCTCATCTTAGGTTTGTGAGGGAGTGGGTTAGAAAGGACCCCCATCTCCAATTTGGCTCAAAATTGAAGCAGAGAAGTCAACTTTCCCCTTTGCAGGTCTTGTTATTTTATGGGACCTTTAGGTTGGGTTCTGCTAGGTGCAAAAACCCTTTTATTGATAATCTTGAGAGTGTGGGGGATAGTCCGTGAACTGGAAGAGAGATCTAAAAGAACTTCTGCTCTTTCCCCCATCCAGGGCAGCCTGGCCTTCCCGCCACGTTTTATGGACTATGGATTTGATACTTGGAGGGATAGAGGCATTTGTCGGCTGGGAGATATGTTCAGTGGTGCTCCCTTGTCATCCTTTGAGCAGCTATGCCAAAAACGTGACATTCTGAGACACTCCTTTTTAAAGTGTCTGCAACTTAAGAGACTTTATCCTTAACAAGACAACCTTGCAATTTGACTCCTATTTCCCTGGTGGAAAAATAATCCAGATTTCTGCAGAGCCTAAACAGTTAATTAGCAACATTTATAATACCTTGTGTTTTAGATCCTGTGCTAGTACATTGGGTAGCTTGCAGTCTTAAGAAAGAGACTTGGTAACTAATATTGATGAGGAGACATGGGGCAGAATATGGGATTATGCCAATAAAATATCAATATGCAATAGAATGAAGGAGACTCAGTTCAAAATGCTGCACCGCTTGCATATCATTCAGAGTCATAGAAATATAGAAAGTAGAAGCAGGAGGAGGCCATTCAGCCCTTCAAGCCTGCTCCGCCATTCATTATCATGGCTAATCCCTTAGTTCAATACTCTAACCCACCATCCCTCCCATACCCTTGATCCCTTTAGCCCCTAGAACTATATTTAATTCCTTCTTGAAATTACATAACATTTTAGCCTCAACTATTTTCTGTGGAATTCCACAGATCATATTCCGCAGAGTCTGAGACACAGGTTCAATCCTGCTATATCCCTGATGTGCATAAAGTGCCTGGTAGTGGAGGGTATATGAACCTGGGTCAAGATTCAATCCTATTCGTCTGGTGTAGTTAAGGAGCTTTAGAGGATATTTGACAGTGCCTTAAGAATTTGATTCTTTGTTCCTAATTTTGGGTCTTCCAGAGAGGATAATTATTGATGTTAATGAAAAACAGGCTGTATAACATCCAAACTTTTGCAGCTCAGAAAAACATCCCCTACTCCTGGGTCAGTGACAAGTATCCTTCAATTCAAAACTGGCATAAAATTGTCATGGAATGTATCCCTATGGAATTTCTGACGTCAGTGATCCGTTCTAAGTCGGATACATTCCTGTCTTTCTCTGTTCTTACTTTTGCAGAAATATTTGTTCTGTAATGTACCAGTCGTGTTTTGGAAATGTGTTGTGGTATCTGTAAAAAATTATAAATCTTTTATAAAAAATATATACTTTAAAAAGCAGGCTGCTTTGTCCTGGATGGTGTCAAGCTTCTCGAGAGTTTTTTAGAGCTGCACTCATCCAGGCATGTGGGGAGGCTTTGGGGTGTCAGGAGGTGCGTTACTCACTGCAGGATTGCTAGCTCGCAGTGGAGATCAGTTTTCGGGCACTGCCACCAGCAGAAGGGATGCTTTGCCCGAGGATAACAGTGACAGCTGCCCACCATGCCGCCATTGTGGTCGGGGGTGTCATGAAGGTCAGGGCTGCCAGACACAGCGCAGGGCACACCTCCCGTGATAGCAGCCGAGGTCGCCCCAGACATGGGCTATGCACGTGGACACTCAGGAGGACGATGACAATGGCGGCTTGATGCAGTTACAGTGTCTCAACTCCAAAGGTCGCCCCCATCCAGGTTACTCTGCAGGTTAATGGACACCCTCTACCAATGGAGATAGATACAGGAGCCGCCATCTCTATTGTAGTCCGCACGTTTTGGTGGCTACGTACGAGAATTGTCCCTGTATTTGGAATCAGGCAATCTGTATGATGTGTTGAATGAGTATCCAGAAATTTTCCAGGAAGGTCTGGGCAGGATTAAGGGTACCAGAGCCCACCTCTACGTTGATCCTACTGCTCAGTGCCAGAACATCCGGGCGAGGCCGGTGCCGGATGGACGCAGAACTGCAACGTTTACAAGATCTGGGAGTCATCCAACCTGTACAGTTTGAGGAATGGGCTGCGCCTGTGGTACCAGTGATGGAACCTGATAAAACCATCCGGCTGTGTGGGGACTTCAAACTGACTGTAAACAGGACTTTATGTTTAGAACGCTACACAATGTCCCGGGTCGAGAACAGTGGCTGTTCATTTACCAAATGAGACATGAGCCACGCATACCTACAGGTGGAGCTTGACTCGGAGTCTCGGATGTTTGCCACATTAAAGATCCCTGGCAGGCTAGTCCAGCAACAATACTACTACACCATCACCTCCCCATGTGGACATCTCTGGCAGCATTTGTCATCTTTAATTGCCCTCGAGATGGTGATGGTGAACTGCCTTTTTGAACCGCTGCAGTCCATGTGTTGCAGGCATATCTGCAGTGCTGTTAGGGAGGGAGTTCCAGGATTGTGACCCAGCGACAGTGAAGGAGCAGTGATATGCTTCCAAGTCAGGATGGTGAGTGGCTTGGAGGGGAGCTTCCAAGTGGTGATGTTCCCATTCCCAAGCTGGCCTTGGCCTTCTAGGTGGTAGAGGTCATAGGTTTGGAATGTGCTGTTGAAGGAGCTTTGGTAAGTTTCGACAGTGTGTCGTGTAAATGTGCTGCCACTGTGCGTTGGTGGTGGAGGGAGTGAATGCTGAAGCTGGTGGGCGAGGTGCCAATCAGTGGGATGCTTTGTCCAGGATGGTATCGGGCTTCTTGGAGCTGCCCTCATCCAGGCAAGTGAAGATTATTCCTTCACACTCCTGTAATAATCATCTTTATTGCCACAAGTAGGCTTACATTAACACTGCAATGAAGTTACTGTGAAGAGCCCCTTGTCACCATATTCCAGCACCTGTTCGGGTACACAGAGGGAGAATGACCCAACAGCATGTCTTTCGGGACTTATGGGAGGAAACCGGAGCACCCGGAGGAAACCCACGCAGAAACGGAGAGAACGTGCAGAAACGGAGAGAACGTGCAGATACTCCGCACAGACAGTAACCCAAGCCGGTAATCGAACCTGGGACCCTGGAGCTATGAAACAACAGTGCAACCCACTGTGCTACCGTGCTGTACTCCTGACTTCTGCTTTGTAAGTGGTGGACAGGCTTTGGTGAGGAACTAAGTGAGTTACTCTCTACAGAATTTCCAACTTCTGACCTACTCTTGTAGCCATAATATTTTTTGACTGGCCCAGTTTAGTTTCAAGTCAATAGTAACCTCCACAATGTACATAGTGGGGGATTCAGCAATGATAATGCCATTGAGTGTCATGGGGAAATGGTTAGATTTCTATTTTGAAGAAGGTCGTTGCTTTGCACTTGTTTAACCAATTATATTCTCCCTTGTCGGCCCAAGCCTTGATGCTGTCCAGGTCTTGTTGCATATTGAGAAGGACTGCTGAGGAGTTGCAAATTGTATTGAATTTACCCTCGTAAGAGTGAAATTCTAACAATGATAAATGTCTGAGGTACGACTGAAGTGGGTAGGCTGAAAAGAGACTGTTGAGGTGCCTATTGCGTATGTACTCGTGTGTCCTGGGAAAGTCAGCACTTTCCCATGGTCAAACCACAACTTTCCAAAGTTCATGTTTTTAAGGATTCATGCAATGCCGCCAAGACAAAGTTCTGTCCCTATTGTCCTCTCTGCTATAGACAGGTTTAGACTGGGTGAACCCCAAAATATTTGGGGTATGATGAAGGTACAAAAGACAGGACAACTAAGGAGTTAGGTCTTGTTGCTGCTCTCTACTGTAAATTTAAAAACTGTTTAATGATAAAATTAACTTTAAATGTTTTTAAATGGTTAGAATGTAAAACTACAGGGCGTGGTGTAGCATTGATGCATTTAAGGAGAAACTAGGGGCGGAATTCTTTAGTAATGGGGCTATGTCCCACGCCCGTGCAAAACCGCACGCGTATCACTCTACTTACCTGGAGTAGGTCCAGAGTGATTTTGCGATTTCCAGGGGGCTAGCAGGACCCCAGAGTGCTCGTCGCAGCTCCGGCTGCCGATACAGGGCCCTGCACTTCCGGTCGGGGTACGCACATGCGCACGGCGGGGGCATCAGTCGGCCGCCCCGCGCAACATGGCCGACCCACACCACGGACCAGCACCGTCAACATAGCCACCCCCCTCCCAGATTGCGTGCGCCCGCTGATCGGTGGCCCCCGATCGGAACCCTGGCCATCCTGAAGACCCCCCAGCGAAGGATCCCCCTGCCCCCACTCCTCCTCCCTTTCCCCCCCCCCCCCCCCCCCCCCCAGGGCGCCACAGACTGTGTACGCAGCTGCCACGCCAAATATGAGAGAACCACGCTGGCGGGAACTCGGCCAGTTAATTTTGGAGAATCGCCGCGGGGGGCTTTTTCAATGGCCCCTGACCGGTGCTTCATTGACCGCGCGTGCCCAATTCGCAGCGACAGGAGAATCGGAAGCGCCGCTGGACCCAATCACGGGTTTCACGCGCATTCACCGCCCCGTGCCGAGCTCTAATCCGGCGCGGAGAAACCCGCCCTAGATTAACACGAGAAAGAAAAGAACAGAAACTGATGTTGATGGGGATAGATGGAGGGGGTGGGTGGAGGTTTGTGTAACACTGGAATGGACTGGTTGGGTGAAATGAGTTACTTCTAGGCATTGTGTTTTTTAAAATAAATTTAGAGTACCCAATTATTTTTTTCCAATTAAGTGGCAATTAGTGTGACTAATCTACCTACTCTGTACATCTTTGGGTTATGGGGGTGAGAGACACGCGGACACGGGGAGAATGTGCAAACTCCACGCGGTGACCCGGGGCTGGGATTGAACCTGGGTCCACGGCGTGTGAGTCAGCAGTGCTAACCACTGCGCCACTGTGCCATTCTAGTTTTATACATAGTTACATGTAAGGAGTGAACCATTCTGTTCAGGGCACAGTAGAACTCCGGCGAAACAGTATTTTCAAAATGCGTCGGAGCACTGGGAAAATCCAATGAATCTTATTGAAAGGTAAATTTCTAAAAGCGGTAATGTTGAAAGAAAGTGGCAGGTTTTCTTTGTAATATCAGTGGGAACCAGCTGCACAACTGCTTCTGCCAAGCGAGCATTGCTCCCCAGAAACACCTGACCAAGACACATAGCTGCTGTGTAACTATAGGCTTGGCAGCCAGGTGTACGAGAATCAGCGGATGAAAAACTGGACATAGTTTATACAGATTGTAGAATGATAATTCATACACTGTTCACAAAAAAAACTGGCTGTGTCCACTTAGTTCACATGAAACATTTTCAAATTTCACTTAACACAAAATAAGATGTACGATATCCAATTAATTTGGTGCAACACTGGTGAGCTGTGGTTGAGATATAAGCAAACATCAATTTTATTCCTTATGGTAAAACAGGCTTTCTATTTTCAAAGCAGGTGATACGATTTTCAAAGAAGGTATTTCAATTCATTAAAAAATTCCACCATTTTGTACAAAGGACTTAACATAGATAGAACAGTACAGCACAGAACAGGCCCTTCGGCCCTCGATGTTGTGCCGAACAATGATCACCCCACTTAAACCGTATACCCGTAACCCAACAATCCCCCCATTAACCTTACACTACGGGCAATTTAGCATGGCCAATCCACCTAACCCGCACAGGATGACATTGAACTCTTGGCAATCTGCCTGTATGTGAAATCCACACCCAGACTCCGGATCTCCAGGTCAAACTCTGTCAATCTCTTCTACAACCTTTCAATTTCCTCTTCCTTGAACTGATGGCACAACTTCTTAAATTCATCAAAAGTTGACCATGCTTCATAGGCTTCCTCCTTCTTGTAAATCTTAAACATAAATTGTAATAGAAGAGTTCATCCTTCATCAGTCTCCTAGTCACCCAATCCACTCTGAAAACACTTTGCTTCTAATCTCACTTTTTCCTGACAGTGGCAAGTCCACATTCGTACCTTGCTTCTGATGTGTTGGGCAAGCTTGGTCTATGTGGACTGCGTTTGATGGAATGTAGAGAGAGACAGGCTTCCAACACTTGATGAGATACAACACGATTTTATTTAACATCTAACTATAATACATGCTTAACTGTGGGTTGACACTATGCTGACTTGACTGGAGACCTGAGGCTAACCTAACCAGACTAACTGACTACCACATGGTGTTTGTTCTAGTTGCTGCTCACGAGCTCCGACTGTCTCAGAGGCTGGATCCCGAGAGAGTGGGAAAACTGGTGCCCTCTGGCTTTATCGCGGTCGTGTCCTGTCTGGTGATTGGCTGCTGTGTTCTGTGTGTTCACTGGTCATCCTGTGTGTCACTCACTGCCTGTCTGCACCCCATCATATACATGGATGTATATTATGACAGCTTCCTCTGGGTAAACGAGGCAATCACAATTCCACCTAATTTTTCCATTGCTCTATGGCTCAGATGGGGTAATAACCAGTGGATAATGCAGCCCAAGAACCTGCATCCAGCCTCATCCATTTTTCGACCAGAGATTGCCAGGAATAGTACATTTCTTCTTTTTCCCCCAGAAGATAGAGACAAAAAATTCCTTATTCAAATTCCAATCATCCGCATTCAAAGTTCATTCTGTATTAAAGTCACTGTTCACATTTTGAGTAAAGGACGGATCTGAAACCAGTCTTTTCCTTAGGCCGCAGTCCTTCCCTTTCCCTCCTCTTACACCATTGTCAGCCAGGTCTTATATACTTAAGAATACTTCCCTAATGTTTCTCAATTCCCAGCAGTTACAAACTAAAGCATGCACTTCACGAGAAAGCTTCTCTTTGTTCATGTTGGAAACCTATGAAAAGAGACTGACAGCTCATATACAAGGGAATCCTAAAACCTTCTATAGATGGTTGAATAGTAAAACGGTGTTAAAAGAAGGAGTGGAGCTAATTAGAGACCAAAATGGGGATTTATGCATGGAAGCAGAGGGCATAGTAGGGATATTTGATGAATATGTTGCATCGGCCTTTACCAAGGACAAAGATGCCATCCAGGTCATGGTGAAAAATTAGGTTGTTCAGACAGTGGAAAGGCTTGTAATTGACAAGGAGGAAGTATTGGATAGGCTGTTGATAAGGCACCAGGACCGGATGGGGATACATACAAGGATAGTGAGGGAAGTGAGAGTGAACATTTCAGGTGGAGTGGCCATAATTTTCCAGTCTTCTCTAGACTCGGGGGGTGGTGCCAGAGGACTGGAGAATTGCACCTCCTGAGAGGGTGGCGGAGGCAGCTTCAATTGAAGCGTTCAAAAAGGAACTAGATTATCAGAAAAGGGAGAATGTGCAGGGCTACAGGGATAAGGCAAGGGAACGTGTCTAGGTACAGTGTTCCTTCAGACAGCTGGTACACATGTGGAAAAATGAATGGCCACCTGTGCTGTAACAGTTCTGTGATTTTGTGTTCATTCTTGTCAAGAAACATCATGTTAGAAGGGAAAATGCTGGAAAATCTCAGCAAGTCTGGCAGCATCTGTAGGGAGAGAAAAGAGCTAACATTTCGAGTCTGATTACTCTTTATCAAAGCCAACAGACAGAGAAAGTGGGAAATATTTATCCTGTGGAGTGAGAATGAAAGACGAGTCAAAGCCACAGAAACCCAGGGGAACCGGGTGCTAATGGCCACAGATACCAAGGGGAAAGAGTGCTAATGGCAGTCCCCAGAGAGGGAAAACAATGTGAAAGGTCAAACAGCAGGGAAACTAACATCAGAGGATGAACTGTAGATGTGGGGGAAGGGGGAAGCAAAGAAGAGAAAGGTGCAGGAAAGGTGCATAAGTTTGGGGGGGGGGGGGGGGGAAATTAAATGTATACCGTATTAAGAAAGAAAGAAATGGTAAAAGACAGTTAAAATGAAATGAAAATAAATGGAGGTAATAAATAAAAATAAATCAACTTCGCTTCCAGTTTCCACCCCTCCATCACTTTCACCTGGTCCATCTCAGACACTTCCCTTCCCTTCCTTGATCTGTCTGTCTCCATTTCCAGCAATAGACTATCCACTAATATCCACTGCAAGCTCACTGACTCCCACAGCTATCTGGACTACAGCTCTTCACACCCTACACCCTGTAAGGACTCCATCCCTTTCTCTCAACTCATTCGCCTCCGTCGCATTTGTTCCAACGATGCCACTTTCCAAAATGGTGCTTCGAAAATGTGTTCCTTCTTCCTCGACCGTGATTTACCACCTACTGTTGTGGACAGGGCCCTCAACAGCGTGCGGTCCATCTCCCGCGCCACTACCCTCGCCCCCTCCACTCCCTCCCAGAACAAGGATAGAGTCCCCCTCCTTTCCAGATTTCATCCCACCAGCCTCTGTATGCAAAGCATAATCCTCCGCCATTTTCGCCAACTCCAGCGTGATGCCACCACCAAACACATCTTCCCTTCACTCCCTCTGTCAGCATTCCGCAGAGACCGTTCCCTCCGAGACAATCTAGTCCACTCCTCCACCATACCCAGTACCTCTCCCATCACCCATGGCACCTTCCCATGCAATCGCAGAAGGTGTAACACCTGCCCCGTTACCTCTTCCATGCTTAACATTCCAGGCCCAAAACACTCATTCCAGGTTAAGCAGCGTTTCACTTGCACCTCTTTCAATCTGGTCTATTGCATTCGCTGCTCCCAATGTGGTCTCCTCTATATTGGAGAGACCAAACGCATACTGGGTGATTGCTTTGCTGAGCATTTTCGGTCTGTTCGCATTCAGGATCCTGACCTTCCTGTTGCTTGCCATTTTAACAAAAGACCGTGCTCCCATGCCCACATGTCTGTTCTTGGCCTGCTGCAATGTTCCAGTGAAGCGCAACGCAAACTGGAGGAACAACATCTCATCTTCCGGTTAGGCACACTACAGCCTTCCGGCCTGAACATCGAATTCAACAACTTCAGATGATCAGCCCCACCTCGACCCATTTATTTCCATTTCATTTTAACTGTCTTTTACCATTTCTTTCTTTCTTAATATACATTTAATTCCCCCCCCCCCCCCTCCTCCATTCTTATCCACCTTTCCTGCACCTTTCTCCTCTTTGCTTCCCCCTTCCCCTCCCCCCACACCTACAGTTCATCCTCTGATGTTAGTTTCCATGCTGTTTGACCTTTCACATCTTTTGTCCTCTCTGGAACTGCCATTAACACTCTTTCCCTGGGTTTCTGTGGCTATGACTCATCTTTCATTCTCACTCCACAGGATAAATATTTCCCACTTTCTCTGCCTGTTAGCTTTGACAGAGTTATCGGACTCGAAACGTTAGCTCTTTTCTCTCCCTACAGATGCTGCCAGACTTGCTGACATTTTCCAGCATTTTCCCTTTTGTTTCAGATTCCAGCATCCGCAGTAATTTGCTTTTATCATGCTAGAAGGTATGTGCTAGTAATATCTGTGAATGACCAGCTCATTCCTTTATGATAGAAATATCCACATTTTGGTCATGATCTGTTTCCACTTAGGATGTGTAGCTGGTGTAGATTTGCAAACCGAGGGTGGGATTAATGGCCCTTCCCACTGCGAGATCTTCTGGTCCCACCGAAGGTGACCCCCTCCTTGTGGCAGGTTCCCGGCGGTGGGGTGGGCGAGTCACACAGAACATAAGAACATAACAACTAGGAGCAGGAGTAGGCCATCTGGCCCCTCGGGCCTGCTCCGCCATTCAATGAGATCATTGCTGATCTTTTGTGGACTCAGCTCCACTTTCCGGCCCGAACACTATAACCATTTATTCCTTTATTCTTCAAAAACAATCTATCTTTATCTTAAAAACATTTAATGAAGGAGCCTCAACTGCTTCACTGGGCAAGGAATTCCATAGAGTCACAACCCTTTGGGTGAAGAAGTTCCTCCTCAACTCAGTCCTAAATCTACTTCCCCTTATTTTGAGGGTATGCCCCCTAGTTCTGCTTTCACCCACCAGTGGAAACAACCTGCCCGCATCTATCCTATCTATTCCCTTTATAATTTTATATGTTTCTATAAGATCCCCCCTCATCCTTCTAAATTCCAATGAGTACAGTCCCAGTCTACTCAACCTCTCCTCGTAATCCAACTCCTTCAGCTCTGGGATTAACCTAGTGAATCTCCTCTGCACACCCTCCAGCGCCAGTACGTCCTTTCTCAGGTAAGGAGACCAAAACTGAACACGATACTCCAGGTGTGGCTTCACTAACAGCTTATACAATTGTGGCATAACCTCTCTAGTCTTAAACTCCATCCCTCTAGCAATGAAGGTCAAAATTCCATATGCCTTCTTAATCACCTGTTGCACCTGTAAACCAACTTTTTGCGACTCATGCACTAGCACACCCAGGTCTCTCTGCACAGCAGCATGTTTTAATATTTTATCATTTAAATAATAATCCCTTTTGCTGTTATTCCTACCAAAATGGATAACCTCACAATTGTCAACATTGTATTCCATCTGCCAGACCCTAGCCCATTCACTTAACCTATCCAAATCCCTCTGCAGACTTCCGGTATCCTCTGCACTTTTTGCTTTACCACTCACCTTAGTGTCGTCTGCAAACTTGGACACATTGCACTTGGTCCCCAACTCCAAATCATCTATGTAAATTGGGAACAATTGTGGGCCCAACACGGATCCCTGAGGGACACCACTAGCTACTGATTGCCAACCAGAGAAACACCCTTTAATCCCCACTCTTTGCTTTCTATTAATTAACCAATCCTCTATCCATGCTACTACTTTACCCTTAATGCCATGCATCTTTATCTTATGCAGCAACCTTTTGTGCGGCACCTTGTCAAAGGCTTTCTGGAAATCCAGATACACCACATCCATTGGCTCCCCATTATCTACCACACTGGTAATGTCCTCAAAAAATTCCACTAAGTTAGTTAGACACGACCTGCCCTTTCTGAACCCATGCTGCATCTGCCCAATGGGACAATTTCCATCCAGATGCCTCACTATTTCTTCCTTGATAGTTTCCAGCATCTGCCCTACTACCGAAGTTAAGCTCATTGGCCTATAATTACCCGCTTTCTGCCTACCTCCTTTTTAAAACAGTGGTTTGACAATTTCCAATCCGCCGGGACCACCCCAGAGTCTAGTGAATTTTGGTAAATTATCACTAGTGCATTTGCAATTTCCTTAGCCATCTCTTTTAGCACTCTGGGGTGCATTCCATCAGGGCCAGGAGACTTGTCTACCTTTAGCCCCATTAGCTTGCCCATCACTACCTCCTTAGTGATAACAATCCTCTCAAGGTCCTCACCTGTCATAGCCTCATTTCTATCAGTCGCTGGCATGTTATTTGTGTCTTCCACTGTGAAGACCGACCCAAAAAACCTGTTCAGTTCCTCAGCCATTTCCTCACCTCCCATTATTAAATCTCCCTTCTCATCCTCTAAAGGACCAAAAATGCCAAAGACATCAACGGGACTGGAAAATCCCACCCCGAGTCATCAAAAGAGAGACATATGGGTTATTAGAGCTAGGCGGTCTCGTGGCACAGTGGTTAGCCACCCTCCCTCTGGGCTTGAAGCTGTCGTTCCAAGTCCCTTCAGGACCCGATGGCTATGGAAGGTGTCTTCATCCCATTGCCAAACAGGTTGATTATCAGTCTGTAAATCGTTCCAGAAGAGTGCAGGGTATTCTTGGAAAAGCCATATTAGCAATGGCGAACCACTGCAGTACTTTATCAAACATAATCGTGGACCAATCCAATGGAATTCCATGGTCGCTAAATGCCCTCTTAGGGCTTTGAACCTGAAGGAGGAGGCTTGGAATGAGATCCATTCTAATTATTGGAAATGCTGCACGTATTTCTTGCACATGCTTTTGTTTAACATACTTCCCTGATTCTCATCCAAGTCGAGTTGAACAATTAAACTGGCTGGGCACAAAGTTGTGGTGGCTTAGAACTGAGCACTATAATGAAACATCCCAAGATGCAGGACATTTTACGGAAGAATAAAACATTTAAATAATTCAAGATGAGGAAATATGTGCCAAAATCTTCATCTTTGGGTGACCCTGGGAATATAAAGTTGATTTTATTTAGTGACGCCTCCCATGCAGGCCTTTGTGATGCGTTTTAAGTGCAGCAGGTTTTATAATATTTATACTGGGGGAAAGTGGGAAGCGTTGCCCCTTGGCTTAGGAAGTCAAGAAAATAAGGTGAAAACTGAAAAAGTACCCTGGCTGCTGAGACTCGCGCACTTGCCGTATTCTTGTAGTATTCCTTTTTTCAAAGATATTAGCGTAAATTAGGGAAATGCTGCGTCTTGTACAGACGATTATTCCCTTTGAGATAACGCGTACGCCACAAAGTGTCTAAATGAAAGAAGATTAAGAATTAATAATGGTGGGCACTGCTGCCTCATAGTTCCAAGGACCCGGGGTCAATTCTGGTCTCGGGTGACTGTGTGGAGATTGCAATTTCTCTCGGTGCCTACGTGGGTTTCCTCCGGGTGCTCCGGTTTCCCCCCATACTCCAAAGATGTGCAGGTTAGGTGGATTGGCCATGATACATTGCCCCTTAGTGTCCAGGGATGTGTAGATTAGGTTAAGGGGTTATTGGGATAGGGTGAGGGAGTGGGCTTGGGTGGCGTGCTCCCTCAGAGGGTCTGTGCAGACTCGATGGGCCTTCTGCACTGCAGGGATTCTATGATTCAAATCTTAAACAAATAGTTGAGAAAAAGTCAATCTCCAAGCTCAAGTGGGTAGATACAAGCCATCAGTTATCAGGTTGTTTGATCAAAGGGAATGCTTCTAGTGAGAAATGATTGGGAGTATTAGAAGTAAAACGACGCATGATGCGCGTCTCCCTGATTTCGCTTTCATCAGTTTTTTCGACTGAAAATAAAAATACACCTTTTATTCTTCAAAGGGAATCGGTTAACGTTGGAATCGTGTTGCCCTATTTTGAGGCACATAAAATAAATGAAATAAACTGAGGTAAAAAATTAAAGAGGCAGCCCCCTCAAGTGATACTGCCTGGGTGGTACGGAGGCTCAGTGGTTAGCCCTGCTGCCTCACAGCTCCAGGGACCTGTGTTCGATTCCAGCATTGGGTGTCCGTGTGGATTTTGCACGTTCTCCCCTGGTCTGCGTGGGTTTCCTCCGGGTGCTCTGGTTTCTTCCCACAGTCCAAAGCTGTGCAGGTTAGGTGGACTGGCCATGATCAATGTGCAAAGCTACAGGGGTAGGGCGGGGGAGTGGGTCTAACTCGAGGGCTCTTTCGGAGGGACGGTGCAGACTCGATTGGTTAAATGGCCTCCTTCTCCACTGTGGGGATTCTATGGAAACCAAAAGCAAATCACGAATAAAACTTACAACATCCCCAATAAAAGAGTCGATTGAGCGGCTGGAGCTTAGATTGGACGCCCAAGATCGGGCGATCCAGAAGGTGGAGAAGGCGCTGGCTGAGCTGGAGGATCACCAAACTGTGGTGGAGTTGGAGGTGGGGGACGCTGAGAGACCAGCAGAAGAAGCTCCTGGAGAAGGTGGAGGACCGAGAGAATAGGTCCCGCCGGCAGAACTTGAGACTTGTTGGGCTCCCGGAGGGGTCCAAAGGAACAGACGCTGGGGCATACATGGCAGATATGTATGAGAAGTTGCTGGGGGATGGGGCATTCTCCCGATCCTTGGAGGTGGACAGGGCTCACAGAGCACTCGTGAGGAAGCCGCGAACGGGAGACACCCCCCCCCCCCCCCCCCCCCGAGGGCAATGGTGGTGAGATTCCACAGGTACTTGGATAAGGTGCGCATTCTACAGTGGGCCAAACAGACACGGAGCTGTAAGTGGGACAATAGTATCTCGTGGGTTTACCAAGACCTGAGTGTGGAGGTGGCCAGGAGAAGGGCAGGCTTCAACCAGATTAGGTCGATCCTTTTTAAGAAAGAGGTGAAGTTCGGACTGTTGTATCCGGCCCGTCTCTGGGTCACACACGAGGAACAGCACTTTTATTTCGAGTCACCTGAGGACGCGCTGGACGTCGTGAAAAGGAAAGGACCGGTGGTGGACTGAGAACTTTTGAACTTGGCTGCAAGGTTCTTGTTTTGTTTTTTTTGTTTTTCTGTTCATTTTTTAAAAAGGTTTCGCGTTTTTTGTTTTGTGGAAGCTGTTTGTAATGCCTTTTGCAGTGATTTCGGACCAGCGGTAGAGCTGAGTGAGTTAAGGTTTTCATTTGCGCTGTTGGGGGATGGAGGTGTGTAGATCTTGGTGTTTTTCTGTTGGGCAATTGTGTAGGGATTGTTTGATGTTGGAGTATGTTTGTATGAGCTGGGGGCGGGTGGGGAGGGAACAATAGGTGGGAGAATATCCGGCACCAGGGGTGGGGGCCATCAAGCTAGCTGGGTGGGCTAGCTCACGGCAGGGCAGTGGGGGGTGTGCATATGTTCGGTTTATTAAAGGGGTTGAGTTACAGAGTGTTGTTACTGGGGGGGGGGGGTAAATGTTCTGCTGACGAGGGTGGGACTTGGGCAAAGGGACAGAGAGGAGGTTGGGGGGCGAGGCTGCCTGGGGGCGGGCTGGTGGAGGCGCGGATCATGGGCTGGAGGCGGGCCCAAAAAAGGGGATGGCTGATCGGCGAAGGGGGGGGGCAATAAGCCCCCAACTAGGCTGATCACCTGGAATGTTCAAGGGTTAAATGGGCCGGTCAAGAGGGCACGTGTGTTCACGCATCTTAGGGGACTGAAAGCGGACGTAGTAATGTTGCAGGAGACGCACCATAGAGTAACTGGCCAGATTAGATTGAGGAAAGGCTGGGTCAGTCAGGCTTTTCACTCGGGGCTAGACTCAAAGACTAAAGGGGTCGCGATCCTGATCAATAAGCGGATGGTGTTTGAAGCGGGTAGAATAGTTTCGGATGTGGGAGGTTGGTACATCATGGTCAGTGGGAAATTGGAGGGAGTGCAGGTGGTATTAGTAAATGTGTATGCGCTAAATTGGGATGATGTGGAGTTTATAATGAGGATGCTGGGGAAGATACCGGACCTGGACTCGCACAGGTTGGTCATGGGAGGGGACTTTAACACAGTTATTGACCCTGGCCTGGACCAGTCAAGCTCAAAAACGGGCAGGGTGCCAGCAATGGCAAAGGAACTAAAAGGTTTCAAGGAGTAGAGGGGGGGGGGTAGATCCATGGAAATTTGGGCAGCCGAGGGTGAAGGAGTTCTCCTACTCACACGTGCAGAAAATGTACTCCCGGATTGATTTCTTTATTTTGAGCAGGGCATTACTGGCAGGGGTGGTGGACACGGGGTACTCGGCGATCACAATCTCAGACCACGCTCCGCACTGGGTTGACCTTCAGGTTTGTAAAGACAGTAACCAGCGCCCGCTCTGGAGGTTGGATGTGGGATTTTTGCCTGACAAAAGGGTGTGCGAGCGGCTGAGGAAATGTATTCAGAACTACCTGCAGATCAACGACGTGGGAGAAATTTCATGGTCTGGGAAGCGATGGTCTGGGAAGCACTGAGGACGGTGGTCAGAGGGAAGCTGATCTCGATACAGGCCCATAGGGAGAAGGTGGACAGGGCAGAGATGGGCCGACTGGTTAAGAACATAAGAACTAGGAGCAGGAGTAGGCCATCTGGCCCCTCGAGCCTGCTCGAGCTTAAGGAGATACTATAGATCGATAGGAGGTATACGGAGACTCCAGAGGGGAACGGCAGAGGCTACAGGCGGAATTCGGCTTGTTAACCACCGGGAGAGTGGTGGAGCAGCTGAGAAAGGCGAGGGGGGTGATCTATGAGCATGGAGAGAAGGCCAGCAGAATGCTTGCAAGCAGCTTAGAAAGAGGGAGGCAGCCAGGGAGATAGGGAAAGTAAATGACGGAGATGGGAACCTGGTTGGAGATTCAGCGGGGTGAATACAGCGTTTATGAATTTCTACAGTCGGCTGTACAGGTCGGTACCCCCAACTGGGCCGGAGGGGATGAGGGACTTCTTCGAGGGTCTGAATTTCCCAAAGGTGTACGGGGAGCTGGTAGAAGGGCTGGGGGCCCCGATCGGGTTGGAAGAGATAGCGGAGGGTCTGAAGGCCAAGCCCTGGGGCCGGACGGATACCCAGTGAAGTTTTATAAAAAGTTCTCTGGGATATTGGGGCCGGTGTTGATGATGTTCAATGAGGCAAGGGAAAGAGGGGTGCTGCCCCCGACGATTTGACAGGCTACGATTTCGTTGATTCTGAAGCGGGACAAGAACCCGGAGCTGTGTGGGTCCTACAGGCCGATATCCCTGTTGAATGTGGATGCTAAACTGCTGGCCAAAATTTTGTCCTCCAGGATTGAGGATTGTGTTCCGGACGTTATTGGGGAAAACCAGGCGGGGTTTGTTAAGGGTAGGCAGTTGGTGGCCAATGTAAGAAGGTTGTTAAATGTGATCATGATGCCCTCGAAAGATGCAGAAAAGGCTGTTGATCGGGTAGAATGGGATTATCTGTGGGAGGTACTGGGACGGTTCAGATTTGGGTGAGACATTATTGACTGGGTCAGGTTGATGTATTAGGCTCCTGTGGCAAGCGTACGGATGAATAGGACAACATCGGACTACGTTAGACTGCACCGGCGGATGAGACAGGGATGCCACCTCCCCCCACTGTTTTTCGTGCTAGCTACAGAGCCATTGGCAATTGCTCGGAGAGCCTCAGGGGGCTGGAAGGGGCTGGTCGGGGGGGGGCGGGGGGGGGGGGGGGGGGGGGGGGGGTTGGAGCACAGAGTCTTGCTCTATGCAAACGACCTGCTTCTGTATGTATCAAACCCAATAGCGGGGATGGAAGAAATCATGAGGATTCTAGGGGAATTTGGCTGGTTTTCAGGGTATAAGCTAAATATGGGGAAAAGTGAGATGTTTGCGGTCTAGGCAAGGGGATAGGAGAGGTGATTGGGGGAGCTGCCATTTAGATTAGTAGGGGGAAGCTTTAGGTACCTAGGCATTCAAGTGGCGTGGGAATGGGACCGGCTGCATAAATTAAATCTGGCCCAACTAGTATACCAAACGAAGGACGATTTTCGGAGATGGGACGCGCTTCCATTGTCATTAGATGGGAAAGGACAGACGGTGAAGATGATGGTCCTCCCGAGATTCCTGTTTGTATTTCAATGTCTCCCCATCTTTATTCCGCGGTCCTTTTTTAAACGGGTCAACAGAGTGATCACTGGCTTTGGGTGGGCAAGACCCCACGGGTAAGGAAGGTAATGCTTGAGCGGAGTCGGGGAGAGGGCAGGCTGGCGCTGCCAAACTTTAGTAACTATTACTGGGCGGCGATTATAGCCATGATCAGGAAGTGGGTGGTGGGGGAGGGGTCAGCATGGGAGCATATGGAGGCGGCTTCATGCAAGGGCACTAGACTGGGGGCATTGGTAACTGCGCCTCCGCCGCTCCCGCCGGCACAGTACTCTACCAGCCCTGTGGTGGTGGCGGCCCTGAGAGTCTGGGCGCAATGGAGGAGACACGTGGGAGCATCGGTCTGGTCCCGGTTTGCCCGGGAAGCATGGATGGGGGGTTCCGGATATGGCCGAGAGCAGGGATTGAGAGGATGGGGGATTTGTTTATAGAGGGGAGCTTTCCGAGTATGAGGAGGAGCTGGGAGAGATGGAGGATGGCCTATGGGCGGACGCGTCGAGTTGAGTCAACGCGTCCGCAACATGTGCCAGGCTCAGCCTGATACAATTCAAGATCGTTCATCGGGCTCACATGACAGGGGCCCAGATGAGCAGATTCTTTGGGGTGGAAGACAGGTGTGCAAAACGTGCGGGAGGACCAGCGAACCACGTGCACATGTTCTGGGCATGTCCGAAGCTTAGGGCATTTTGGCAGGGGTTTGCAGGTGTCATGTCCGCGGTGTTAAAAACAAGGGTGGCACTGAGTCCAGAGGTGGCGATTTTCGGGGTGTCGGAAGACCCGGGAATCCAGGAGGAGAAAGAGGCAGACGTTCTGGCCTTTGCTTCCCTGGTAGCCCGGACACAGATATTATTAGCTTGGAGGGACTCAAAGCCCCCGAAGTTGGAGACCTGGCTATCAGGCATGGCTAGCTTTCTCTGTATGGAGAAAATCAAGTTCGCCATGAGAGGGTCAATGTTGGGGTTCACCCGGAGGTGGCAACCGTTCGTCGACTTCTTCGCGGAAAATTAATCGTCAGCAGAAGGGGGGAGGGGGGGGATTAGTTTAGCATAGAGTAGGGGGTTAATAAAGGGGGGACCTGTAAGGAAGGGAGACGGCTTTTGAACTATGTTTATAGTTTCAGGTACATTGTTTATTTTGTTGTTGTTGCAACACCAAAAATACCTCAATAAAATGTTGATTAAAAAAAAACTTAAAATATCAAATCAGAATGTGATGAAGGGGGTCAGTAAGGCACGCCTGTCCACGAGACACCCAGGAAGCTCGGGAGGCTTTGATGGTGCTGGTGGACTCCGCATGCTCCCTCTCTACGGTTACCCAACTACAAATGTAGCAGCGGTAGAGGGGAATACAGTCCGGTTGGGTGACCCACTCTGTCGTCCACTGCCTGGACCTGTTGATTGAAAGTGGAATCCTGTTTCAATGAAGGGCACATTTTAGGTTGTAAGTGAGAGCAGCTGTTGCTAATTGGGGAAAGAAGAGGGAATTATTCTTGAGTATATAAGATCAGGTTTACACAAGTGTGAGGGGAGGAAAAGGAGAGGTGGTTTTGTGAATAAACTGCTGTTAAGGAAAAGACTCCAGATGATGTGCGGGTTAGGTGGATTGGCCATGCTAAATTGCCCATAGTGTCCTAATAAAGTAAGGTTAAGGGGGGGTTATTGGGTTACGGGTATAGGGTGGATACGTGGGTTTGAGTAGGGTGATCATGGCTCGGCACAACATCGAGGGCCGAAGGGCCTGTTCTGTGCTGTACTGTTCTATGTTCTATTTGTCCTTGGAGGGTGTCTCAGATGTCTCCATGTATGAATGGTGACTTCAACACATTTTGCACCTCTTATTTGCTTTTTCACTCCCCCTCTGAAACTCCTATGGTCAGCCTGGTTCTCGATTGCACTACCGCCTGAAACCCGTCTATGAAGCCTTTTTCTACTTCATTTTAAATCTCTATCTCTTCTAACCATGTTAAAAGAATGTGCTGAAAATTGGAAGACCGATTATCCCTCAAAATAAACTCGGTTGCAAAGGTTCCTTTGGAGTTGAACAATGATACTCTCCATTCTCTTCCGCAACAAATGAACACTAGGCCCATTTTCCAGATTGCCAGACACAATTGTCATTTGCATAGGCCATTCAACAGCACTGTGGTGCCATACTTGCAGGGAATGGCTTGTAGTTTTCCTCATGGCATTGCAAGCTCAGGTAAAAGCTGCAGACTTTGCAATTTTCAATGAAGAAACAAAAGTACACCTAACCTCATGCGTGCAAGAAGCTGAAGCTTGATGTGGGCCTCACTGGCTAGGCCAGCTTTATTCATCCTAATTTACATTGAGAAGGTGGAGGCGAGCTGCCTTCTTGAACTGCTGCAGCCTGTTTTTGCAGATAAACTCACAATGCTGTAAGGAAGGGAGTTCCAAGATTTTGACCCAGTGGCAATGAAGGAACAACAATAAATTTCCAAGTCAGGAGGGTGAGTGGCTTCCAGGTGGTGGTGTTCCCATGTGTCGGCTGCCCTTGGCCTTCTAGACGGATGTGGTCATGGGTTTGGAAGGTGCTGTTGAAGGAGCCTTGGTGAGTTCCTTTACAATATGTAACATTACACAAACGAGCTGTGACATAACAATATATACACAACCATTAACTGGGTATCAAATGTACCAGCGAACACAAACACACACACTAACTGGATTTCTAGCTGCGGTGCAGTTGATGCCCCCCCTGAGTCAAAGGGTCCAGGATTGAAAACCCACCCAGGATTTCAGCATAAACATCAAAACATAAAGATCACACAAACCCGCCTCCCATCCATTGACTCCATCTACACCTCCCGCTGCCATGGCAAAGCGGGCAGCATAATCAAAGACCCTTCCCACCCGGCTTACTCACTCTTCCAACTTCTTCCATCGGGCAGGAGATATAGAAGTCTGAGAACACGCACTAACAGATTCAAAAACAGCTTCATCCCCGCTATTGCCAAACTCCAAAACAACCCTCTTCTGGACTGACGTACTTAATACCACACTCCTGTATGCTTCACCCGATGCCGGTGTCAATATATTTATATTGTGTACCTTGTGTTGTCCTATTATGTGTTTTCTTTTCTTTTCATGTACTATATGATCTGTTTGAGCTGCTTCCGGAAAAATACTTTTCACTACCTTGGTACACATGACAAGAAGCAAATCTGATCCAATCCAAAGCGGGCACTCGCATGCAGGACTGAAGGAGGGCCACGCAGTCAAAGTGCCATCTTCCAGATCAGATTTTTAATTGAGCCCCACCTGCCTCCTTGGCTGGATCAAAGAGATCCCATTCCAAAGGAAGGTAGGAGAGCTGGAAAGCGATCCCTGGTGTCCTCGCCAATACACAGCCCTGCAATCAACGCCACAAAATTGGATCATCTGCTCATTTTGCGATTGCTGTTTGAGAGAGTTTGGGGTGGGCTATCTATAGCTGGCCCCCGATCCAGGCTCCCCACTCCACCACCACCACTACCAAACCCCCCCACTACAGTATAAATCTGACCCTATTTCCAGCTCTCTCCAGCTTTGACAAAGAATCAACCAGACTCGAAACGTTAGTTCCATTCTCTCTCCACAGATGCTCCTCAGACCTGCTGAGATTGTCTAGTATTTCCTGTTTTTGTTTCAAAGTCCAGCGTCCGCAGTAATTTGCTTTTATAATCCTAACTGACATGGTATCTCCTCATATGACAGTCCCGCATCCCAGGAATCAGCCTGGTAAACCTTTGCTGTACTCCCTCCATAGAACATAGAATAGTACAGCACAGAACAGGCCCCTCGATGTTGTGCCGAGCAATGATCACCCTACTCAAACCCACGTATCCACCCTATACCCGTAACCCAACAACCCCCCTTTAACCTTACTTTTAGTACACTACGGGCAATTTAGCATGACCAATCCACCTAACCCGCACATCTTTGGACTGTGGGAGGAAACCGGAGCACCCGGAGGAAACCCACGCACACACGGGGAGGACATGCAAACTCCGCACAGAGTGACCCAGCCGGGAACCGAACCTGGGACCCTGGAGCTGTGAAGCATTTATGCTAACCACCATGCTACCGTGCTGCCCTCATGTTGCAGCTGTACAGATCTTAGTTAGGCCTCATTTGGAATATTGTGTACACGTCTGATCGCCACACTACCAGAAGGATGTGGGTGCTTTGGAGTGGATACATAAGCAATTTACTAGGATGGTGCCTGGTATGGAGGACATTAGCTTTGAGGAGAGGTTAGATAAACTCGGTCTGTTCTCACTGGAACGACGGAGGTTGACCATAGCAAGAACATCCTTCCTCAGATAAAGACACCAAAACTGTGCACAATATTCCAGGTGTGGCCTCACTAATGTCCAATACAATTGCAGTAAAATATCCCTATTCCTATACTTAAATCCTCTTTAATGAAGGCCAACATACCATTTTCCTTCTTTACTGCCTGCTGTACCTGCATGCTTACTTCCAGCGACTGATGCAGTCGGGCTCCAAGGCCTTGCTGAGAATCCACCTCTCTTAATTTACACCCATTCAAATAATAATCTGCCTTCCTATTTTTGCTACCGAAGCAGATAACCTTGCATTTATCCACATTATACTGCATCACATCAGCTATTCATGTCTCCACTCACTCGACCTGTCCAAAACCTGAAGCACCTCAGCATCCTCCTCACAGCTCACCCTCCCATCCAACTTTGTATCATCTGAAAATTTGGATAATACAGTTCCCTCATCCAAATGATTAATATATAATATGAACAGTTGGGATCCTAGCACAGATCCCTGCAGTACCCCACTAAGCACTGCCTGCCAATCGGAGAAAGACCCATTTATTTCAAAGTTTTGCTTCCGGTCTGCTAACCAGCTTTCAATCCATCTCAAGATACTACCCCCAGTCCCATGCGCTCTAACTTTACATAGTAATCTGCTATGTGAGACCTTATCGAAAACCTTCTGAAAGTCTTTATTATCCGTATCCAATGGCTCTCCCTGGTCAACTACTGGTTACATCTTCAAAGAATTCCAGTAGTTTTGTCAAGCAAGATTTCCCTTTCATAATTACATGCTGGCTTTGCCTGATTATATCAATGCTTTTCAAATATAGATACACTCACTGGCTGTTTAATGTGACTGTGTACAAACACACAGTGACTGGGTGTTTTAATGTAACTGTGTACAGACACAGTGACTGGGTGTTTAATGTGACTGTGTACACACACAGTGACTGGGTGTTTTAATGTGACTGTGTACACACACAGTGACTGGGTGTTTTAATGTAACTGTGTACACACACACAGTGATTGGGTGTTTAATGTAACTGTGTACAGACACACTGGGTGTTTAATGTAACTGTGTACAGACACACTGACTGGGTGTTTAATGTAACTGTACACACACAGTGACTGGGTGTTTTAATGTGACTGTGTACACACACAGTGACTGGGTGTTTTAATGTAACTGTGTACACACACACAGTGACTGGATGTTTAATGTAACTGTGTACAGACACACTGGGTGTTTAATGTAACTGTGTACAGACACACTGACTGGGTGTTAATGTAACTGTGTACACACACAGTGACTGGGTGTTTAATGTAACTGTGTACAGACACGTTAAGTGTTTGCTGGTGCTCGATAAACTATGTTCTGAATGAAAAATAAAGTTGAATTTCAGTGATCAAAGCCACACGAGTGGTTTCAAATCCATTTGCCAGCAATCACATTGCAGCACCAGTGATTGTCCAATTTACACAGAGTTCCTTCAGGGTGGGTTACACACCCTGATTTCCTTTGTTATAATTAAGGGCAGAAACTAAATATCACAGGTCAGGTTTTGAAAAGTTGCAAGTTAATTAACTTTTTGGGGCGTAGAACAGAAGTTTGGAATATACCTTCACAAACAAGGAGACCTCGTGCTCTGCCTCTTCCACAGTGTTGGGGTAAGTGTTGGACAGCCCGCTGCTGCTGTCCTGTTCTCCCTCTTCTTCCTCCGCCAGGCAGTCCTGGCTCGCATCCGTCTGCTGGGCTTTCCCGCCGTCTCTCCCTCCCGGGTGTTTGGGGCTGACGCCCGGCTCTGCAGCCTCCTCGCTGCCTGGTAACCTCCCACCGTCTGCGAGCTGGCCCGCCATCAGAGTGCAGGAGGAGAGAGCTGAGCCAGTGGCCGGGAGCTGACTGCAACTGGCGGCCACCTCTCTCCCCTCAGCATTGGATTAGCAGTTCATCCAGTACACTGCGCATGCTTCTTCACAATCCCTGACAAAGGAGGATTAGAACAAGGAGCAAGAGAGAGAAACTCTGGCAAAATGGGGATGGCAATGCAAGAGGAGCTTCATTTGGATTTTACAGAGGAGTGAGGATTATTGGAAACAGAAGGGGGTTATAAATTGACTCTTGCTGGTCGGAATTTGTCTTGTATACCTTAAAATGGAACTCCAATTCGGACCAGTATCAGGAATAGACCCATTGAAAAGTTATAGCACAGAAGGAGGCCGTTCGGCCCATCTTGTCCATCCAAGCCTGAGGACACCCGGATGCCCTTTCGAATCCCACCTTCCTGCACCCAGTCCATAGTTTACAGCACTTTAGCTGCAAATCCAGTGCTTCTCCTATACTTCCAAGTCTATCGCTACATCTTCTACATCATGAGCTAATGTTCTACTTCTATTTTCCTGATCTGAATTTGACCTGTCTGATCCGACTCCTGGGATCCCATCCCCCTGCCGCACTAGTTTAAAAACTCCCCCCAACAGAACTAGGAAAGCCCCCGCAAGGGCATTGGTCCCACCTCTGCCTGGGTGCAAGCCGTCCGGTTTGTACAGGTCCCACCTTCGCCAGAACCGGTCCCAGTGCCTGAAGAATCTGAATCCCTCCCGGCTACATCACCTCTCCAGCCATGCATTCATCCAATCTATTCTCTTATTCCTGTTCTCTCTAGCATGTGGAACTGGGAGTAATCCTGAGATTACTACATTTTAGTTTATCTCCTGACTTCCTGTACTCAGCTTGCAGGTCCTCATTCCTTAGTTTAATATGTCACTGGTATCAATGAGTACCACACCACTGGCTGTTCAGTTTCCTTCACCAGAATTCCCTGCAGCCGCTCTGTGACATCTGGACCCTGTCACCAGGGAGGCAATATATCCTTGATTCACATTTGCAGCCACAGAAGCTTCTGTCTGTGTCCGTAACTATTGAATCCCCTATCATTATAGCCCTACCACTCATTTTTCTTCCGCCTATCTGAGCAGCAGAGCCTCCCACGGTGCTGGGAACTTGGCTGCTGCTGATTTCCCTTGAGAGCTCACCTGATGAAGGAGCTGCTCTCTGAAAGCTAGTGAGTCCAAACAAACCTGATGGACTTTAACCTGGTGTTGTAAGACTTCTTATTGTGCCCACCCCAGTCCAACGCCGGCATCTCCACATCATGGTTCCCCTGAGAGGTACTGGAGTTTCCTGCAATTCTGTGTTAAATATTGTAAGAAGTCCCTCAACACCAAGTTAAAGTCCAACAGGTTTGTTTCGAATCACTAACTTTCGGAGCACTGCTCCTTCCTCACTTGAATGAAGAGGTTGGTTCCAGAAACATATATATAGACAAAGTCAAAGATTCAAGACGATGCTTTGAATGCGAGCATTTGCAGGTAATTAGGTCTTTACAGGTGCAGTGAGAGGGGTAATCCCAAGTCAAAAGAGGTGTGAATTGTCTCAAACCAGGACAGTTGGTAGGATTTTGCAAGCCCAGGCCAGATGGTGGGGGGTGAATGTAATGCAACATGAATCCAAGGATCCGGTTGAGGCCGTACTCATGTGTGCGGAACTTGGCTATAAGTTTCTGTTCAGCGATTCTGTGCTGTCGTGTGTCCTGAAGGCTGCCTTGGAGATCGGTTACCCGAAGCGTGCATGCCAGTGGAGAAGGCAGCCATTCGGCCATCAAGTCTACACCGACCCACCAAAAGAGCACTCTACCCAGGCCTACACCCCCACCCCATCCCCATAACCTTGGACATTAGCATGGCCAATCCACCTAACCTACACATTATTGGACAATAGCATGGCCAATCCACCTAACCTACACATTATTGGACAATAGCATGGCCAATCCACCTAACCTACACATTATTGGACAATAGCATGGCCAATCCACCTAACCTACACATTATTGGACAATAGCATAGCCAATCCACCTAACCTACACATTATTGGACAATAGCATGGCCAATTCACCTAACCTACACATCTTTGGACAATAGCATGGCCAATCCACATAACCTACACATCTTTGGATATTAGCATGCCCAAACAACCTAACCTACACATCTTTGGAAATAGCATGCCCAATCAACCTAACCTACACATCTTTGGAAATAGCATCCCAATCAACCTAACCTACACATCTTTGGTAATAGCATAGCCAATCCACCTAACCTACACATCTTTGGAAATAGCATGGCCAATCCACCTAACCTACACATCTTTGGAAATAGCATGGCCAATCCACCTAACCTACACATCTTTGGAAATAACATGGCCAATCCACCTAACCTACACATCTTTGGATATTAGTATGCCCAATCAACCTAACCTACACATCTTTGGACAATCCACCTAACCTACACATCTTTGGAAATAGCATGGCCAATCCACCTAACCTACACATCTTTGGAAATAGCATGGCCAATCCACCTAACCTACACATCTTTGGAAATAGCATGGCCAATCCACCTAACCTACACATCTTTGGATATTAGCATGGCCAATCCACCTAACCTACACATCTTTGGACAATCCACCTAACCTACACATCTTTGGACAATAGCATGGCCAATCCACCTAACCTACACATCTTTGGATATTAGCATGCCCAATCAACCTAACCTACACATCTTTGGACAATAGCATGGCCAATCCACCTAACCTACACATCTTTGGATATTAGCATGCCCAATCAACCTAACCTACACATCTTTGGACAATCCACCTAACCTACACATCTTTAGATATTAGCATGCCCAATCAACCTAACCTACACACCTTTGGACAATCCACCTAACCTACACATCTTTGGATATTAGCATGCCCAATCCACCTAACCTACACATCTTTGGAAATAGCATGGCCAATCAACCTAACCTACACATCTTTGGAAATAGCATGGCCAATCCACCTAACCTACACATCTTTGGAAATAACATGGCCAATCCACCTAACCTACACATCTTTGGATATTAGTATGCCCAATCAACCTAACCTACACATCTTTGGACAATCCACCTAACCTACACATCTTTGGAAATAGCATGGCCAATCCACCTAACCTACACATCTTTGGATATTAGCATGGCCAATCCACCTAACCTACACATAGAACATAGAACAGTACAGCACAGAACAGGCCCTTCGGCCCTCGATGTTGTGCCGAGCAATGATCAGGCAATTTAGCAATTTGGCAATTTAGCATGGCCAATCCACCTAACCCGCACATCTTTGGACTGTGGGAGGAAACCGGAGCACCAGGAGGAAACCCACGCACACACAGGGAGGACGTGCAGACTCCACACAGACAGTGACCCAGCCGGGAATCGAACCAGGGACCCTGGAGCTGTGAAGCATTGATGCTAACCACCATGCTACCGTGAGGCCCCTAACATCTTTGGACAATCCACCTAACCTACACATCTTTGGACAATAGCATGGCCAATCCACCTAACCTACACATCCTTGGATATTAGCATGCCCAATCAACCTAACCTACACATCTTTGGACAATCCACCTAACCTACACATCTTTGGATATTAGCATGCCCAATCAACCTAACCGACACATCTTTGGACAATCCACCTAACCTACACATCTTTGGATATTAGCATGCCCAATCCACCTAACCTACACATCTTTGGATATTAGCATGCCCAATCCACCTAACCTATACATCTTTGGAAATAGCATGGCCAATCCACCTAACCTACACATCTTTGGAAATAGCATGGCCAATCAACCTAACCTACACATCTTTGGAAATAGCATGGCCAATCCACCTAACCTACACATCTTTGGAAATAGCATGGCCAATCAACCTAACCTACACATCTTTGGAAATAGCATGGCCAATCAACCTAACCTACACATCTTTGGCCAATCCACCTAACCTACACATCTTTGGATATTAGCATGCCCAATCCACCTAATCTACACATCTTTGGATATTAGCATGCCCAATCCACCTAACCTACACATCTTTGGACGATCCACCTAACCTACACATCTTTGGACAATAGCATGGCCAATCCACCTAACCTACACATCTTTGGATATTAGCATGCCCAATCAACCTAACCTACACATCTTTGGACAATCCACCTAACCTACACATCTTTGGATATTAGCATGCCCAATCCACCTAACCTACACATCTTTGGAAATAGCATGGCCAATCCACCTAACCTACACATCTTTGGACAATAGCATGGCCAATCCACCTAACCTACACATCTTTGGATTGTAGCATGCCCAATCAACCTAACCTACACATCTTTGGACAATCCACCTAACCTACACATCTTTGGAAATAGCATGGCCAATCCACCTAACCTACACATCTTTGGACAATCCACCTAACCTACACATCTTTGGAAATAGCAGGGCCAATCCACCTAACCTACACATCTTTGGAAATAGCATGGCCAATCCCCCTAACCTACACATCTTTGGACACAATGTCAGTTGTAGCCCACTGGTAGAATTTGCAATTCTGAGCCCAAATGTTTGTGCGTTACCTACCAAACCTCTCACTGCTTTACCCTTCCAACTCTTCCTGCTTTCCACCCCAAATCTCACTGCTTTACCCCCCCCCCCCCCCCAACTCTCTCTCTCACTGCTTTACCCCCCAACTCTCTCTCACTGCTTTACCCCCCAACTCTCTCTCACTGCTTTACTCACACAACTCTTGTTCCTTAACGCCAACTCTCACTGCTTTCCCCCAACTCTCTCTGCCTTACTCCCATCTCTCCCTGATTTACCCCACAAATCTCACTACTTTATCCCCAACTCTCACTCCTTTCCACCCCAACTCTCACTGATTTACCCCCCTACTCTCACTGCTTTACCCCCAACTTTCACTCCTATACACCCCAACTCTCTCTGCTTTACCCCCCAACTCTCACTGCTTTACCCCCAATCCTCTCTCACTGCTTTACCTCAACTCTCACTGCTCTACCCCAACTTTCACTCCTTTACACCCCAACTCTCTCTGCTTTACCCCCCAACTCTCACTGCTTTACCCCAACTCTCACTGCTCTACCCCCAACTTTCACTCCTTTACACCCCAACTCTCTCTGCTTTACCCCCCAACTCTCACTGCTTTACCCCCAACTCTCAATCCTTTACACCCCAACTCTCTCTGCTTTACCCCCCAACTCTCACTGCTTTAACCCCCAATCCTCTCTCACTGCTTTACCCCCAACTCTCACTGCCTTACCCCCAACCTTCTCTCCCTGCTTTACCCCCAATTCTCACTGCCTTACCCCCAACCCTCTCTCACTGCCTTACCCCCAACTCTCACTGCCTTACCCCCAACTCTCACTGCTTTACCCCAACTCTCACTGCCTTACCCCCAACTCTCACTGCTTTACCCCAACTCTCCCTGCTTTACCCCAACTCTTCCTGCTTTACCCCCAACTCACACTGCTTTACCCCCAACTCTCACTACTTTACCCCCAAATCTCTCTGCCTTACCCCCAACTCTCACTGCTTTACCCCAACTCTCACTGCCTTACCCCCAACTCTCACTGCTTTACCCCAACTCTCCCTGCTTTACCCCAACTCTTCCTGCTTTACCCCCAACTCACACTGCTTTACCCCCAACTCTCACTACTTTACCCCCAAATCTCTCTGCCTTACCCCCAACTCTCACTGCCTTACCCCCAACTCTCACTGCCTTACCCCCAACTCTCACTGCTTTTCCCCCAACTCTCCCTGCTTTACCCCCAACTCTCACTCCTTTACACCCCAACTCTCTCTGCTTTACCCCCAACTCTCACTGCTTTAACCCCCAATCCTCTCTCACTGCTTTACCCCCAACTCTCAATGCCTTACCCCCAACCTTCTCTCCCTGCTTTACCCCCAATTCTCACTGCCTTACCCCCAACCCTCTCTCACTGCCTTACCCCCAACTCTCACTGCCTTACCCCCAACTCTCACTGCTTTACCCCCAACTCTCCCTGCTTTACGCCCCAACACTCACTCCTTTACACCCCAACTCTCACTGTTTTACTCCCAACTCTCACTGCTTTACCCCCAACCCTCTCTCACTGCTTACATAAGAACATAAGAACTAGGAGCAGGAGTAAGCCATCTGGCCCCTCGAGCTGGCTCCGCCATTCAATGAGATCATGGCTGATCTTTTGTGGACTCAGCTCCACTTTCCGGCCCGAACACCATAACCCTTAATCCCTTTTTTCTTCAAAAAACTATCTATCTTTACCTTAAAAACATTTAATGAAGGAGCATCAACTACTTCACTGGGCAAGGAATTCCATAGATTCACAACCCTTTGGGTGAAGAAGTTCCTCCTAAACTCAGTCCTAAATCTACTTCCCCTTATTTTGAGGCTATACCCCCTAGTTCTGCTTTCACCCGCCAGTGGAAACAACCTACCCGCATCTATCCTATCTATTCCCTTCATAATTTTAAATGTTTCTATAAGATCCCCCCTCATCCTTCTAAATTCCAACGAGTACAGTCCCAGTCTACTCAACCTCTCCTCGTAATCCAACCCCTTCAACTCTGGGATTAACCTCGTGAATCCCCTCTGCACACCCTCCAGTGCCAGTACGTCCTTTCTCAAGTAAGGAGACCAAAACTGAACACAATACTCCGGGTGTGGCCTCACTAACACCTTATACAATTGCAGCATAACCTCCCTAGTCTTAAACTCCATCCCTCTAGCAATGAAGGACAAAATTCCATTTGCCTTCTTAATCACCTGTTGCACCTGTAAACCAACTTTCTGTGACTCATGCACGAGCACACCCAGGTCTCTCTGCACAGCAGCATGCTTTAATATTTTATTGTTTAAATAATAATCCCGTTTGCTGTTATTCCTACCAAAATGGATAACCTCACATTTGTCAACATTGTATTCCATTTGCCAGACCCTAGCCCATTCACTTAACCTATCCAAATCCCTCTGCAGACTTCCAGTATCCTCTGCACTTTTCGCTTTACCACTCATCTTAGTGTCATCTGCAAACTTGGACACATTGCCCATGGTTCCCAACTCCAAATCATCTATGTAGATTGTGAACAATTGTGGGCCCAACACGGATCCCTGAGGGACACCACTATCTACTGATCGCCAACCAGAGAAGCACCCATTAATCCCCACTCTTTGCTTTCTATTAATTAACCAATCCTCTATCCATGCTACTACTTTACCCTTAATGCCATGCATCTTTATCTTATGCAGCAGCCTTTTGTGTAGCACCTTGTCAAAAGCTTTCTGGAAATCCAGATATACCACATCCATTGGCTCCCCGTTATCCACTGCACTGGTAATGTCCTCAAAAAATTCCACTAAATTAGTTAGGCACGACCTGCTCTTTATGAACCCATGCTGCGTCTGCCCAATGGGACAATTTCTATCCAGATGCCTCGCTATTTCTTCCTTGATGATAGATTCCAGCATCTTCCCTACTACCGAAGTTAAGCTCACTGGCCTATAATTTCCTGCTCTCAGCCTACCTCCTTTTTTAAACAGTGGTGTCACGTTTGCTAATTTCCGATCCACCGGGACCACCCCAGAGTCTAGTGAATTTTGGTAAATCATCACTAGTGCATCTGCAATTTCCCTGGCCATCTCTTTTAGCACTCTGGGATGCATTCCATCAGGGCCAGGAGACTTGTGTACCTTTAGCCCCATTAGCTTGCCCATCACTACCTCCTTAGTAATAACAATCCTCTCAAGGTCATCACCTGTCATAACCTCATTTCTATCAGTCACTGGCATGTTATTTGTGTCTTCCACTGTGAAGACAGACCCAAAAAACCTGTTCAGTTCCTCAGCCATTTCCTCATCTCCCATTATTAAAACTCCCTTCTCATCCTCTAAAGGACCAATATTTACCTTAGCCACTCTTTTTTGCTTTATATATTTGTAAAAACTTTTGCTGTCTGCTTTTATATTCTGAGCAAGTTTACTCTCATACTCTATCTTACTCTTCTTTATAGCTCTTTTAGTAGCTTTCTGTTGCCCCTTAAATATTTCCCAGTCCTCTAGTCTCCCACCAACCTTTGCCACTTTGTATGCTCTTTCCTTCAGTTTGATACTCTCCCTTATTTCCTTAGATATCCACGGTCGATTTTCCCTCTTTCTACCGTCCTTCCTTTTTGTTGGTATAAACCTTTGCTGAGCACTGTGAAAAATCACTTGGAAGGTTCTCCACTGTTCCTCCACCATAAAGTCTTTGCTCCCAGTCTACCTTAGCTAGTTCTTCTCTCATCCCATTGTAATCTCCTTTGTTTAAACACAAAACACTAGTATTTGATTTTACCTTCTCACCCTCCATCTGTATTTTAAATTCCACCATATTGTGATCGCTCCTTCCGAGAGGATCCCTAACTATGTGATCATGAATCAATCCCGTCTCATTACACAGGACAAGATCTAGGACCGCTTGTTCCCTCGTAGGTTCCATTACAAACTGTTCCAGGAAACTATCGCGGATACATTCTATAAACTCCTCCTCAAGATTGCCTTGACCGACCTGGTTAAACCAATCGACATGTAGATTAAAATCCCCCATGATAACTGCTGTACCATTTCTACATGCATCAGTTATCTCTTTGTTTATTGCCTGCCCCACCATAACGTTACTATTTGGTGGCCAATAGACTACTCCTATCAGTGACTTTTTTGCCTTACTATTCCTGATTTCCACCCAAATGGATTCAACCTTATCCTCCATATCACCGATATCATCCCTAACTATTGCCCGGATGTCATCCTTAAATAACAGAGCTACACCACCTCCCTTACCATCCAACCTGTCCTTCTGAATAGTTTGATACCCTCGGATATTTAACTCCCAGTCGTGACCATCCTTTAACCATGTTTCAGTAATGGCCACTAAATCAATGCTTTACCCCCCAACTCTCACTCCTGTACACCCCAACTCTCTCTGCTTTACCCCCAACTCTCACTGCTTTATCCCAATCCTCTCTCATTGCTTTACCCCCAACTCTCTCTGCTTTACCCCCAACTCTCATTGCTTTATCCCCCAATCCTCTCTCACTGCTTTACCCCCAACTCTCACTGCTTTACCCCCAACTCTCACTGCCTTACCCCCAACTCTCACTGCCTTACCCCCAACTCTCACTGCCTTACCCCCAACACTCACTGCTTTATCCCCAACTTTCACTGCTTTACCCCCAACTCTCCCTGCTTTACCCCCAACTCTCACTGCCTTCCCCCAACTCTCAATGCCTTACCCCCAACTCTCACTGCTTTACCCCCAACTCTCCCTGCTTTACCCCATCTCTCCCTGCTTTACCCCAACTCTCACTGCTTTACTCCCAACTCTTCCTGCTTTACCCTCCAACTCTCACTGCTTTACCCCCAACTCTCACTGCTTTACCCCCAACTCTCACTGCCTTACCCCCCAACTCTCACTGCCTTACCCAACTCTCACTGCTTTACCCTCCAACTCTTACTGCTTTACCCCCAACTCTCACTGCCTTACCCCCAACTCTCACTGCTTTACCCCCAACTCTCACTGCCTTACCCCCCAACTCTCACTGCCTTACCCCAACTCTCACTGCTTTACCCCCAACTCTCACTGCCTTACCCCCCAACTCTCACTGGCTTACTCCCCAACTCTCACTGCCTTACCCCCCAACTCTCACTGCCTAACCCCAACTCTCCCTGCTTTCCCCCAACTCTCACTGCTTTACCCCCAACTCTCACTGCTTTACCCCCAACTCTCACTGCTTTACCCCCAACTCTCACTGCCTTACCCCAAACTCTCACTGCTTTACCCCCAACTCTCACTGCCTTACCCCAACTCTCACTGCCTTACCCCAACTCTCACTGCTATACCCCCAACTCTCACTGCCTTACCCCAAACTCTCACTGCTTTACCCCCAACTCTCACTGCCTTACCCCCAACTCTCCCTGCTTTCCCCCCCAACTCTCACTGCTTTACCCCCAACTCTCACTGCTTTACCCCCACCTCTCATTGCTATACCCCCAACTCTCCCTGCTTTACCCCCAACTCTCCCTGCCTTACCACCAACTCTCACTGCCTTACCCCATTATGGTGAATCCATGCTAGCTCTCTGCAGAGCAATTCATTTAGTCACATGTCCCCACTCTATCCCTGGGGCCCTGAAAGTGCATTTCTCTCAAGTGTCCATGGAATTTCCCGTTGTCTCGGTTTCCACCGCCCTGATTGGCAGGGTTCCAGGTCAGTACCACTCATTGGCTAACAAGGGTCTAAATCACATTCTCCCTGCATCTCTTCCCAATTCCTTAAACCTGTGTCCCTTCGTCCTTTTCCCATCGCTAATAAGGACAGCTTTCCTTTGGGCGTTATCTAATGGAAAAATTGCTCAATGTCATTTGTGGCGGGTGAGGTTTCCCACTAGCTCTGTCACCGAGTTCCCCCGTGCTATGTAACCATTCTTTGTCATTTTTTTGTGACCCTGGGAAGTTTATCCCCAGTCAAGCCTAACTTAGAATTAATTTCATCACTGGGGAGCTGAACTCGCTGGCTGGACTGGCTCCTCATCGTGAACAGGCTTACAGACCCCCTCAAGATCAATCACAGACCACAACAGCTACCCTCTTTCCCCCACCCCCACACCCCCCGCCAGAGCTGTCCTGTGCCCTCTCTCTCCTTGGGCTCCCTGGTGAATACACTGATCTCCAACCACCCCCTGAGAGGCCATGGTGTCAAATTTCTGTTTTTCAAGAGCAGTAGTGATTCCTGCCGGCTTGGTGGGAAGATACAAGGGCGGACGAGGCGTCCTGATGGCCAAAATGAGATGGCAATGCATGCAAATCGGGCTGGTGCCCTTCCTGGATATGAACCTAATTGCGTCATCGTCAGAAGATCGCAAACTGAAATCCCGCCATCAAAAATTAAGTTTTTGTAATCTCACGAGATTTAGCGACCATGATAGGATTTGCACCTGTGGCTGAAGATGACGTTACATCATGACCATTATGTCCGACACATTCTGTGATTGGGCAGCACTTGGTGAATAATCCCGAGTGTGATAAGAGTTACACTAACAACTAATTTAAGATTGTTAGTGAGGCTCACATGTAGCTCACTTATGCTTGCTAGAAAACCACAAATAGGGTGTGATTTAATGACCGAATTGTGCTTAAACGAGAGCGTGACGAGGTCGTTAAATCGCAGGAGAGATCAAAATTCAGAACTGCGCCAGGCGCTGATCTGCCTGCAATCCAACCGACCTACTCCCATTGGTGAAATCAGGATCCGCCGTAGCATAGCAAGAAACCAATAATCACCACTTAAGCCCAATCTCCATACAATTAACAGGAGTGACCCTCTATCTAACAGTGCCCTATGACCTAACGGTCTCCCCAGCAAGTGGTCACATGTGTGCTGATTAGCGCTCATTTTAACAAACATGAATCTAGTGGAGGGGCCGCAAGGAGGTGAGTAGCCAACTTCACTCCCAGGCAATGAGCCCGGGGTACTGGAGTTACTGCCCCGGTTCTCGGAGAGAGGTGGGGAGCCGGAGGGGGGTGGGAGCCATTGGTGGGGGAGGAGACCGTCGAGCAGGCGGGGTGGCCACCCATGACCAGGACTGGGATGGGCTGGGCTGGGAGGGGGAGATGGGTGTCTCAGCGACCATGGGTCGACCTTGCCACGCTCTGGATTGTGTGGTCCTGTTCCGGGGCATCCCCCGCCCCTGCCAGCCTGCCCCACCGACCACACATAACTCCCGCTGACTATGGAGGCCTCTGACCGCATGGCTGAAGGCTATTGCTAATTGGGAATTGTCAATTGTAGTTAAGTGAGCACTTCAAACCTCCCAAGTGGATCCCCGTGGGTAAGCGTGCCATGATGCATGTGGGAGTTATTGCCTAGCATCCCAATCAGACTGTGATTACCTGGACATTCTGACTGAACACTGCAGGAGGCAACAGCACGGACACAGCACATGACATCTGAACACCCAGGGGCTGGGCCCCAACACCGGGGGCCTCTCCACTTCCAGAGGGTGGGCATGTGTGTCAGGAAGGGGGCCAAAGCCCAGTCCAGGTAAATGTTATGTGCAGGTATCTGGGGTACAGGGTCTGTTGAGCAGGCGCCCCTCTGCGGTCAGGGCTGCGTGGGCAGGGCATACGGGGTGGGGGGGAGGGTGGAAGGCACCGCTGGTTGTCAATCTCACACCCTCTCCAATCCTTACAGATATTACACGGTATGGACGATATCTTGGACCCCGCGGATGCTGCCCTAGTGTTGCTGCTGGCAGATCAGTCAGCCAGATGCCGGAGGAGGCAGTGGCAATAACGTCAACAGAGATAACCCTTCCTGTTGATGTAGGGTACCCCCAGGTGGCTCTCCATACACTGGGCCACCTGGGGGTGCCCTACATCAACAGAAAGGGTTTCCACTCCCTGAACATCCAGCTCATGTGCGTCCGCCACATGAAAATCATGCATGGGCGTGCACGCTTCCCAGGCACGGCAGCTACATCCTGGGGCAGTTGGAGATCCCCGGCATCTTCGAGGACTACCCCAGGATGGCCGGTTGTCTCTTGGGGGATAAGGGTACCCGTTAAGGACCTGGCTAATGATGCCAGTACAGAGGCTGGAGACCGTTGCGGAGGCCCAATACAACAAGGCCCATGCTGCCCCCAGGCTGTCATTGAGTGGTGCGTCAGACTCCTCAAGATGTTGTTCCGATTCCACGTTCACTCTGGTGGTGCACTGCAGTACACACCCCCAGATGGTCACCCACTTTATGGTGGTCTACTGTGTCCTCCTCCACCTAGCACAGCAGCAGGGTGACGTGTTGGAGGTGGAGGGGGAAGAATATGTGGCCACATCCGAGGAGGAGGACGAAGACGAGGAGGCACTGCTTCACAAAGGACAGGGCCTCATCCATCATTCCCCCCTCCCCAAATCCCCATTCCCACGCCTCCCCATCTCTCAGCCTAATCCATCACCATTCCAGTCCACACCCCTCTTCCCCCTCCCGATCCTCCCTCCCAGATGCTCTCCTCAAACGACACACCCAAACTCCCTCCCCATCCCCACAGTGTGATCTCAGTGATCCTCGACCTGCCTTCCATGCTCTATCGCTGCATCTAGGTGTTTCCCCAGGATGCACATCAGAGATGGAGGCAGCCTGCTGCCTACTGTCCTGTGACCTTAATGCTCCTGGTGGGTGTCCTCTGGGGGCTCTGGGGTGGGAGGCCCCCGGCCCACTTGCAGGCGGCACATGCCTCGCAGTGTCCAACACTGTTCCAAAGACTGCGACATGCTGCCATGGGGCTCAGCCATGACTGTCACTGACTCAGCCATGCCTTTGAACCTCCACTCATGCTGCCGACGTTGTGCACCAGGCTCTCCACTGCAGTCGCCACCTTCGCAGTGTTGGCCTTGGTGCCACCCATTGCTGGCGACATCTCCTGCCCCCAGAGTCTCTGGGACTCCTCCAATCAGCTGTGGACCTTTTGGAGGGTCACTGACATCCCCCTCTGAACCTCACGGCCGGACCCTATCGGTATCATCAACTCCGGATAAACCTGTTCCAGAGGTTCAGCATCTGACTGGGACCCAGCTGGGTCCTGGGATCCAGCAGACATCCAACTGCTGTCTCGCCTGCATGTTCCTGCCTCCACCTGCTGTGCATCAGCAACTGTGTGGTGCTCATCAGATTGTGCCCCAGAAGCCTGTCCACTAATGTCGCCCACCGAGGTGTGTCTCTCTGCACTGGTGGAGGATGGGAAGTTGGGATGACAGCTGTGACATTCTGACAGTGGCATCCGTGGAGCTCTTCTCCGAGGTGTTCTCAGGGGAGGTTGGGGGGGGGGGGGGGAACCACCCCGGATGGGCCGGTGCTGTCGGATGGAGACCCTGCGGGAGGATGGATATGTGGTCAATGGGAGGGATAGGTCAGTCTGCATGGCATGAACAACTCGCGTGTGGCTGGTCATTGGGGTGGGGAGCAGTCCTTCTACAGAGTGAGGACTCTGATATCTGGCACCCCGCCACCCGTCTGGGCCCTCTCCTGTCTGTTGGGAGGCACCTTCTCCGGCGGAGCATAGAGAGGGCATTGTTAACCACACGCGTCATTCATCGCAGGTGTGGGGGGGCGTGGTTCGAGTGGGAGGTCTGGTCGGCAGGAGGTGGGGGGGCGGGGGGGGTTGCTGGGTTGGGGAGGTGTCATGGATGGAGGGAGGGAATGCTAGGGTTATGGCTAGGCCGGGATGGTGCTGGCCGCATACTCGTGGGGGGGGGGGGGGGGGGGGTGTCCGATGCCAACTCACTCGTGCAGCCCGGTGGAGGTCATTGATCTTCTCACGGCACTGGGTGCAAGTCCTCCTGCTCATACTCCCCGAGCTGACAGTCGCTGCCACTTCCTCCCAGGCGGCACTGACCTGCCCTGTGGCTGACCCTCCGGGACCCTCAGGAGAACTGGGCGTCCCGTCTGGCTAGACACTGCATGCAGTAATCTTGCCAGGTCGGCATCCGCAAATCGTGGGGCAGGTCTTCCTGGCAGCACGGCCGCAAGCTGAGTGGGGTTTGCTCTGCAGGATGTTTAAGTGCTGCTCTCCCTCGTTAGTGGCGGGGCCTGCAAGCGCGGTCCTGACGAATCAGCTGGCGGGACCATCATTGGCGCGGGAATCCCATGGGCCTCGTTAAATGGACCAATTAGCATTTTCTAGTGGTGACAGCCTCGCGGCAGTTCCTGCTCACTACAACACTTGGAATCTTTTCCGCTAAATCATGCCCTATTCATATTCGGGGGTCTGTCCTCCGCAGGAAAGGAGAATATGTCCAGATATTGCACCTGCATTCAATAAACAATAATAATCTTTATTATTGTCACAAGTAGGCTTATATTAACACTGCAATGAAGTTACTGTGAAAAGCCCCTAGTCCGCACACTCCTACGCCTGTTCGGGTACACAGAGGGAGAATTCAGAATGTCCAATTTACCTAACAGCACGTCTTTGGGACTTGTGGGAGGAAATCGGAGCATCCGGAGGAAACCCAGGCAGATATGGGGAGAACGTGCAGATTCCGCACAGGCGGTGACCCAAGCTGGGAATCAAACCCTGGTCCCTGGCGCTGTGAAGCAACAGGGCTAACCACTGTGCTGCCCAACTGTGCTACCGTGCCACCAAATTGGAGTGTAAATGCTGTAACAGAATCCGTCACCAAGGCACTCTTTTCTGTAAACCAGTTTTGTTATTCACCTTGTTTAGTAAAGGCAACGGAGTCAGTCAAGTAAAAATAAAGTACTGGCGTATTCACAGTATACACAGACCAGTTAGGCTTCTTTGGGCCTTCCTCACTGTGGAGGCCTGTGCTAACGTATATACAACAGTCCCCACTCCTAATTAACGGGGTAGTGCACGCTCCTCGAGCCACACAGGGGAGAATCATCAACCCAGTCCCGTTGTGGCCTGTGCGGGACACAGAACCCTGCATTTCAGATTCATTAGATTAACGTTTCTTCATCCCACACAACTACCACAAGGTCAGGAATTCCTGCCCATTCTTTGCAGTTGAGACCGAATTCCACACAAATCAACAGGTGGGTACTTATTGGGCCATATTCTGGTCATTCTTTATCTTGGGAAGTTTAGAACCATTGATTTTTAACTGTAGGCGTAACAACTGGGTGCTGCGTCTGAAATGTTGGCTGTCACATCAAGTACAGATGGTTGGCGTGTATGAAAATGGAGGCAGTGGAAAATTCAAATCCCTTCAAGCTCTCTGCCAATAAATTAGATTAACACCTGGCCCTCAGGCCTGTCAGGCACCACTCATGGTGTCTTAAAATATCCTACATTGATCGACATCCCTTTTAAAAATAAAAGCGGCCCATTTTTGTTCAAGAAGGTGTGTAAACTCTTTTGAACTTTTTGAGATCAGGAGTCACCACCTGGACTTATCCGAAAGCTGCAATACGGCTCCATGAATCAAACGTTAATCATTGCCCCTTGTCAGACTTTCCCTTTGAAAGCAGCTGTTTCCTGACTCCCTTGTGTCCAAATACCATCCCAATTTAGGAATACTACTCCCGACAAAGTGTTAAACAGTTCTCGAGATTGGATGACGCCCTCTGCTGTTCCCAGCCTATTTCCTATGAAACGCCGTTTCTCTCTCTCTGCACAGTCCCTTTGTCTCCACCCGATGGGCAAACGTAGTATTTCCCCCGCACACTGATAAAAGCTGTGCGTGGCTTCCTATTTGGAGTTCTATGATGGTAAAGTCTGATGCTTTCAATGCCACAAATATATATATTTTAAAAATAAATTTAGAGTACCCAATTCATTTTTTTTTCCAATTAAGAGGCAATTTAGCGTGGCCAATCCACCTACCCTGCACATCTTTGGGTTGCGGGGGCGAGACCCACGCAGACACGGGGAGAATGTGCAAACTCCACACGGACAGTGACCCAGAGCCGGGGTTCGAATCTGGGACCTCAGCGCCGTGAGGCAACAGGGCTAATCCACTGTGCGATCATGCTGCCCCAATGCCACAAATATATTGGCTGCAAGTACTGGGCAGTGGTCATTTGTGACCCCTCGTACCTCAAGAGGTGAATTACACAAGCTACGAGGCCAGGCTGCAGACTGTCACAGAGCCACTGACAACCCATTGTTGCCACTCAGTTTCGCTTTTCCACTATTTTAACTTTTTTTTTTCAAGCACAAGTTACTCCTGAAGTGAAAATTTCAACAGATTTATCATCAATTAATTTGAAGCATTATTTTCCAATTGCTTCTCGGAATAACTCGCACAGTTAACTTTCTTCGCTTTAACACCCCGGCTCAATGTGCTTGAAGGGTCTCTCTGAAATGCTGGCTGGCAGAGAAAATATTCCAGTGTCTTTATCAATGTCACGGTATCTCCATTAATGGATTTGAAGGGAATGAACGATTTCTCTCCCTTCTCTCTTTTAGAGTTATTGATCTATCTTTTATTTCTCCTCCACTGAGTCTTTAAATATTTTTAGGGCAGCCGTAGATGGACACTTGATCAACAAGAGGGTTATCGGGTTAGGTGGAAATGTCGAGTTCAGGTTAGTATCAGATCAACCATTATCTTATTGAATGGTGGGAGCAAGCTCGAGATGGCCAGTGATCTGTTCCTGCTCCTGGTTTGTATCTTTTACCATTTGTCACAGTCCAAAAATGTGCAGGTTAGGTGGATTTGCCATGCCAAATACTGTCCAATGGTTAGGTGGGGTTACAGGGATAGGGCAGGGGCATGGGCCTAAGTGGGGTGCTCTTTTGGAGGGTTGGTGCTGACCCGATGGGCTGAATGGCCTCCTTCTGCACTGACAGGATTCTCGAGCACAAAGTGGGAAGAGAAACATACCCTGAAACTCCTCCCGAGTGAATGGGGTCCCATTGTCTGTGATCAGAAACTTTGGTATCCTGTGGGTGCTAAATGACCAGTATAATTTTTCCACGGTAGTTCACAAGGTGGTAGTGGGCATCCGGTGCTTATCTAGCCACTTGGAGTAGGCGTCCAGGAGGAGCAAAAACATGGACCCCATGAACGGCCCTGTGAAGTCGGCGTGCAGATGCACCCGGGGCATTCTGGCTGTTCCCAGGTATGGAGCGAGACAGATGGAGGGAGCTTCTGGTGTTCCTGGCAAATCGGGGACCGTTATACAACGCTCTCAATGTTACCGTCAATTCCAAGCCACCACACATAGGTTTTCACTGGCACTTTCATCTTCGAGGTCCTAGGGTGTCTGCTATGCAGATCCTGTAGGATCATCACTTGGTCTGGCTGCAGGAGGATTATCTAAGCTCCCTTTAGGAGGATGCCCCTCATCCTCCATATGGAGCTCCTGTTTCTTTGTGATTTTAAATGTTTCTATAAGATCCACCCTCATCCTTCTAAATTCCAGCGAGTACAGTCCCAGTCTACTCAACCTCTCCTCATAATCCAACCCCTTCAACTCTGGGATTAACCTAGTGAATCTCCTCTGCACACCCTCCAGTGCCAGTACGTCCTTTCTCAAGCAAGGAGACCAAAATTGAACACAATACTCCAGGTGTGGCCTCACCAACACCTTATACAATTGCAACATAACCTCCCTAGTCTTAAACTCCATCCCTCTAGCAGTGAAGGACAAAATTCCATTTGCCTTCTTAATCACCTGTTGCACCTGTAAACCAACTTTCTATGACTCATGCACGAGCACACCCAGGTCTCTCTGCATAGCGGCATGCTTTAATATTTTATCGTTTAAATAATAATCCCATTTGCTGTTATTCCTACCAAAATGGATAACCTCACATTTGTCAACATTGTATTCCATCTGCCAGACCCTAGCCCATTCACTTAACTTATCCAAATCCCTCCGCAGACTTCCAGTATCCTCTGCACTTTTCGCTTTACCACTCATCTTAGTGTCATCTGCAAACTTGGACACATTGCCCTTGGTCCCCAACTCCAAATCATCTATGTAAATTGTGAACAATTGTGGGCCCAACACGGATCCCTGAGGGACACCACTAGCTACTGATTGCCAACCAGAGAAACACCCATTAATCCCCACTCTTTGCTTTCTATTAATTAACCAATCCTCTATCCATGCTATACTTTACCCTTAATGCCATGCATCTTTATCTTATGCAGCAACCTTTTGTGTAGCACCTTGTCAAAAGCTTTCTGGAAATCCAGATATACCACATCCATTGGCTCCCCGTTATCTACTGCACTGTAATGTCCTCAAAAAATTCCACTAAATTAGTTAGGCACGACCTGCCCTTTATGAACCCATGCTGCGTCTGCCCAATGGGACAATTTCTATCCAGATGCCTCGCTATTTCTTCCTTGATGATAGATTGCAGCATCTTCCCTCCTACCGAAGTTAAGCTCACTGGCCTATAATTTCCTGCTCTCTGCCTACCTCCTTTTTTAAACAGTGGTGTCACGTTTGCTAATTTTCAATCCACCGGGACCACCCCAGAGTCTAGTGAATTTTGGTAAATCATCACTAATGCATCTGCAATTTCCCTAGCCATCTCTTTTAGCACTCTGAGATGCATTCCATCAGGGCCAGGAGACTTGTCTACCTTTAGCCCCATTAGCTTGCCCATCACTACCTCCTTAGTGATAATAATCCTCTCAAGGTCCTCACCTGTCATAGCCTCATTTCTATCAGTCAATGGTATGTTATTTGTGTCTTCCACTGTGAAGACCGATCCAAAAAACCTGTTCAGTTCCTCAGTCATTTCCTCATCTCCCATTATTAAAACTCCTTGAAGTGTTGTAATGTGTCAACAGCTGGGAAGATAGTCCCTGCCTCTTTCTCCTTGCAAATGCTTCCTCTTGTGGTGCTCCCCACGTCCATCCTTGGTTATCTTCAGCAGCCAACAGAGGGATGCCAACAGAGTAACCAAATTTGGGATGAATGTCCCACAATAGTTCACGAGCCCCGAATCGCACTGCCGTTTGTGGTATTTTCTGGTGTCGGGGCTCCCTTTATGGCCTGGACCTTTTTCTTCTCCTGGGTGAAAGCCATCCTTGTCCACGCGATACCCCAGGTATGTGACCGCCCTCACCTGAGAAACATATTTGCCTCTCTTCTGGCAAACGTCCACTTGGGAGAGCTGCCTGAGGACCTCTTCCAAGTTGTTCAAGTGGCCCCCAAAATGAGCACATTGTCCCGTTATACCGCCACTTTGGGCAGTCCCTGAAGGATGCCTTCCATTGGTATACGTGTACAGATCCCTGTGGATATTGATGGTCACGTACGTCCGTGATGCTACATCTAGCTCTAGTTGGAAGTACGCATGGCTCATGTCCAGTTTTTTGAATGAGTGGCCCACAGCTAGCTTTGCATACACAGTGGCAGAGTGGTTAGCACTGCTGCCTCACAGCGCCAGGGACCCGACTTTAATTCCGGCCTTGGGTCACTGTCTGTGTGGAGTTTGCACGTTCTCCCCGTGTCTGCGTGGGTTTCCTCCGGGTGTTTCCTCTCGCAATCCAAACATGTGTAGGTTAGGTGGATTGGCCGCGTTAAATTGCCCAATCGGCCCAACCTGCCTCAGGAAGCCCCTGCCCACGACCCAGGGCCCCCTGAAATGGCGGAGACCCCGCGCGAGGACCCGGAGGCACTGCAAGGTATTCCCGTGCCCGCAGAATGCTGGGACCCATCCGGATCACAAAAATGTTCCCCTAGCAACCCCTCTACCTCAACTAGGGCCTTGGACCCTGCCAGACGCGACCCCGGAAACGTAACAAGTGCCCTGGTCCCCGCCAGAGCCCTGGACCCCGCCAGTGCCCTGGACCCTGCCAGCGCCCTGGACCCCGCCAGTCGCAACCACCTACCTTCCACAAGGTCCGACGTCTCCCAACGGATCCCAGGATCCCAGGGACGAACTGTACACAGTTATAAACAACTACGAAACAGAACACCAGGAGGCCTTGTTCATCGTGGCCGGATACTTCAACAAGGCCAATGTCAATAGTGTACTGCCAAAATTCCACCAGCACATCTCCTGTCCCACCAGGGGCAACAACACTCTTGGCCACTGCTACTCAAAAATCAAGAAGCCTACCGTTCCATCCCCCGACAGCACTTTGGGAAATCAGACCATAAGACGGTGCTCCTTCTCCCAGCTTACAAGCAGAAACTCAAGTGAGAGAATCCAGCTAAGAAGGTTGTGCAGTGCTGGTCTGAGGAAACAGAAGAGCTCTAACATGACTGCTTAGAGACAGTGGACTGGTCCATATTTAAGAACACAGCAACCAACATAAATGAGTATGCCACCACCGTCACAGACTTCATCAACAAATGTGTGGACGACTGCGTGCCAAAAAAAGCAGTACGTGCGTTCCCCAACCGGAAACCATGGCTCAATCGTAGATTGACTCCCTATTGAAGGACAGATCTGAGGCGTTCAAGTCAGACGACCCTGACCGATACAAGAAATCCAGGTACGACCTCCGCAAAGCCATCCGAGATGCCAAGAGAGAATATCAAACCAAGCTAGTCACAGACAGACTCTCGGCGGTTGTGGCAAGGACCAAACAACATAACGGGCTACAAAGCGAAGCCGAACAGTTTCTCCGGCAGGAGCGCACCCCTCCCCGATGAACTCAATGCATTCTATGCTCGGTTTGAGCAGGTACCCAACAATCCACTGTCGAGTGCCCCAGCAGCCCATAACTCACCCATACCCACCATCACAGCTTCCAACGTCAGATCGGCCTTCCTGAAAGTGATCCCTCAGAAGGCAACGGGCCTGGACAGGATCCCTGGTCCTGCACTCAGAGCCTGCGCGGACCATCTGGCAGAGGTGTTCGCGGACATCTTTAACCTATCCCTACTCCAGTCCGAGGTCCCCACCTGCTTCAAGAAGACCACCATTATACCGGTGCCAAAGAAGAACCAGGAAACGTGCCTCAATGACTACCGCCCGGTGGCCCTGACTTCAGTCGTAATGAAGTGCTTCGAGAGATTGATCATGACGTTCTTCACCTCCATACTCCCAGAACGCCTTGATCCACTGCAATACGCGTACCATCGCAACCAGTCCATAGCAGATGCCATTTCCCTGGCCCTATACTCATCCCTAGAGCATTCTATCGGGCTGCATCACAGCCTGGTATGGCAACTGCTCGGCCCAGGACCGCAAGAAACTTCAGAGTGTCGTGAACACCGCCCAGTCCATCACACAAACCTGCCTCCCATCCATTGACTCCATCTACACCTCCCGCTGCCTGGGGAAAGCGGGCAGCATAATCAAAGATCCCTCCCACCCTGCTTACTCACTCTTCCAACTTCTTCCATCGGGCAGGAGATACAGAAGTCTGAGAACACGCGCAAACAGACTCAAAAACAGCTTATTCCCCGCTGTTACCAGACTCCTAAATGACCCTCTGATGGACTGACCTCATTAACACTGCACCTTGTATGCTTCATCCGATGCCGGTGCTTATGCAGTTACATTGTGTACCTTGTGTTGCCCTATTATGTATTTTTTTTCTTCCCTTTTCTTCCCATGTACTTAATGATGAGCTGCTCGCAGAAAAATATTTTTCACTGTACCTCGGTACACGTGACAATAAACAAATCCAATCCAATCCAAATTGCCCCTTAGTGTCGGTTAGTAGGTGGTTATTGGGATGGTGTGGGGGAGTGGGCTTGGGTTGGGTGTTCTTTCAGGGAGTCAATGCAGACATGATGGGCTGAATGGCCTCCTTCTGCACTGACGGGATTCTATGATTTATCCTCTGCACGCAGCATGGGATATTGGTCCAGGCGGGAGGCCTTGTTCACTGTCATTTATAATCGTGGCACAGTGCAAATGACTTATCCGCTTTCAACACCGGGATCACCAGTGCAGCCAACTCTGCAAGTCAGACCAAGTGTATGACGCCCAAACTTTCCAATTGTAATTCGGTTTCCGCCTTTGCGTGCGAGGTGTAGGGAATTGGTCGCGTTCTGCAGTATTTGGGCTGGGCTTCTGGATCAAAGTAAATTCTTGCCCTGACCCCTTTTAGTTTTCCCAGGCCCTGCTGGAAAACCTCCAGATATTTCCCAAGGACCTCATACCAGCTGCCAGTGCCCATCCAGAAGATTTGTTGCCAGTCCTGGTGAAGTGTTCACAGCCAATCTCGGCCCAACAGGTTGGGTCCCAGCCCTTGTACCCGGTGCTGTACTCCTTACAGGGGTCGTCCAATACTATGGACGCTGTAGTCAACGGATCTCTGGAGCTCGTGAACCCCTTTCTCGTCATTCTCACGTGACAGGGCAGGCTCGGTGTCCCTTATCAGGTACAATGTTGGTTCTGCCAACTTCCTCTGAATTGCTACATTGTTGATCCCACACACCAAACAGTCCTTTAACATCTCAGACAGGGATAGACTGAACTCACAATGTCCTGCAAGTCTTTGAAGCCGGCTCAGAAAGTCTGTCACCCGCTCCCCCAGAGTCCACACAGCCATGTCAAACCTGTACCTTTGCAGTATGCTTTTGGGTTGTCATGATTCGCCACTAACTCCATTAGTTCATCAAAGAACCTTTGAGTCCAGAGCTGCTGCGTAAGTGAGGCTCTTGATTATCCCAAAGACATTCAGGAGGATTACCTTCCGTAGGCCCTCTCCATTGATGCTATTTGCCTGGGTGAAATACTGTATTCGCTCGGTATTTGGGCCCATTCCTCCAGGTCTGCATCAAAGACCTCTAGTTTCCCAAAGAGCGGCATTTTCAAAACTTCCCTGATCTTGTTCTTGCACAACAATATTCCGCTGCAGCCGGGACGTCCAGAATCGCAATTGCTGTTTTTAACCTCATTGCCAGTATGAAGACACAGGCGGCTCTTATAGGTGAATAAACGCGAGTTTACTGTGAGCATAGAAAGTGGCGGATATGGCGACGTACACACAATAAGCCCAATCCGGGACTACCAGAATGCCGGTCCTTGTCCGGGCCGGCTTTTCCACAGCCTAGTAACGAGCCCCAGCTGGGCGGGCCTTCACCCACTGGTGGGGAAGCCTGTATTCCATCAGTCCCTGAGGGGGAGCGATTAGGTATCCCCGTGGGCCTGGTGAGAGTTATTGTGTAAACCAAGAAGCGAATGTTTTATTTTTAAACTCCGTTATTTTAGTGCTTTATAATACCAACACATCCATTAATAAATTAATCCGCATCAATTCAAACATCAGAGCCAATAATCCAGTGTCACCCTCCCTCTATTGAGCCCTTATCTGGTTTTGGACTTGTTAAAAAATGATTGTCTGCTCAAGGGGCAAAATGAAGTTGCAATATGCGCACAAAGTCAGGATGCAGCACTTACCCCACTGCAATTGTTTAACTTTCACATTGTCTCTGAAGTCCATGCATCTCGGTCTGCTTAGATGCCTTTAGACCCAAGTCCTTTTAAACTTAAGCTGCTGATTGGGTTGGCAGAACATCAATCAAAATGGTTTAGTATCACGTCTTCCAACACACAGTCATTTAGGTCACAGTGCAGTATTGCTCAGAAAGCTTTTTCTAAATATGACATCGTCAGCCTGATATTAAACCAAGCTTGTGGCCTGCTGAACGTTACAAACATTGACCTTCTGAAAAAGCTGAATTATTAACCTAGTTTAATGTCATGCCGTAACTTGTACAGGGTGAAATATAATTGCAAAATAAAATGGAGATTTACTACCCAGTAAAAGCTCAGGCACTGGCCTGGATTTTACCAGTCCGCTGGAGACAGACTGGGAGATGAATAGTGGCACAAGGCATCAGGTGGGAAGCTCATCTCTCAGTCGCCACGGAATATTCCAAAAGTGGGAACCTTTTCAGCCACCTGTTCATGGTCATTTTACTGGTCTTGGAATGGTCCCCTGCTTTGTGGGGAGACTGCCAGATCCATTGACGCTGACTGCCTGTAGCTTCTCTGAATAGGAAGGACGGGGAGATGGCCTTCCTCTCCCCCCCCCCCCCCCCCTTCCCCCAGAGGCTCCATGGCCCATTGAGGATCGCCCCTCAACCATGGCCCCATCACTGGCAGGTTCAGCCCTCCAATCACAGGGGCCTACATTCCCTGTCCCAACATATTAAAAGATGGTCTTTTCTACCCATTGATTGGACTGTAAGAGGCAAACCACCATCTTTAATTGAATCGGAGTCCCAGTAGCAGCCTCTGAAATGACCACTGCCAATAAAACCGCTCCACGCTCCCACAGTTCACCTGCACAAGCTCAGGTGATCCTGATGGAGGGGCACTCTGATAGTGACAGTAAAACATATGAATTAGGAGCAGGTGTAGACCACTCGAGCCCATGCTGCTGTTCAATAAGATCATAGTAAGAAATCTTACAACACCAGGTTAAAGTCCAACAGGTTTGTTTCAAACACAAGCTTTCGGATCACTGCTCCTTCCTCGGGTGAATGAAGCAGTGCTCCGAAAGCTAATATCTGAAACAAACCTGTTGGACTTTAACCTGGTGTTGGAAGACTTCTTACTGTGCTCACCCCCGTCCAATGCCGGCATCTCCACATCATCAATAAGATCATGGCATTAACCTGCCTCCCTCTGATAACTTTTCACCCCATCGTTAATCAAGAACCTATCTTGCTCAGCCTTACAAATATTCAAAGATACTGCTTCCACTGCCTTTTGAGGAAGAGAGTCCAGACAATCACAGCCTTCTCAGAGAAAACATTTCACTCCTCTCCGGCTTAAATGAGTGACCCCTTATTTTTAAACAGTGAGCCCGAGTTCTAAATTCTCTAATATCCAACCTCTGGATAGAAAGGTCACCAAATAGTGAGAAGGAGACAAAGTAGAAAGTTTTCAGGCTCATTTTAGAAAGATTCAAGCATTTTAGCGAATGGTGATGCCCGATATCAGTTCTCTTAGTGTAAACTGGAAAAATTGCTATGTTGAGACCAAAGAGGGGAGAAGGAATTCCTGAAATGTGGAACAAGAGAACTTTGTTGATCAGTTGGTTTCTAGCCCAATGGATCACAGAATTGTTATGGCACAGTGGAGGCCATTTGGCCCATCGTGTCTGCACCAGTACTCCAACCGAGCATATGACTTGGTGCCATTCCTCTGCCTTTTCCCTGTACCCCTGCATATTGTTTCTATTCAAATAATCATCCAATGTCCTCTTGAACACCTCAATCGAATCTGCCTCCACTGCACTTCCAGGAAATACATTCCAGACACAAACCACTCGCTGTGTGAAAAAGTTTATTCTCACACCACATTTGCTTCTTTTGAAAATCACTTTAACTCTGTGCCCTCTCATTCTTGATCCTTTTACGAGTGGGAACAGTTTCTCCCCATCTGCTCTGTCTATCTCCCTCATGACTTTGACCATCTCTATCAAATCTCCTCTTAGCCGTCTTCACTCCAAGAACAGTCCCAACCCCTCCAATCTATTCTTGTAACTGACATTTCTCAACCCTGGAACCATTCTCCAGGAAGAAAGCATTGCTGTATCTAGATCTGGGGAATGAAACAGGGCAAGTGGGGAAAGGTTCAACCGGAGAACATTTGGAAAATAGTGATCACAATGTCATTAGGCTTAGTGCAGTTATGGAAAATTACATGAGATTATCAAACATGTAAATTCTCAACTACAGGTAAGCTGATTTCAATGAATGGCCCAGGCAGATTACAACCAAAGATTGGCAGGTGAAAGAGTAAATGAGTAATGGACACCTTCAAAGAGAAGGTGAATCAGGTACAGACTTAGACACATCCCTTTGAGTGGGGAAGAAAAGGCATCCTTCACTTGAGCTCCCTCAGTGACTGAAGAACTAGAAAACACAACGAATCAGAAAAAGGAGTCTTATGATAAATATTAGGCTCATAATTAGGGAGAGAATCAAGCTGAATGCAAGCAGAACTAAAAAAGGAAATTACAGGGGCAAGGAGGGTGTATGAGAATCTATTCATGGCTAACATAAAAGGGAACCTAGAAATATTGTATAAGCAAATCTATTGTAAAAGGGTAGTCAAAGGGTGAGTGGGGACAAATAGGGACCAGAAAGGGGTCAACCTTGTGGAAGTAATGGGACATTTTGAGGTACTAAACAAATATATTGCAGCTGTCTTCACTAATGTAAATGATGCTACCAATGTCACAATAAAGAAAAGGTTGGTAGAATAACTGGGTAGAATAAAATTGGTTTAAAAGAGGAGATACTTATGAGACAGTCAACACTCAATGTAGAAAAGTCACAAGGTCAGATGGATTGCATCCTCGGTTGCTGAAGAACATTAGGATGGGATATGGCCATATCCTCTTTAGATAGAGTGGCATGGTGGCACAGTGGGTAGCACTGCTCCTTCACAGTGCTAGGGGAATAGGTTCAATCCCAGACACGGGTAAGGTGCTCTTTCAGAGGGTGCAGACCCGATGGACCGAATGGCCTCTTTCTGCACTGTAAGGATTCTATGATACGAGTCGAGAACTGAAGTCTGAAAAATGTTACACCCAAATTACAGGTAATTTCTTGCAAAGTGTCTGGAAGCACACGGGAATGAAAGATTTTGGAGGAATTTGGGCACGTTCCTGGATTTGCTAGAGTGTGTGCCACATCTTCATGGGGGAGCCAGAGGAATAACTGACCTGTCCACACACTGGCTGCAACAGAACGTTCCATGCCATTTGCCAATCTTCCAAGTTAGAGCATGCTCCTGGCCTCCCATCTTCCACCATTCATAAATTTAAGAATTAAAACTCTCACATCCATATCCTAATTTGTACCAAGTCTCATTTATTCAACACTCCTGTGCTGACTGATCTCAAAAGCCTCATCCTTGTTTTCAAATCCCTCCATCCCCCCACCCTCCAAGATATCTGCTCTCCTCCAACTTTGGCAGCGTGATTTTATTCACATCACGATTGGTTTCCTGCCTTCAGTTGTCAAGGATCTAAGCTCTATACGTTGGTAGGCAGAAGTCGGGGGGGGGGTCTTTTGTTATTCTTTTCATTGGGGGTTGTTTTGTTGAACTGTTAAAAACTGAATTAAAATTTTTTTGTTTAAAGAAGACGTAATAGTGTGTCTAGGTTGGGGTTTTTGAGTGTCTTACGGAGCAAATGTTCAGAAGTACACCGGAAGAAAACTGTTCAAAACTGAGCTAACCCAAGCAAAACACCTTGGTGTTGAGACAGTGGTAAATCTTCACTGGGGTTTTATGTGTGTAAGGATTGCTGGGATATAAGCAATAGTGTGAGCCTGAATCGCTTTTTCTTATCTGTATTGAAATATTTTCAATCTTTTTGTCTAGTGTAATAAAGTTCATTTTTATTGTTTAATAAACATTTTATTCTTTGAGGTAACAAAAAATAATCTAAGCTCTAGAATTCCCTCCCTAAATCTCTCCATCTCATTATATTCATTTGAGGCACTCCTTAAATCCATCGTCTTTGGCCAAATGTTTGGTCATCTGGCATAATATCTCCTCATGTGGCTCAATGTCAAATGTTCTTTGATAATGCTCCTGAGAAGTACTTTGGTACATTCTATACAAATACAAGTTGTTGCTGTGCTACATTACGCCACAGTTTCTTGCGACCCGCCTGCCTCCATGACCCCTTGTACCACCACCAAACTTCACCTCCCCCTCCCCCACCGACACAACCTCCACCCCTATCCACAACCTCCACTGTGGGTTCAGACTGTTGCACTGACTTCATTGAATTGTTATTGTTCAATTACCTCAAAAAAAAAGTTCCTTGATGCACAGCATTGGGCAGCAGCCACATTGGCTGGACAATTTTCTTTTCAAAAGTAACGTTTGATCATTCCTTCAAAATACAGAAAAAATTCCCTTCTTGTTTACTTGAGCACTAACTCAATTCAGTTTATCAATTTCAACTTCACAAATAAATAATGCTCAAACAAATTGTGTTCAGGCTTTGAGGTTTTATACAGGAGACAGAAATGCTTGTCTCTGTACATTGTGAATATAAGATGACCTTGTTTTGTCACCCCCAAAAGTCATGTTCGTGCATATCTCAGCATACAAGGTGACCTAGCCCCGACCCTTTCTCAGCCACAATGCTATACTTGCATTAGTAGTCAACCTCAATTTTTCACCTCACACATGGATATTTTATTTTCAGTACCTAATATCCGGGCGCAAGGGATCAAGAGGCAATACAGGCTCTGTTGAAAAGATGCGCACCCACAGACATATGGAAAATGACAAAGATGGTGCTCACCCACACCTACGCCAGAAGTTCTCTTTTAAGCTTGATGTAGAAGTCGACCACCATTTGGAGGAATTTTTTGAGGCTTCGATGGTAGACTTATGTAGCCATCTGGGATGGCCACTTTCAGTGTATAAAATGGACACTCGCAGAGCCTATAGGGAAATATGGACAATGCAAAGCAACAAGTAGGCACAGAGCCTGAATGTATATTTGGAAGACAGTCTGCAGACAGAACGGAAACTCTGGGTCGATTTACATATTGATGGCCGATCTCTGGGAAACAACGAACGAGTGCTCAGGTAGCCGATACTGTTCCAAACAGTCCAGCGCCAATACCCCAAGAAGACGCAAACAAAGCAAGGCCAACAGCCTCTTAGGATACACCCAGCCTTCAAGGCACCCGCCCCTTTATTGGCTCAGATCGAAGGCAGTGATTGAGAAGCTGCCCAATTAATTGGGACCAAGTTTAAGGCCCGCCTAAAAGTGCGTGAAGTCCCTCCAAGTATAAGAAGGAACCCCCGCCAAAGGTTCGCTCTCTTGGATTTGGCTCTCAAGCGGAGAGACCCTTCCACCAGCACCACCAGAAGCAGTAAGTTCAAGGTCAACGCCCGCTACCCGACGGACGACCTTAGCTGTACTCCTGTTATCTCTTCGAACCCAACAGCCTCAGATCTTAACAACAGCCATTGTTCCTCTGACCTAAGTGGGCGCCCGAAGTTAAGTATAGGTGCTAGTGATAGATATAGTTTAGCCTGTAGTGTTATTGTGCATGAGTAGATCATACTGTGTGTAAATAAAGTAGTATTGACTTTGAACTAACTAACTGGTGTATTGGCTCTTTGGGTTGAACCTTGTGGCGGTATCGAGAGATACCTGGCGACTCTGAAAGTATACTCATAATTAGGATTAAGAAAGGTGACCTTATTAACCACCATATGTATAGCAAGTAAACAGAGCAACATTACTCGCGACTCTGGTGGGACTCGACCTAGAAGTGGCTTTGTCACTCCGAGAGAACCCAGATTTGAATTAGAAACCCAACTGGAAAAAGAAAAACCACAAGCGTAAGATCAATATTGATCAAACCACCAAGATTCATAAGTGTGTTATTTGCATTTGTACTAACAAGGGATATAAGGTAACCTCGACAGATTTTGTTGCGTAAATCTGTCGGGAGTTTTGTAGACCGGAAAATAGCTTAGCCGTACCCATGTTTGCATCACCAGTTTATTCCCCCGTTCCAAACCCAGAGGTAACAGTAGAGATGTGCGGGTTAGGTGGATTGGCCATGCTAAAATTGCCCGTAGTGTAACGTTAATGGGGGGATTGTTGGGTTACGGGTATACGGGTTACGTGGGTTTAAGTGGGGTGATCATTGTTCGGCACAACATCGAGGGCCGAAGGGCCTGTTCTGTGCTGTACTGTTCTATGTTCTATGTTCTAGATGGCAATGAAGGCAATGGAACACCTTATGAACCCCCAGTAATTTGAGGTCGCAGCGACCAATAGAGCAGGGCAGTGTCCCATATGGTAAGAAGAAATTCGGAAATATCTCAAAGGGAAAGGATGGCCCCTTTGGAACGAATTTTGTGCAAATTACAAAACAGGTCCCAGAAGTATGGGACATACTTGGTGGGAGAACCTGACCGAGATTCATAAGAAAAACATAGGAAAAGTTTGTAAACCGATGGCAACCGTGTCCTGCTTGGCACAAATGCGCGGCACAGAGGAGGTCGTGAAGACGCTCCGCAGACAGCTTGAAGAGAAAGAGAGGAGTAGTGAGGGAGACGTTAGCGAGTGCGAGAAAGTTAACAGGCAACTTAGAGAGCAGTTACCGGCGAAGGACAGGGAGATGGCTGATGTCAAACGGGCACACCAATCTTGTCTCGCTCACCTTAGCAGCTTTCAGTCACAATATGATAAGGCATACCAAGACACGCAACATGCGGTGTTGGTAAGAGGAGACAGAACATGAAGTCGAGCAATTAAAGAAGAAATGTAAAGATTTAAAAGCAGCCCTACGAGCACTCCACAGTTCCACGATGGAACAAAGGCAGAGTTCGGTAGACCACACCAAATGCTGAAAGCAAATTGCAGATCTGCAATCCCTGCTCTCAGTACAAGATACATTTGGACCCCAGTTAGATCAGGAAAATGGCCCCGATTGGCAGGACTTAAATGAAACTGCCCATTGATATGTACATGGAACATGTATTCAGGATAAACCTCAGAAAAAAAATGCACCCCCACCCCCGACTGCACAGGTAGAGCACAATCCCATAAACCCTGTCACACACGGCACAGGGCCACAACGAACCGAGACCCCAATGTACACTACCCCATTAACCGTCATTCAATTAAGGGATGATTGCAACAAAATAACATAGTTCCAACCCACATCGGACCCGCATCATTATTTTGCAAAGGTTAAACAACAGGCGACCATGTACGGCCTGGACGAAAGAGAGCAATTTATGCTCACAGTTTTGAGCCTCAGCCCCTCAATCGTGGCAGCCCTTCCCAACCTACAAAATGTTGGAGGAGGCCTCCAAGATGTAGGAGACCCTCTAAGAAAAGCATGCAGTGATCGTAGATGCGATCGGCAACAATAAGGGAGGTCCCGTAAAAGGCCTCAATAAATGTAGGCAGAAAAAGACCGAGCACCCAACAACGTTTGCTGGAAGCATTTGGACTCACTTCACAGCAGTATTTGGAGAGTTAGTCCATGCCCATTTGACACCAGAGAATATGGCAAAATGGACTCGAATCCTAGTCTCTCACGCGACCGAAGCAGGACAGAGAGCTTGCACCAATTATGACCCCTCTGACGAAACACACAATAAGAAATGGGTTTTAAATAGATTATCCCGAGCTTGGGAATAGTCCCTTCAGGGAAAGTCAGTTTACGGAAAAGCAGAGGAAGAGCAGGCAGATGCTAACATGCATCCAGTAAGGACACACCAAAACCCCACATGGGTAAACGAGGGAAGACGTAGCCAACAGCAGCCTAAATCCCACGAATGCTACAATTGTGGACAGATAGGACACTGCGCCCGAGAGTGCAAAGCCCCCAGAAACAGCAGCGAAACCAGCAGGCAAATACCCTGAATAAGAATAGAGCCAAGCCCATTCATAGTGTTAGAGCCCGTTCCAAGAACGCAGACATGAACGGCACCGATCTACGTTATTTGGACTCCCCAACTTGAGTCTGCGACACCCTTTGGGACAAGTCTGGGAGACCGGTAGTAGCAGGCACAGTCCAGGGACACCCCGTAGAATTTCTTTGGGACACAGGAGGGTCCCGTACCATGCTCCATTCCTCCACAATGTTCCAATGAGATACATGGCCAACCACAGAAACCAGTACCCTTAGCGGTTTCACAGGCATATTACTGCCCCTGTAGTGATTCAGATAGGCAACATTAAAACCAAACGCCCCGTCGTTCTCGTAGATCTACCCCAGATAGCCGAACACATTTTGGGGATAGGCTTTATGAGCTCCCACAATCCTTCGTTCGACCCCGTAAATAAATGTGTGTGGAGAATGGCAAAGGCAGCACGAGCCCCCTCCACGCTCACAGTTGGAGACTACGCACACAGGATTAGCACAGTTGGAGACTTCTGGTTTGATCCACGAGCCACTAGTCAGGACAAAGACGTTAGAGACGTATTGCAGAGAAACAAAGCTTCTTTTGCCCAGCACAAGCACGACTGCGGCAAGATAGCAGGTTTAGTGAACATTACAGGACCCGACCCCAAACTCCAAAAGCAGTACGGTTTTCCCCAACAAGCTGAGGGAGAAATTGCAATGGTCATTCAAAGTTTGCTTGATCAAGGCGTACTTCATTCAGTAGCCTCAACTAACAATGCCCCAATTTGGCCCATCAGGAAATCCGATGGCTCATGGCTACTGACTATTGATTATAGGGAACTAAACAAAGTGACCCGATCAGCAGCCCCCACCGTACCCACGGGTCCTCAGACAATGTTAAAACAGGGACCCCAGTCAAAACTTTTCTTGGTTTTGGACATCAGCAAGGCTTTTGGTCCATTCCATTGAATAAAGTGTGTCAATACAAATTTGCTTTCACCTTCCAGTGACAGCAATACACGTGGACACGTCTACCACAAGGCTTCCACAATTTAAATGATAAAATATTAAAACATGCTGCTGTGTAGAGAGACCTGGGTTGTTTGTGCATGAGTCACAGAAAGTTGGTTTACAGGTGCAACAGGTGATTAAGAAGGCAAATTAAATTTTGTCCTTCATTGCTAGAGGGATGGAGTTTAAGACTAGGGAGGTTATACTGCAATTGTATAAGGTGTTAGTGAGGCCACACCTGGAGTATTGTGTTCAGTTTTGGTCTCCTTACTTGAGAAAGGACGTACTGGCACTGGAGGGTGTGCAGAGGAGATTCACTAGGTTAATCCTAGAGCTGAAGGGGTTGGATTACGAGGAGAGGTTGAGTAGACTGGGACTGTACTCGTTGGAATTTAGAAGGATGAGGGGGGATCTTATAGAAACATATAAAATTATGAAGGGAATAGATAGGATAAATGCAGGCAGGTTGTTTCCACTGGCGGGTGAAAGCAGAACTAGGGGGCATAGCCTCAAAATAAGGTGAAGTAGATTTAGGACTGAGTTTAGGAGGAACTTCTTCACCCAAAGGGTTGTGAATCTATGGAAATCCTTGCCCAGTGAAGCAGTAGAGGCTCCTTCATTAAATGTTTTTAAAATAAAGATAATTAGTTTTTTGAAGAATGAAAGGATTAAGGGTTATGGTGTTCGGGCCGGAAAGTGGAGCTGAGTCCACAAAAGATCAGCCATGATCTAACTGCATGGAGGAGCAGGCTCGAGGGGCCAGATGGCCTACTCCTGCTCCTAGTTCTTATATTCTTATGTTCTTTCAATTCCCCCTCCATTTTCCACCGACATCTGGCAAATGGATTCGCTAAATTTTCCCAACCCGATTGCTTCATTCAATATGTAGACGACTTACTTCTACAAACGGACACTAAGGAAGAGCTCATATCGCTTCTCTCTGAATTATTAGGACTCCTTCATGAAATCAGATGTTAGGTAAACCCCAAAAAGGCCCAGATTCTACAAGAAAAAGTCATTTATTTAGGCACAGTGATTACCCATGGCAAACGCGAGATCAAGCAGAAACGCATTGACCCCCCCCATCGTTAAATTACCCTTGCCCCATAATGTTACCACCCTCCGGTCATTTCTAGGACTGGTTGGCTATTGCAAAAACCACTTAGATGGTTTTGCCACAAAGGCAGCCCCTCTTTCCGACCTCCTAAAAAAGCAGGCCCAATGGGAATGGCTTCCACAGCACACGGATGCCGTGGATGCATTAAAACCAGCCCTCAGCACATCTCATGCATTACAGGTCCCAGACCCACTCTCCTACAATTGAGGTTGCAACCACCGACTGAACCCTTTTGGCCGTGCTCTTCCAAGAAAGACGTGATCGTTTAGGCCCCGTAGCATACTCCTCACGAGTTCTCAATCCAGTTGAGCGAAGATTTTCTGCCTGCGAAAGGCATTTGCTCGCAATTTTTTGGGTTGTTCAGTACTTTGCATACATAACAGGACTCAACCCCATAATCATTTTAACAGAGCGTACCCCAACCCAACTTCTACTAGATGATAGACTAAAGGACGGCACAGTCAGCCAACTTTGCGCAATACGGTGGACCCTACTCTTACAAGGATGGGACATTATGATTAAAAGAACTAAGTCACACACGTTTCTCGCAGATAATATACATTACGCAGGCACCCCACATGAGTGTGAGATCATCACCACCAGGCACAATACAGGACCCCTTGTAACCAAATCAGCTCCCCCGAAACCAGGCACTACACCCCACAGACCCCAGCCCACAAACGCACCCCTAAAGATTTATGTGGATGGCTCCTCCACAGTTTTGAAAGGTAAACAAATCACTGGTTGTGGCATTTATGTAGAGGACATGCAGGGACGCGCATTAGAGGAGATATCATTGAAATTGCCTGGACATCTAGGTTCGCAGGCAGCAGAATTAGCAGCCGTAGCATATATTGTAGAGCACCCCGACTCGTTCCCGACCCCAACCGAGATATACTCCGACAGCCTATATGTCTACAATAGTTTAACGGAATTCCTACCCCCGTGGGAATCTAGAGGTTTTGTTTCCGCGGATGGAAAGCCCCTACCCTCAGCCCCATTACTGCAGCATTAAGCAGAGGCAGGTTCCAGACATGGTCACTTTTGGAATCCTCCCGAGAGTGTCCCAGTACACGTGGTCCAGGTCTCACAGACCAACATTCAGGATTTAGCTCAAGCCCAAAAGGAAGACGAAAAGCTCAGGGAGGTTTTAAAAGGTAACTTCCCAGCCCCCTACGATAAATACAGAAACACTTTAACAACACACGACGGCATAATTCTGAAAGATGTGTAATTCTGAAAGGTATTTATGTGGTCCCCACCCAGGACAGAAACCAGATTATCTGCCAATTCCATGACAACCATGGACACCAAAGGGATAGATTCAACCCCTTGCCCACCTCAGACCTCTCTGCTGGTGGCCCGATTTAAAATCCAATGTAACACATTACATTGAAAATTGTTTAATTTGCGCCCAGAACAATCCAGACAGGTATGCGAGGAAAGGTCAGCTCAGTCACACCCGCCCTGTTAATGGCCCCTGGTTGAATTTGCAGATTGATTACAAGGGTCCCCTACCCCCCTGCAGGAATGGTTTTAAGTATGTGTTGGTAGTAATCGACACCTTCACGAAATTGGTGGAAGCTTTTCCATCCAGAACTAACACGGCCAAAACGACAGCCAAGCACATCTTCACAAGATAGTATAGAGTCAGATCAAGGCTCACATTTTACAGGACGCGTCATGAAAAATGTCCTCACAATTTTCGGCATCCCAAAAAAATTCCATATTGCCTATCACCCCCAATCAAGCTGAATCGTAGAGCGAATGAATAGAACCCTCAAAGCAACCCTCAGGAAAATGGTGCAACAGCACAATACCACATGGGACACAGTTCTCCCCTTTGCACTCAGATTCAGAAGGAACACGGTACCAACTTCGACAGGATTCACCCCGCACACCCTCATGACCGGACGGCCCATGAAGGGAACAGAATACCTGTTAGGGCTTGATTTGCACAGCCCCGCAGTCACCGCCCTCACGCATGAGAAAGCAGTACAGCAGATCATCGAAAACGTTAAAGCAGCCCAGCTCTCCACAGCTGTTAGGCTTGGTACACAAAAGAAACAAAGTAAAGTATGTTTTGACAAAGCGGTACACCCCACAGAATTTTCAGTAGGGCAGCAGGTCATGCTCTCCCTGTACAACCCCAGTTCATTTCTTTCCCCCAAATTTGCAGGACCCTACTCCATTTCCGATAAAGTCAGCCCCTCCGTGTATAAGATCACCTATCCTAATGGCAAGTCACGATGGTTTCACATAAACCAGCTGAAGGCTTATGGCAGACAGAGCAACCACTCACACCACATCTCACTTGCAGCAGCAGACCAATACGCCCCGCCCATGGATGGCCTATTCCTACCCTCCCCCAACCAGTCCAGCCCATCCTCGGACACCACTTTGACTCCATCCCCAGAGGCATGACTCCCCCTCTCCCTTCATTCAACCAGCACCGACAGCGACAGCACTGATACATTAGATCTCATGGACCTGCCACACGATTTCAGTTCTGCACCAGGCCTCACTCCCAGCGACTCCGAACAAGATTCGTTCGACCCCTTCGAGACCACGTACATAAAAGCCCCTGAACCGGACCCACCGCCCGATGACAATAGATCGCCCCCTATCGCCTCCAACCTAGACACGAAACATTGACACCGCGACAATTCCTACAGACTCATCCGTAACGATGAGATGGACCCCACATTGCCCCAAGCAGCCTTGGCACAGCTACTCCAGTCACGAGTGTGGCAACCGGGAGAAGATGGTGACTCAGAATCTGACTCCCACCAGACGAGCCCCTTTGCGACTCTTTTTGCAAGGAAACAATGAGGTGTCCAGGTGATGGTAGAAAGGAACTGATTGAGATTTACCGTGGCCTTCTTTCTGATGGAACCTTCAGATTTTGTTATTTTAGTTTGTTAATTTTAAATATTGAATGTTTGTATTGTGTACGACCCTTTGATAACATTTATTCATGGCCCCACGCCAAATTTTGATGCAGTCATAGCTACTCTTTTAATGCCAAATGGTAGTTGGAGGAACTAGTTTGTCGGCAGACACCAATTGACACAGTCATAACTACTCTTCTGATTCGACGGCAATCACAAGAGGCAGTATCCATGACGAACACAAATTCTTTCCGTTCTTGTCACGTCACTCAGGCAGTGGAGTAACGGCACTGATCCCCGCCGTGCCTGAGGACCGCCATCTGGTCAGCTACGCTCGGGTAGTGCACCTACGGCACTGGTCACCGTCCTACCCGGGGATTCCACCCAATCTTGTTCCGCCGCGGCCCATACGCGCCCCATTCGGGGCTTTTAGTTCGAAATTCTTTTACTGTTCTTTTAGTCTGTGGTTTCAAGAATGCTCTTTATAACAAGTTTTGTTTGTTTTCCGGCGACCCTTAGGTCACTATCCCACATGCCTATTTACATCCTCAAACACTTGGATGAAACGCTTTACTGCTGGACAGAGAAATTGTCCGTCCACTCACTGTATCGATCACATAGGCTGCGAGACTGCTCGCGCTGTGACAGTATTTTCTTTTTGCATGTCTTGTCTCCAAAATATTTGGTTAAAAAAAAATGAGGGAGTCACATATGGTGACAACTCTAATGGGTAATTGATAATAATAAGGGCAGACAGACAGACATACGAGAGCTTAAACAAGGTAATAACAGATATTACGCTTGTGTCCACAGGAAATCCAGAACAACAGAAGACAGAGGAAGACCAAGAAAGAATAGAAGAATATGAAGACAAACATCATGATCTATATTTGGATCTTCGTGGGATCACTACAGTTGCGCGCGGACGCGACCCCCCTGACCCCTACCCCACAGGCCGTGAATGTTTCCCATCTCTGCCACACACCACACCCAGAGACAGCCACTGATACACCAACGTGGTGTGACAACCTTATAAAATGCTATTCCCTTTCATACATTGTAGAAGCACTGTTAGTCATAGCAATACTCTGCAGTGTCACCAAGACACAGACTTCGGAAATGGCGAACCTGCACTCCGGGATATACACTCAGACCCCCTATTTCGGACTCCAGCAAACCCCCCACTCTCTTTAAGTAAATAAAGTGCATCGACTAATTTTTCTGTTTGTTCTAATAAAGAAAGATGGGAAATTCTGTACTTAACCGCCAAGATACAGAGAAATGTAATGCTGCTATTGTATAGTTTATACTGTTTGTAAATTATTTTGATTGACTAAGGATAGTTTAGAGAAGAATAGGTATAGGTTCCCATGTTTTGTAATGCATGCTTGAATGTTACAGCGTCCCTTAGAATTTTATAATGATGTGATGTACATAAAGCAATTTAGGTAAAGGTTCCAATCCATAGGACAGAGTAGGATAGAACCTGTCCTTGATTGCGGGTGCTCGACTTAGGCAGAGAACAAAGAAGATTCAGTAATATGATCCTTCACGCTTTGCATTGAGGATCACAAGGAGAGAGTGTGGCCATCTGGGATGGCCACTTTCAGTGTATAAAATGGACACTCGCAGAGCCTATAGGGAAATATGGACAATGCAAAGCAACAAGCAGGCACAGAGCCTGAATGTATATTTGGAAGACAGTCTGCAGACAGAACGGAAACTCTGGGTCGATTTACATATTGATGGCCCATCTCCGGGAAACAAAGAACGAGTGCTCAGGTAGCCGATACTGTTCCAGACAGTCCGGCTCCAATACCCCAACCAGAAGACACAAACAAAGCAAGGACAACGCCCACTTAGGACACGCCCAGCCATCAAGGCACCCGTCCCTTTATTGGCTCAGATCGAAGGCAGTGATCGAGAAGCTGCCCAATTAATTGGGACCAAGTTTAAGGCCCACCTAAAAGCGCGTGAAGCCCCTCCAAGTATAAGAAGGAACCCCTGCCAAAGGTTCGCTCTCTTGGATTTGGCTCGCAAGTGCAGAGACCCTTCCACCAGCACCACCAGAAGCAGTAAGTTCAAGGTCAACGCCCACTACCAGACGGACGACCTTAGCTGTACTCCTGTTATCTCTTCGAACCCAACAGCCTCAGATCCGAACAACGGCCATTGTTCCTCTGACCTAAGTGGGCACCCAAAGTTAAGTATAGGTGTTAGTGATAGATATAGTTTAGCCTGTAGTGTTATTGTGCATGAGTAGATCATACTGTGTGTAAATAAAGTAGTATTGACTTTGAACTAACTAACTGGTGTATTGGCTCTTTGATCGGCATTCGGATTGAACCTTGTGGCGGTATCGAGAGATACCTGGCGACTCTGAAAGTATACTCATAATTAGGATTAAGAAAGGCGACTTTATTAAACGCCATATTTATAGCAAGTAAACAGAGCAACACTTATATGCCGACATTTACGGTACATTTGAATCTAACTTCTACATCTACCTTCCCACATTACAGAAATCTGAAATGGAAGATAGCAAATGACACCAAATAGGTCAAAGGAGAGTCTTTGGGAAAGAAAGACTGAGTGAAACCTGTCACCACACTGACATTTGAGATTCGTCAATGCCTGGACATGAGGCCTTAAATTCTAAACACGACTGGAGCTCCGACTGCATCAAAAACTTTTCAGCAAAGTTTACTCCGTAACTCCATCCCAAAGAACTATTCTCATTAATCCTGCAGGATTAACACTCACGCTGTCCTGAAAACCACAATCACCGGTTTAAAAGAAGGAAACAAATAGCAAATCTGTTCTGGCTCTTCCTGGGAGTGCAAGGGGTTAATTGAATAGCGTGCAGTTCTCAATCCCTAATGCCCTTCTATCAATGGAGCAAACTATACACTCGAACGAAGGGTTGGTGTTGTGTATCTTGACTTCTAAAGGACATTTGATCAATTATCACACACTAACAAGTGGTTCGCAAAATTGAAGCCAATGGGATTAAAGGGACAGTGGCTGTGTGAATAGAAAATTAGTATGGAAAACAAAATGTAATGGTTTGCCTTTGTTTATCTGACTGGAGAGAGGTATGCAGAGGGTCTCCGAAGGGTTGGGTGTTGGAACCAACTTATTTTTGATATATATTACTGACTTGGGTAAACTGGGCATAATTTCAAAATTTGCAGAAAACTCAGATATATGATAAATTGTGAATAGGATTCTGGGCATTTTCAGAAGGGGCGTCAAGGCCTGAGAAGAGAACGGCAGTGGTTGGCCCAGCTCGAAGTTTAGTTTCCCGCCCAGGCATACAGGGCACCCATGACTTCGCAGACGCACTTGTGAGCTGTCGGATGTGAAATGCCGCACAAGTCCCCACTCGAGCCCTGGAATTAACCCTAAGCACAGAAAGTCAGGGCTGCAGTGAAGTTGACAGCCACCTGAAGTGGGTATCCTGCTCCTTCAAGTGGCATCAAGTCCATGAGGACATGGCACAGGTGTCACACAGTCCCCTTGTTGAGGCGGAGCCTCCTGCAGCACATGCTGCCCGACATTGTCTCAAACAACCAACGACGCCTATACACCTTGGGCCATCGCTGGCCTCTGCCTTTGACACCCCCCCCCCCCCCCCCCCCCCCCCCCCCCCCCCCCCCCCCCCCCCAACCTGATAGGCGGCCGGGTCCTCAGGGTGTGCAGCTGAGGACTGCATCGATGCTGCTACCACCTCATTCTTTGGCGTCTTGCCGCCTTGTCTTCCAAACAGCGTTGTGAGGCCCACAATACCATCCATAATGTGATATCTGTGCTATCAGGGGCCTGATACCGGACCCCAGACCCTGTTGGGAACATTACTTGGACCTGGCTCAGGTTCCCTCCCCAACTCACACACACATTCACCCTCTGGCCACGGGGATATCTCCAGTGTTGCAGCCCAGCTCCAGGGTGTTTGATGGTTGGCTGCTGTCTCTCTGGTGTTGACGCCCCCAGGATCCAGGCAAAGTGTCCAGACCTCCAGTTTGATTGGGACGCTAGACAATAACACTCGCCTGTGACATGGCACGTGTACCCACGGGATTCCACTCGGGGGCCGTGAAGTGCTCATATAACTAACAAAGCCAATTCCCTATTAGCAATAGCTTCAGCTGTGCGACCAGAGGCTGCTCGTGGCCAACGGGAGTGACCTGCAACATATTACTACGGAGAGGGCTCTGTCCCAGGAGTGTTCGATGGGACAGACAGGCAGCAGCTGGAGTTGTCCCTGTTATGGGTATACACAATTCGGGGGGGTGGCCTTTAGGACCTCCAGTGCTGAACCCTTCCCCTCCACTCCCCCCCCCCCCTCCCCACCAGCTCAGGAGCGACCTCCACCAATGACGACCAACGCCTACCCACCCCGACAAGGCCTCTCCCCTCCTTTCCGAGAACTGAGGGAGCAGCTCCAGGCTGATTGCCCGATTTCGAAGATGGCTACTCATCTCCTCCAATCCCCTCAGCTGCCATTGCGCGAGCTTCCCGTTTAACCTCCCATTACTGAGCCAGTTAGATCTTGGGAGGCCGGTAGATAGGGCGTCCGTCCTGTTGAGATCGCCCTCAATTGGCGTTAATTGGAATCTCGCCATGTCTGGTCAAGATCCGGAACCTCCCAACGGGAGTGAACTTGTTAGATCGGAAACCGATCGGTGCCCAGCGCGGACCCTGACTTCAACCTCTACCGCAATCTAACTGCCTCGCACCGATCCATGCCGAGTGCAACTTGGCCATTAGATCGTACCCCTTGTCTGCCAAGGAAGTTCAGCCAGAATCTCTTCCTGCTCTTCAAGTTTGCCTTGTTCTGCTCTTGGCTGAGGGTAAATGGCCTATGTGAACACCTGGGGCGGAATTCTCTGCAACGGCTGCGCCGTCGTGAAACCCGGAGTGTTACACACCAGCGTCGGAGGCCGCTCCTCACCCCCTATTCTCCCCCCCCCCCCCCCCCCCCCCCCGCCGTTTTGTGAAGCCCGGCCACCGGGCCTTGATGCTGGCGTCAAGGCAGTGCGCCGATAATGACGCGGCGGGGGCGCCTTAGTGACGTCAGCCACACATGCGCAGTTTGGCCAGCTCCAACCCGCGCATGCACGGTTGCCGTCTTACCCTCCAGTCTAAAGAGGTGGTTAATAATGATCCAAGCAGTTGCATGGGCCTTGTTGTATCTGCACTCCATTGCTGTTCACAGTTGCCTTGCAAAGACTGCACTTGAGAGCTGCCTAGAACTCCCAGGAGCCATCTTTGCAGTTTTCGTTCTACATCAAATAATCGGCAGTGGATTGAGTTAAAACAAATCACCAGTCATAAAACTTTTTTTTGAAATGTAGATATTCATTTCCAATATTCTGTTTAGATAGAGTCAAAGAACCTGCAAATTGATTGAGCGGAAGCCCTTGGGTTCGTAGAGTCATAGCAATTTTCTAATCTATTCTAATCCCATTTTCCAGCACTTTGTAGTTTAGTATGAAGATTGTGAGATTATGTACAGGACCCATAGCCCCACGTGTATGCCATCAATAATAGCTTGGATTTAAGCAATCCTATCACGTGGAAAAAATTGTGCAGCCCTTTAATTCTACTGTTGGATGTCCCTGGAATGCCTCACAAAATATGCTTGCTCTCATTTATCTGTAAACTGCAAATTGGCCTGTTCCAAGTGGCTGTTAAGATGAGGGATATAATAACTGCGGCTGCCATTGGCAGTGCTGGCCCGATGCTGGGGTTTAATTCCAGTCAGATTCAAGGGTTTGTCACAACTTTGTCACTGTTACTCTGGTGAAGCACAGCCTGCATAGGCAGCTTTTCTTTTCTGACATTTCAAGCGCTTATTGAAGTTATCACCGAGAACACGAAACGGCAAGCCTGCCTCCTTTGCGATTTAAATTGTTCAGCAAGAACGGGGTCACAAAGTTGAAAAAGGTAATTTTAGAAATGACCTTAGGAAACTATTTTTCATGCAGAGTAATCAGCGCCACACAAAGTTCCCCGGAGAAGACTTCTCCAGCTTCCACCCTAAACACATGAAAGAAGCCATCCCCTATTGACAAGCCCTCCATATACAAAGGATCTGCTCAGACAAGGACGAGCGTAACAGAATCTACAGATGCTGAAAGATGCCCTTTTCTGAACAGGATATGGCGCTCGATTCATCAAACGACAGTTCCAACGCGCCACAGCAAAAAACCTCACCGACCTCCTCAGAATACAAACATGGAACACAACCAACTCTTCATCGTAGAGTACATCCCTGGAGCAGAGAAACTACGACATCTTCACCGCAGCCTTCAACACGTCATTGATGGAGACAAACATCTTGCCAAGGTCATCCCCATACCGCCACTACTTGCCTTCAAACAACCGCACAACCTCAAACAAACCATTGTTTGCAGCAAATTACCCAGCCTTCAGAACAGCAACCACAACACCACACAACCCTGCCATGGCAATCTCTGCAAGACGTGCCAGATCATCGACATGGGTACCGCATTACACGGGAGAACACCACCCACCAGGCACGTGGTACACACTCGTGCGACTCGGTCAACATTGTCTACCTCATACGCTGCAGGAAAGGATGTCCCGAAGCGTGGTACATTGGCAAGACCAGGCAGACACTGCGACAATGGATGAACGGACGTTGCGCGCAAATCGCCAGGCAGGAATGTTCCCTTCCAGTCGGGGAACACTTCAGCATTCAAGGGCATTCAGCCTCTGATCTTCAGGTAAGCGTTCTTCAAGGCGACCTTCAGGATGCGCGACAATGCAGAATCGGCGAGCAGAATCTTATAGCCAAGTTCCGCACATATGAGTACGGCCTCGACCGGGACTTTCGATTCATGTCGCATTACATTTACCGCCCCCCCACCTCCCCCCCAGCATCTGGCCTGGGCTTGCAAAATCCTACCAACTGTCCTGGCTTGAGACAATTCACACCTCTTTAACTTGTGATTACCCCTCTCTCTGGATCTGTAAAGAGTTAATTACCTGCAAAGACTCGCATTCAAAGTATCGTAATGCATCTTTGACTTTGTCTATATATATGTTTCTGGAACCCACCTCTTCATTCACCCGAGGAAGGAGCAGTGCTCTGAAAGCTAGTGATTCGAAACAAACCTGTTGGACTTTAACCTGGTGTTGTAAGACTTCTTACTGTGCTCACCCCAGTCCAATGCCGGCATCTCCACATCAAGGAAAAAAGGAGGCCAGAACAGAATTCTGGATGAATTAGTTTGAGCTGAGTCATCTTCCTCATTCTTAATTACTTTGTGACCGTACAAAATCACTCTTGTTTGGAATGAGAATGATTTATAATTTAAAAAAATCTTGACCCCACTATGCCAACTCTTAGAAACTTGCAACAGATCAAGTGGAGGTGGGAGGAGGAGTTGGGGATGAAGATGGGGTGGGGAACTTGGAGTGAAATAATGCAGTGAATCAACTCAACCTCCTCCTATGCGAGGATGAGCTTCATACAATTTAAGGTGGTGCATCAGGATCATATGAGTCGGACCCGGATAAGCAGGTTCTTCCTGGGAGAGATGTGGGAGGAGGGAGCCAGCGAATCAAGTCCTTATGTTTTGAGGATGCACAAAGCTGGTCAGGCTTTGGAAAGTGGTGTTTGAGAGTTTGTTGGGGATTGTGAGGGGGGTCAAGATCATGTCGGACTCTATGGTGCTGAAGTTTGGGGCGATGGAGGCGCCGGGTCTGCAAGAGGGAAGTGGGACCGATGTTGTGGCCTTCGCTTCCCTTATTGCCCAGCAACGGATACTGCTGAACTGGAGGTCGGCGGTGCCGCCGATGTTTGCGGCGTGGTTGGGGCATTTGTACAAGGTCTTCAGATTAGAGAAGATAAAGTTTGCCCTCATGTGGTGGAGGCCATTTCTGTCCATGTTTGAGGAACTGTGTGTCACTGGGAGAGAGGGAGTAAAAAAGGGGGAAAATTGAACAAACTGTATGTATCATGTTTACCTTTGCACTATGTTGTTGTGCTGGAGTGTGTTTGGAATAAAACACAAGAAATATGAGAATGGATACAAGAAGTAAAGCATCAGCAAGCGAGAGTCTGAGGAACAAAACAGTACAACAACTAATGCTAGATGGGGGAAGAATTTTCCCGATGTTGGGGACTTCCAGAACTAGGGTTCAAAGCCTAAGAATAAGGGTGCTGGCCCACTTGTGGGAGAAAAAGACAGATGATTACAATAGTAGGTATAGATGAGGGACGATAGACGGAGACTTGACTCGAGCATGGTTGGGTATGGGCTGGTTGGTAGAATGACATACTTCTGTATTGTATATCCTATTTAATCCTATGTAAAATGTTGTTAAGTCTAGATATCACAGCCAGATCAATGTGAATACCACATGCAAACTCTCACCAATATAATATATTGTGACACTAATAAAGATCATTATTGCAAACAATTATTAAAAAATACTATGTAATATTTTATTGGAACAATTTTTAATGAACACAGAAAATACAACACTATCTCAAACAAAATCACAACCTCCCACAATCCCGAACAGCTGAGGGTGACTATCTCTTTAAAAAACAGAATGAAATAATGCCATATTTTACAAAACCCCTCAATTGCGCCCCTTAACGTATACTTATTTTTCTCAAGAAGCAAAAACTCCATAAGATCCCCAGCCACACGGAGGCATTGGGTGGAGAAGCTGACGTCCACTTCAATAGCACCTGCCTGTGAGATGACGGCTAAGGCACCTGCCCCCAGATCAGTCTGCAGCTCCGGCAGGTCTGACACCCCAAATATGGCCAACAGGGGACTGGGCTCCAATTCCATCTGCAGAATCGCCGACATGGTGCTGAAGAAGGAAACTCAAAATCTCACCAGGCTCAGGATAGGCCCAGAATATTTGCACATGATTTGCCAGGCCCCTCCCACAGCGTTCACACCTAACCTCCACCTCCTCAAACAACTGGCTCATCCTAGCCCGAGTTAAGTGCACCCGGTGCACCAGCTTCAACTGTAGTAGCCCCAGTCTCACGCATGATGAAGCGTTCACCCTACACAAGGCCTCACACCACACCCCCTCATCTAATTCCAGTCCTAGCTCCTCCTCCCACATAGCCTTAGCCCCCAGCCAGGAACGCCATTATCCTGCTGCAAATTCCCGAGGTGCTCCCCTCCTCCATCTCCGTGAGTGACAGGACACTCTCCAACAAGGCCGATAGATGCTGGGTGGCCATTCCATCCAGCGTCAGCACGGCTAAGTGGGTTTCTTAACTCACTTAACTATGGAAGACTGGGTCACACCCATTGTGATGTAACAGATGTCAAGAATCCTGGGGAGGCCTCTCATGGATCTGTTATGTTGGGCTTTCAATGTCTTGCAAAGGAATCTACCAAACACCTTGAGTTGTCCAAACCAGGGTCTTTATTGAATCACACGTGGTAAGATAGCGATCTGTTACAGAGCAAGTTACCATGGAGTTTCTTTGTACACCTACGGAACTACACCGACCACAACTGTTCACCTGTATGTCTTACAACCATCTCCTGCAACCCTCTGATGATGTCCAGATGTGCCCCCATTTATATTGGAGTCTCTTGTCACAAGACCGCTGTCTTGAGATGGAGTGGTGTGTCTGCACCACCACCTACTGGTTGGAGGCTGCACACCATCCATCTATGATATTGCTTACAGGCATATCATGACAGGATCTATCGGGCGCCGTCCTGCTCCGATTCTGCGTGGAGTCAAAGGAAGTGAGTGAGATTCTTAATGAGTACTTTGCATCGGTATTCACCAAGGAGAGGGACATGATGGATGTTGAGGCTTGGGATGGATGTTTAAATACCCTAGGTCATGTCGGCATAAGGAAGGGGGAGGTTTTGGGTATTCAAAAAGGCATTAAGGTGGACAAGTCCCCAGGACCGGATGGGATCTATCCCAGGTTACTGAGGGAAGCGAAGGACGAAATAGCTGGGGCATTAACAGATATCTTTGCAGCATCCTTGAGCACGGGTGAGGTCCCGGAGGACTGGAGAGTTGCTAATGTTGTCCCTTTGTTTAAGAAGGGTAGCAGGGATAATCCAGGGAATTATAGACCTGTGAGCTTGACGTCAGTGGTAGGCAAACTGTTGGAGAAGATACTGAGGGATAGGATCTATTCACATTTGGAAGAAAATAGACTTATCAGTGATAAGCAGCATGGTTTTGTGCAGGGGAGGTCATGTCTTACAAACCTAATAGAATTCTTTGAGGAACTGACAAAGTTAATTGATGAGGGAAGGGCTGTAGATGTCATATACATGGACATCAGTAAAGCATTTGATAAAGTTTCCCATGGCAGGTTGATGGAAAAAGTGAAGTTGTATGGGGTTCAGGGTGTACTAGCTCGATGGATAAAGAACTGGCTGGGCAACAGGAGACAGAGAGTAGTGGTGGAAGGGAGTGTCTCAAAATGGAGAAAGGTGACTAGTGGTGTTCCACAGGGATCCGTGCTCGGACCACTGTTGTTTGTGATATACATAAATGATCTGGACGAAGGTATAAGTGATCTGATGAGCAAGTTTGCAGATGATATTAAGATTGGTGGAGTTGCAGATAGCGTGGAGGACTGTAGGGAATACAGCAAAATATAGATAGATTGGAGAGTTGGGCAGAGAAATGGCAGATGGAGTTCAATCCAGGCAAATGCGAGGTGATGCATTTTGGAAGATCTAACTCAAAAGCAGACTATATGGTCAATGGAAGAGTCCTGGGGAAAATTGATGTACAGAGAGGTCTGGGAGTTCAGGTCCATTGTACCCTGAAGGTGGCAGCGCAGGTCGATAGAGTGGTCAAGAAGGCATACAGCATGCTTGCCTTCATCGGACGGGGTATTGAGTACAAGAGTTGGCAGGTCATGTTACAGTTGTATAGGACTTTGGTTAGGCCACATTTGGAATACTGCGTGCAGTTCTGGTCGCCATATTACCAGAAGGATGTGGATGCTTTAGGATTGGATTGGATTGGATTGGATTTGTTTATTGTCACGTGTACCGAGGTACAGTGTAAAGTATTTTTCTGCAAGCAGCTCAACAGATCATTCAGAACACGGAAGAAAAGGGAATTAAACAAAATTCAAGAAAATACATAATAGGGCAACACAAGATATACAATGTAACTACATAAGCATTGGCATCGGATGAAGCATACAGAGTGTAGTGTTAATGAGGTCAGTCAATAAGAGGGTCATTTAGGAGTTTGGTGACAGTGGGGAAGAAGCTGTTTTTGAGTCTATTCGTGCGTGTTCTCAGACTTCTGTATCTCCTGCCCGATGGAAGAAGTTGGAAAAGTGAGTAAGCCGGGTGGGAGGGGTCCTTGATTATGCTGTCCGCTTTCCCCCGGCAGCAGGAGTTGTAGATGGAGTCCATGGTTGGGAGGCAGGTTTGTGTGATGGACTGGGTGGTATTCACGACTCTCTGAAGTTCCTTGCGTTCATGGGCCGAGCAGTTGCCATACCAGGCTGTCGTGCAGCCCGATAGGATGCTTTCTATAGTGCACTGTAAAAGTTGGTAAGGGTTAATGTGGACATGCCGAATTTCCTTAGTTTCCTGAGGAAGTATAGGTGCTGTTGTGCTTTCTTGGTGGTAGCGTCGACGTGAGTGGACCAGGACAGATTTTTGGTGCTGTGCACCCCTAGGAATTTGAAACTGCTAACCATCACCACCTCAGCCCCGTTGATGCTGACAGGGGTGTGTACAGTACTTTGCTTCCTGAAGTCGATGACCAGCTCTTTAGTTTTGCTGGCATTGAGGGAGAGATTGTTGTCATTACACCACTCCACTAGGTTCCCTATCTCCCTCCTGTATTCTAACTCGTCCTTATTCGAGATCCGGCCCACTATGGTCGTATCGTCAGCAAACTTGTAGATGGAGTTGGAACCAAGTTTTGCCACGCAGTCGCGTGTGTACATAGAGTAGGGGGCTAAGTACGCAGCCTTGCGGGGCACCGGTATTGAGGACTATTGTGGAGGAGGTGTTGGTGTTCATTCTTACTGATTGTGGTCTGTTGGTCTGAAAATCAAGGATCCAGTTGCAGAGTGGAGAGCCAAGTCCTAGGTTTTGGAGCTTTGATATGAGCTTGGCTGGGATTATGGTGTTGAAGGCGGAGCTGTAGTCAATAAATAGGAGTCTGATGTAGGAGTCCTTGTTTTCGAGATGCTCTAGGGATGAGTGTAGGGCCAGGGAAATGGCGTCTGATGTGGACCGGTTGCGACGGTATGCGAATTGAAGTGGGTCAAGGCATTCCGGGAGTATGGAGGTGATGCGCTTCATGATCAGCCTCTCAAAGCACTTCATTACAACTGACGTCAGGGCCACCGGGCGGTAGTCATTGAGGCACGTTGCCTGGTTCTTCTTTGGTACCGGTATGATGGTGGTCTTCTTGAAGCAGGTGGGGACCTCGGAGTGGAGTAGGGATAGGTTAAAGTTGCCTGTGAATACCTCTGCGAGCTGGTCTGTGCAGGCTCTGAGTGCACGACCAGGGATCCCGTCCAGGCCCATCGCATTCTGTGGGTTCACTTTCAGGAAGGCCGATCTGACTTCGGAAGCTGTGATGGTGGGTATGGGTGAATTATGGGCTGCTGGGGCACTCGACAGCGGATTGTTGGTTACCTGCTCGAACCGAGCATAGAATGCACTAAGTTCATCAGGGAGGGGTGCGCTGCTGCCAGAGATACTGCTCGGCTTTGCTTTGTAGCCCGTTATGTTGTTTAGTCCTTGCCACAACCGCCGAGAGTCTGTCTGTGACTCTAGCTTCGTTTGATATTCTCTCTTGGCATCTCGGATGGCTTTGCGGAGGTCATACCTGGATTTCTTGTATAGGACAGGGTCGTCTGCCTTGAACGCCTCAGATCTGTCCTTCAGTAGGGAGTCAATCTCGCGGTTGAGCCATGGTTTCCGGTTGGGGAACGCACGTACTGCTTTCTTTGGCACGCAGTCGTCCACACATTTGCTGATGAAGTCTGTGACGGTGGTGGCATACTCATTTAAGTTAGTCTCTGAGTTCTTGAATATGGACCAGTCCATTGTCTCTAAGCAGTCATGTAAGAGCTCTTCTGTCTCCTCGGACCAGCACTGCACAACCTTCTTAGCTGGATTCTCCCACTTGAGTTTCTGCTTGTAAGCCGGGAGAAGGAGCACAGTCTTATGGTCCAATTTCCCAAAATGCGGTCGGGGGATGGAACGGTAGGCGCCCTTGATTTTTGAGTAGCAGTGGTCAAGAGTGTTGTCGCCCCTGGTGGGACAGGAGATGTGCTGGTGGAATTTTGGCAGTACACTCTGGAGGTTGGCCTTGTTGAAGTCTCCGGCCACGACGAACAAGGCCTCCGGGTGTTCTGTTTCGTAGTTGTTTATGACTGTGTACAGTTCATCCAGCGCCTTCCTCACTTCTGCCTAGGGTGGAATGGGGAATGAGGCCTGGGGCTTTAGAGAGGGTGCAGAGGAGGTTCACCAGGATGTTGCCTGGTATGGAGGGTGCTAGCTGTGAAGAAAGGTTGAGTAGATTAGGATTGTTTTCGTTGGAAAGACGGAGGTTGAGGGGGGACCTGATTGAGGTCTATAAAATTGTGAGGTATGGACAGGGTGGATAGCAACAAGCTTTTTCCAAGAGTGGGGGTGTCAATTATAAGGAGTCACGATTTCAAGGTGAGAGGGGGAAAGTTTAAGGGAGGTGTGCGTGGAAAGTTTTTTACGCAGAGGGTGGTGAGTGCCTGGAACGCTTTGCCAGCGGAGGTGGTAGAGGTAGGCACGATAGCATCATTTAAGATGCATCTGGACAGATATATGAACGGGCGGGGAACAGAGAGAAGTAGATCCTTGGAAAATAGGCAACAGGTTTAGATAAAGGATCTGGATGGGCACAGGCTGGGAGGGCCGAAGGGCCTGTTCCTGTGCTGTAATTTTCTTTGTTCTTTGTATATGTATCTCAATAAGGGTTACCTCTCATCCTTCTAAACTCCAAACAGCACCGGCCCAACCTACTTAACTTCACCTCGTGAGGAAATCCCTCCATCCCCAACATCAACCGAGTGGACCTTCTCTGGACTGCCTCTAATGCCAGTCAGTGTATGGATAGTAAGGGGACCAGAATGGGCCACAGTATCCCAGGGGACGTGCCCTAAGCTGTGAGAGCTGGTTTCTTGAAAATGAAATAAAAATTCCTTGGGGGGAAGGCGCAGTGAATGCTTGAGGTGTTGTTAATTTGCCGCGGTTGAGCTGGGTGACTGGTTAACATTGCTACCAGGTTAAAAATGGCAACATATTTGGATCGTATTGCCAGTGCTGACGTCCAGGGCAGTGTTAACTTGTTGCGTCGTGTCCTGGTAACAAAGTATCGGCGCAAGGCAGAAGAGCTGGTGTCAGGAGGTGGCACTGACTGACTGGATGCTGCTTGGACCCACAGAGCATTCGCAAGAGGGGTGGAGGTGGCGGCTTGCTGAGGGAGGGAGGCGCTCCATCAACCCCCACCCCCTCCAATTGAAAATATTATTTTCGCATCCTCCTCCTCCTCCCCCAAAAAAACCTGCTTTGAAAACAAAAGCCCCGGGGCTAGGGTGGAAATAATGACGGTAGCGAATAGCGGTGATAGTGAGAAGAGAAGCTTGGCCGATGCCGACATGGAGAGCGATCAGGAGATGTTTCCGGACGCGGCAGGCGGCCACTGTTCCGCCTCCAACGGGGAGGTGCAGCCTGAGACTCGGATGGAGGCCGAGTTGTCGGCCGGGGAGCCGGGCAGCTCCGGGCAGCCGCAGCAAATGCACCTGCGCTCGCAGCTGGACGATCTGCCCACCTCCACAATCGCCTGCAACGTGGACGAGCGAGTGTTCGTGGACGCCTTGTACCGAGTAAGCACCTCTTTTTATTTTCCCTCATGGAAACACTAGGCCTCTGTGTGTGTGTGTGTTTGTGTGTGTGCGTGTGGGGAGGGCAGCACCATCCAGGCCGTCAGGAAGGAAGGAGCCCAGGCTCACTGCTTCACTCACACCGGCTGTTAACAGGGCCTAAAGTAAAATAAACCTGCCCCCCCCCCCCCCCCCCCTTTTAAACTCTCACACTTGGTGAACAACGTCATTGTGTAATCGTGCAGCAGAAATAAAAAGCCCCACTCTGGTGACTTTGAGAGTCGATGTATAAAAATGTAAGGCAGTTCTGTCTTTGAACAATGATGCTTTGATTATCCCCCCCCCCCCCCCCCCCATCCTTCTTTCACACAGAAAAGATGGCACATTCCCAGTCTTGAATATTGCTGAAAATCCTCTGACAGTTTTTAAATTGTGAATATGGAACTTTTTGGTACTAAAGAAATGGTGTGGGAGAAAGTTAACTTGATGCAGTGTATCAATAGAACATAGAACAGTACAGCACAGAACAAGCCCTTCGGCCCTCGATGTTGCGCCGAGCAATGATCACCCTACTTAACCCCACGTAACCCGTATACCCGTAACCCAACAATCCCCCCATTAACCTTACACTACGGGCAATTTAGCATGGCCAATCCACCTAACCCGCACATCTTTGGACTGTGGGAGGAAACCGGAGCACCCGGAGGAAACCCACGCACACACGGGGAGGACGTGGGGTGAATGAGAGGCCCTTTCTCCCCCACCCCCCCCCCCCCATATATTCTAGGTGCTAATTACAGTTGAATATAAAGTTCTTTTCTTTATGTTTCTATACTGTACTGCCCCTGAAAAGTGAAAGTATGTTTCTGTTGAGTGTGATTCATCCACATATCGATTATCAACTGGGTGAACAGATAGGTTCATGTCTGTGTTGTTTAACCGATGTTGGTCAGTGACTTGAGGATGCATTAGATATGTGTTTGCCCGAAGGTCATCTTGTACTTTTTTCTGTGCCATGCAAACATAAAGTGGATTATTAATTTCTGATGTTGTCATACCTACATCTACAATGTTCTTAGCTTTTTGCTATCTATGACCACTGTTTCCTAAGCCACGGTCTAGCTCTTTATCTGTGCTGAAGGTACAACTTGTTTTTTTCTACAATGAACTTTCTCTGAATAATTGGGGGGAAATTGTATTTGAGCCAATACACGTTATTACTACTGCTCCAATAAGCTTGGTTCATGGTGTTCCATTTACTAGTGCCACCACTGACCTATAGCTGTCAGAATTTCATGTTGTCTTCAAGCAAAATTTAGAAAGAGAGAAACTATAATTGTGCTGATGGGTCACATTTTATAGTTCAAATGGTCAGAAGTTTGCAAATTCTACACCGTCACCAGTACAGTTTGTTGAATGTTATCTAATAACCATTGTTTAGTTTAAAGTTACGACGCATTTGAATGCAACAATACAATTAGGTAACTTTTTTTGGAAAAACTCTTCACATAACTGTGTTAAAATCTTTCTAACTGAAGAATTTTAACATTTTCTGGATGAGTGGACAGTTTTGTTTGTCAGTTGTGATTTAATGTTTATTTTAATTAGCATGAGTACCAGTTTCAGACTTGTTACTGCTTTGAATGTTTGAACTGGCAGACGTGTATTATATTATTCATTTCACTTTACCCTCCCTGTCAAGCGGAATAAAACTCTGTGCAAAAGTACAAGCTGATGTCGCGAAGCCCAGCGCATCAACCTTTAAATGCCAGTTAAATTTTAATGATGGTGAAAAGATGATGGGACATTGGGCTCTTTGCCATCATCTTAAAAAGGATTATCGATTCATTTGAAGTTTGCTTCGTACTGATTGTGATTATCGTGCAAACCAATACAAGGCAAGTGTTTCCGTCCCGACTCCACTTATGGAAGTGCAAAATGCCTGTCAGTTCAGCTGCTGCACTCCTGCCTGGCTCGCATGTTTTATCCATGTGCAACTGCTCCAAGTTTTGCATTGCTGCAAACTTGTAGACTTCAATGGATTTAAACCCCAGCCAACACAGAACCAAAGGGGAAGATTTGGTCCAATTAAATCTCCTTGACATTTTCTTCCAATTGAACTGTGGAAAGTCCTATGACTTTGTGTACCTCAATTTAGGGACAGCACGGTAGCACAGTGGTTAGCATTGTTGCTTCAAAGCGCCAGAGTCCCAGGTTCAATTCCCAGCTTGAGTCACTCGGAGTCTGCATGTTCTCCCCATATCCATGTGGGTTTCCTGCCACAAGTCCCGAAAGGCATGATGTTAGGTTATTTGGACATTCTCCCTCAGTGTACCAGAACAGGCGCCGGAACAAAGAACAAAGAAAAGTTCAGCACAGGAGCAGGCCCTTTGGCCCTCCAAGCCGATGCTGACCATGCTGCCCGACTAAACTAAAATCTTCTACACTTCCTGGGTCCGTATCCCTCTATTCCCATCCTATTCATGTATTTGTCAAGATGCCCCTTAAACATCACTATTGTCCCTGCTTCCACCACCTCCTCCGGCAGCGAGTTCCAGGCACCCACTGCCCTCTGTGTAAAAAAACTTGCCTCGTACATTTCCTCTAAACCTTGCCCCTCGCACCTTAAAACTATGCCCCCTAGTAATTGACCCCTCTACCCTGGGGAAAAGCCTCTGAGTATCCACTCTGTCTATACCCCTCATAATTTTGTAGACATCGATCAGGTCGCCCCTCAACCTCCGTCGTTCCAGTGAGAACAAACTGAGTTTATTCAACCGCTCCTCATAGCTAATGCCCTCCATATCAGGCAACATTCTGATCAATCTCTTCTGCACCCTGTCTAAAGCCACCACATCCTTCTGGTAGTGTGGTGACCAGAATTGAACACTATACTCCAAGTGTGGCCTAACTAAGGTTCTATACAGCTGCAACATGACTTGCCAATTCTTATACTCACTACCCCTGCCAATGAAGGCAAGCATGCCGTATGACTTCTTGACTACCTTCTCCACCTGTGTTGCCCCTTTCAGTGACCTGTGGACCTGTACACCTAGATTTCTCTGACTTTCAATACTCTTGAGCGTTCTACCATTCACTGTATATTCCATACCTGCATTACCTCACATTTGTCCGGATTAAACTCCATCTGCCATCTCTCCGCCCAAGTCTCCAAACAATCTAAATCCTGCTTTATCCTCTGACTGTCCTCATCGGTATCTGCAATTCCACCAACCTTTGTGTCATCCGCAAACTTACTAATCAGACCAGTTACATTTTCCTCAAAATCATTTATACATACTACGAACAGCAAAGGTCCCAGCACTGATCCCTGTGGAACACCACTAGTCACAGCCCTCCAATTAGAAAAGCACCCTTCCATTGCTACTCTCTGCCTTCTGTGACCTAGCCAGTTCTGTATCCACCTTTCCAGCTCACCCCTGATCCCGTGTGACTTCACCTTTTGTACCAGTCTACCATGAGGGACTTTGTCAAAGGCCTTACTGAAGTCCATATAGACAACATCCACTGCCCTACTTGCATCAATCATCTTTGTGACCTCTTCGAAAAACTCTATCAAGTTAGTGAGACATGACCTCCCCTTCACAAAACCATGCTGTCTCTCACTAATACGTCCATTTGCTTCCAAATGGGAGTAGATCCTGTCTCAAAGAATTCTCTCTAGTAATTTCCCTACCACTGACGTAAGGCTCACCGGCCTGTAGTTCCCTGGATTATCCTTGCTACCCTTCCTAAACAAAGGACATTGGCTATTCTCCTGTCCTCTGGGACATCACCTGTAGACAGTGAGGATCCAAAGATTTCTGTCAAGGCCTCAGCAATTTCCTCTCTAGCCTCCTTCAGTATTCTGGGGTAGATCCCATCAGGCCCTGGGAACTTATCTACCGTAATATTTTTCAAGACGCCCAACACCTCGTCTTTTTGGATATCAATGTGACCCAGGCTATCTACACACCCTTCTCCAGCCTCAACAGCCACCAGTTCCTTCTCTCTGGTGAATACTGATGCAAAGTATTCATTTAGTACCTCGCCCATTTCCTCTTGCTCCACACATAGATTCCCTTGCCTATCCTTCAGTGGGCCAACCCTTTCCCTGGCTACCCTCTTGCTTTTTATGTACGTGTAAAAAGCCTTGGGATTTTCCTTAACCCTATTTGCCAATACCTTTCGTGGCCCCTTCTAGCCCTCCTGACTGCTTGCTTAAGTTACTTCCTACTTTCCTAACATTCCACACAGGCTTCGTTTGTTCCCAGCCTTCTAGCCCTGACAAATGCCTCCTTTTTCTTTTTGATGAGACCTACAATATTTCTCATTATCCAAGGTTCCCGAAATTTGCCGTATTTATCCTTCTTCTGCACAGGAACATGCCGGTCCTGAATTCCTTCCAACTGACATTTGAAAGCCTCCCACATGTCAGATGTTGATTTACCCTCAAACATCTGCCCCCAATCTTGGTTGTTAGTTCCCGCCTAATATTGTTATAATTAGCCTTCCCCCAATTTAGCACATTCACCCTAGGACCACTCTTAGCCTTGTCCATCAGCACTTTAAAACTTACTGAATTGTGGTCACTGTTCCCAAAATGCTCCCCTACTGAAACTTCTACCACCTGGCCGGGCTCATTCCCCAATACCAGGTCCAGTACTGCCCCTTCCCTAGTTGGACTGTCTACATATTGTTTTAAGAAGCGCTCCTGGATGCTCCTTACAAACTCTGCCCCGTCTGAGCCCCTAGCACTAAGTGAGTCCCAGTCAATATTGGGGAAGTTGAAGTCTCCCATCACAACAACCCTGTTGTTTTTACTCCTTTCCAAAATCTGTCTCCCTATCTGCTCCTCTATCTCCCACTGGCTGTTGGGAGGCCTGCAGTAAACCGCCAACATTGTGACTGCACCCTTCTTATTCCTGATCTCTACCCATATAGCCTCGCTGCCCTCTGAGGTGTCCTCCCGTAGTACAGCTGCGATATTCTCCCTAACCAGCAGTGCAACTCTGCCACCCCTTTTACATCCCTCTCTTTCCCGTCTGAAACATCGAAATCCTGGAACGTTTAGCTGCCAATCCTGTCCTTCCCTCAGGTATGGCGGCGTATGGTGACTAGGGGATTTTAACAGTAACTTCATTGCAGTGTTAATGTAAGCCTACTTATGACAATAATAAAGATTATTATTATTTCCAATAATAAAGAATGGGGAGTTGACAATTCAGAGTATAAAAAAAGGGAATAGGCAAGGTATTCGTAGATTAGGAAGTAGCAGGTTACATGTTTAATTGTCTCAAAAAGGAGTAAGATCGATTTGGAAACTGAATTTACAGATTATATCAAAGGGGGCAATTAGAACATAGAACAGTACAGCACAGAACAGGCCCTTCGGTCCTCGATGTTGTGCCGAGCAATGATCACCCCACTCAAACCCACGTATGCACCCTATACCTGTAACCCGACAACTCCCCCCTTAACCTTAGTATTAGGACACTACGGGCAATTTAGCATGGCCAATCCACCTAACCCGCACATCTTTGGACTGTGGGAGGAAACCGGAGCACCCGGAGGAAACCCACGCACACACGGGGAGGACGTGCAGACTCCGCACAGACAGTGACCCAGCCGGGAACCGAACCTGGGACCCTGGAGCTGTGAAGCATTTATGCTAACCACCATGCTACCGTGCTGCCCAAAAAAATAAAACGGGTACCTGCAGCCGAACACCCGTGACCAAGGTGAGCGACCCAGATACCACTCCGGCCTTAAACGGAGTAAGCACGACCGGCGGATTCCTCGGTCTGCAACTGGCCAGGAGGCAGAATAGGATTTCTGCACGGACACGTGCCCTCCAAAGAAGGACGCGAAGCTGTCCGGGGGTGGGAGGGAAGGAGGGGGACAGGGTGGGAATACGTTGCACTCGGTACCGACAAAGGTTTGGCTCGAGGGATGACTTTCAATAGATCGCAGCGAGATAGCTGCTCTGCTACGTACGAAACCCTGAGCCAGAATCAGGTCGTGTACGAATATTTTAGCACCAGGTTCCCCATGAACATGGTGTGCGTTTATAGAGAGAGGCGGCGCCCATCCGACCGCGCTCCAGTCCAGTATCGGGTGGCACTCCTCACCGACCGGAGTCGGCTATCCCAGGCCAACAAGTGATCCGCGGCGCTAGGGTATCGTTACTTTTAGGCGGGATTCTGACTTAGAGGCGTTCAGTCATAATCCCACAGATGGTAGCTTCGCACCATTGGATCCAAAGGATCCAAGAAAAGAGAGCTTGGAAATTGCGAAATGAGTTGGAGGGAAACTTGACATGAAAATGTGACATACTACACATAAAGCAAATATAAGAACATTAAACCATTCAGCCCATCACTGTACCACAATTAAATTAGATCGTATCTGATCTTGAGCTCAACTTTTGCTCCTATGTCCCGTGATGCCCTTGCATTAAAAAAATCTTAACAATCTCAAAATTGATAATTTTAGTTGTGATCTCAATAGCCATTTGGCGAAAAGTGTTCCAGATTTTCACTACTTTCTGTAAGGAAAAGGGCTTCCTGAGTTCACTCTGAAACGGCTGAGCTCTAATTTTAAATTGTGTCTTTTTGTTCAGGGTTGACTCACCAGAGGAAGTCATTTCTCTGTATCTACTCAATCAAATCAATTATTTCAAACGCTTCAATTGGATCATCCTTCATCCTATAAACTGTAGGGAATAATACACAACAGCATTGTTTAACCTGTCCTCTTAACTTAGCCATTTAAACTGCGATATTGTCTTAGCAAAGCTGTGCTATATTTCCTCCAATCCTCAGAGAAGTGCAATACTTGAACTGAAGCATCGCTTCTTTACTTTTATACTCCAACCCCCTTGAGAGCGAGACCGAAATTCCATTTGTCGTTTTTTGATAATTTGTTTGATAACAGAATCACTTCAGGAGTAATGTTGAAGTAGCTTAGAATTAAGTTGGAAGAGATCTAAGGGGGTTTCATTGGATCCAATGCTCAACAGGCTCAATCATTGTGAAGCAACAATCAACATAACATGTACAACAACGAAAGTTCCCGCGTAAACCACATAAAAAGATCCACAAGACCGATTCCCAAAGTCTGAGTTATGAGCAAAGACTGGAAATGTTTGGCCTTCATTGCCTGAAAGGAAAACGTGGAGGTAATCTTCTATGTAACATAGAAAACTTGTGGCACAGAAAGTGACCATTCAGTTTATTGTGTTTATTACAACATGACCTAATTCCACTTTCCGGTTTTTATTCCGTAGTCCTGTACATAATTATAATAATATTATAATAATCGCTTATGTAGGCTTCAATGAAGCTACTGTGAAAAGCCCCTAGTCGCCACATTCCGGTGCCTGTTCAGGGAGGCCGGTACGGGAATTGACCCCTTGCTGCTGTGTTGTTCTGCATTACAAGCCAGCTGTTTAGCCCACAGTGCTAAACCAGCCTCATTAGAGCTTTTTAAGTGCATATACAAGTATTCTTAAAATGTGATGAGGATTTCAGGTCATGAGATCCAGGCCCTCACTATCCTCAGTGTGAAAAGATTCCTCAACTCCCCTCTGATCCTGTCAATTACTTTAAGTTTATTCCTTCTGGTTATTGACTTCCGCCAACAGAAATAGATCTTTCCCATCCACTCTGTCTAGGACATTCAATTTTATACGCCTCAATTAATTCTCTGGTCAGCATTCTCTGTTCCAGATAAAACAACCTCAGTCTGCCCAATCTTTCCTCAGAGCTGAAACATTTCATTCCTGGCAACATCTTCATGAATCTCTTCTGTGCCATCTCTAGAGGGATCACAACCACCTGTATAAGGGCAGGCAGAACTCTAGCTGTAGCCGAACTAGTGTTTTTCAATACAGTTCTCGTGTAATACCCCCTGCTCTTATATTCTGTGCCTCAGCACATAAATCCCATTTGCTTCCTTAACCAATTTATCTGTCTGTTCTGCTACACCTTTCAGTAATCTGCCATTTATTGTGTACTCCCATGCTTTTTTTTTGCTGTCCCTAAATGCAATACCTCACATTTCTTCCGATTTAATTCTATTTTCCACTTTTCTGTCCATCTGACTCGTCCAGTGGGACCTTTCTGCCATCTACAGCTTTCTTCTTCTGCATTAACAGCCCCATGACCAATGTTTGTATCATCTGTAAATTTCTTAATCACCCCCCCCCCCCCCCCCCCCCGCTACATTTAAGTCGAAACCATTGATCTAAATCATCACACAGCAAAGAACCTGGCACTAAGTCCTGAAGGGCCCAGTTGAAGCAACCTTGCAGTCACAAAGGCATCCATTGACCATTATCCTTGCCTCTGCCACTGAGTCAATTTTTAATCCAAGTTGCTAATTGCCCTTGGATACCACAGGCTTTTATTTTTCCCACCAGTCTACCTTGTGGTACCTTGTCAAAAGCCTTGCTAAAATCCATGCAAGTTGACATGATTTTCCCTTAACAAATCCAGACTGACTTGATTAATCCGCGCCTTTCTAAAGGACGATTTGCACCTTCCCTCAGCATAATTTACCCACCCAGGAAGCCGTGTCTGTGTGGGTTTCCTCCGGGTGCTCCGGTTTCCTCCCACAAGTCCCGAAAGATGTGTATTAGGTTAGGTAATTTGGACATTCTGAGTTCTCCCTCTGCTCCCGAAGAGGCGCCGGGATGTGGAGACTGGGGGCTTTTCACAGTAACTTCATTGCAGTGTTAATGTAAGCCTACTTGTGACAATAAAGCTGATTATTATTATATACTTGACTGCCCTGTAATTTTACTCTGTCTCTAATCTTCCTGCCTTTTTAAACAATGGACAATGCTGGCGGTCCTCCAGCACTACATCTGTAGCGAGAGAGGATTGGAAAATGATGGCCAAACAAATGTTGTGGTTTTTCTTCCTTTGATTCTTCTAACAGCCTGTGATATACCTCCTCTAGGCTTGGTAATGTATCCACTTGCAAAGTTGCTAAATCCCTTAGTGTTTCCTCTCTTACTGTGTATATACCATCCAGTATTTCACACTCCATTTCCTTAACTACAGTGTCTGCATTGTCCTCCCTGTTTTCTGAAAACTTATGGAATTAGAATTAAGAAACACACACAAATTACTATTTTGATCTCTAATTGGCCCTCCTACCCTTGCTTGGTTAGCATCTTGCTGTTTATGTACTTTTAAAACATCTTTGGGATTTCCTTGATTCTACTTGCCAACATTTTCTTATGCCCTCTCAACTTATTTTTAATGTCACCTGTCCTCTGCACTTCCCTTACTTTCTAGGCTTTCTGCATATTGAGCTCTCGTTATCTGATTTAAGCTTTTCTTGTTTGCCTTTCCTACTCTCTGTGGCATCCAGTGAGGTCTAGATATTGGACTCTTACCCTTTTTTCTTCCTTGAATCACACTCTCATTGCAAATTTACCTTCAAGTAAGTCTTTTGTAAATTCATACCTCAAAGAACACAGGAACAAGCCCTTCTGCCCTCCAAACCTGCACCGATCATGATGCCTGTCTAAACTAAAACCTTCTGCACTTCCGGGGTCTGTATCCCTCTATTCCCATCTTATTCACGTATTTGTCAAGATGCCTCTTAAATGCCGTTATCGTATCTGCTTCCACCACCTCGCCAGGCAGCGGGTCCCAGGCACTCACCACCCTCTGTGTTTAAAAAAAAAACTTCCTTCGCACATCGCTAAACTTTCCCCCTTGCACCTTAAACCTATGTCCCCTAGTAATTGGCATTGCCACCCTGAAAAAGCATCTGACTATCCATTCTACCCATGCCACTCATAATTTTGTAAACCTCTATCAGGTCGCCCCTCAACCTTCATCATTCTAATGAAAACAATCTGAGTTTATCCAGCCTCTCCTCATAGCTAATACCTTCCAGACCAGACAACATCCTGATAAACCTGTTCTGTACCCTCTCCAAAGCATTCACATCCTTTTGGTAGTGTGGCGGCCAGAATTGTATGCAATATTCCAAATATGGCCTAATCAAGGTTCTGTATGAGGAAGTGAACAAACGAATATGATGGACAGTAGGACCCTGAGGGTAATGAGTTCACAGACAGAGAACAAAGGGATGAGCACAGCATGGCTAGGAAGGGGGAGGGGAGCTTTGCCTCGTGGAGAGAATAGTGAAAAGGATGCTGGGTAACAAGAGGCCAGGATTGGGAAAATGCGAAGTGAGCCAATCAGGATATATGGCCAGGTCAGAAGGTGTATACATTGGCCTATTGGAAGCTTGTATGCGAATCTTGATGTGATTCAATCAATATGTGCTGTGATTTCTTTGTCTTAGCTCTCACTAACTTTTGGGAACTCTAGAAGAGAGCTGCGTGTTCTAATGTCCCACGAGTGAGTCAGCCTTGCAAGCTGGTGGAAATAAAACAATAATTGATACCTGCTAATCCATCTCAGATTTTATTGAGTCCAGACTGGCCACAAAGAATCAAGAATTAACATTTACAGCTGCAGCATGATGTGCCAATTTTTATACTCCAATGCCCTGTCCGATGAAGGCAAGCATGCCGTATGCCTTCTTGACTACCTTATCTACCTGCATTGCCATTTTCTGTGATCTGTGGACTGTAAGCCCAGACCTCTCTGCCTGTCAATACTCCCAAGGGTTCTGCCATTTACTTTGTAATTCCCACCTGTATTAGACCTTCCAAAATGCATTACCTCACATTTGTCCGAAATAAACTCCCTCTGCCATCTCTCCGCCCAAGTCTCCAACCAACCTATATCCTGCTGTATCCTCTGACAGTCCTCATCACTATCTGCAACTCCACCAACCCTTGTTTCATGTGCAACATCCTAATCAGACCAGCTACATTTTCCTCCAAATCATTTACATATACTACCAACAAACAAGGTTCCAGCACAGATCCCTGAGGAACACCACTCGTCATAGAATCATAGAATTTACAGTGCAGAAGGAGGCCATTTGGCCCATCGAGTCTGCACCAGCTCTTGGAAAGGGTACTGTACTTAAATCCACGCCTCCACCCTATCCCCTTAACCCGGTAACCCCGCCTAACCTTTTGGACACTAAGGGGCAATTGAACATGCCCAACCCACCTAATCTGCACATCTTTTGAACTGTGGGAGGAAACCGGAGCACCCGGAGGAAACCCACGCAGACACGGGGACACCGCCTTCCACTCAGAAAAGCACCCTTCCATTGCTACCCTCTCCTGTGAGACATTTTCCCAATTTAAAACTTTTACTCTTGGTCTTTGTCCTTTTCCAGAACGATATTATATCTAACTAAATTATAATCACTATGGTCTCACTGATACCCTGGCCAGCTTCATTCCCTAAAGCTAAATCTCCCATTTGTGAGTTTGCTACATACTAGCATAAAAATGCATTTTAATAATTCTGTGCCTTCTATAACTGTAACATTAATATTAACTGGGATAAAATCAAAGTACAATCCCGTACTATTGCTCCCCTTTAAGTTTCCTCACTCAGTAATTTGTCTACGTATTTACTTAAAACAATATGACCTTTTTTGATCCTCAGCAACCCATATGCTGGAAAGATGATCAAATAAGGTCATTCAGCCCTCCTCATAGTTGTAAATGTTTCTTTAACCAGTATTATGACCCTTTCCGCCCACCTCCTTTTCTATCCAGTCTCAAAACTCGTAAGCCTGAATATTGAGTTGCAGTTCTTGCCCTTTCAGCCGTGTTTCAGTAATAGATATGTTATCATGCTTCCAAGTGTCTGTCTGTGCTGTCAGCGCATCGGCTTTATTTATTAGACCCTTGTATTGAAGTATATACCACAATTCAACAACCAACTGGTTTGTTGTCTATTTTGTAGCCTTTATTTTCTGTCTTCCATACTCAGAATTTTCTACCTTCTGTATCCAGCATTGTTTTTTACCATCTGGGCCTATATTCAGGTCCCATCCTCCTGCCAAGCTAGTTCTAACCCTAAACTCTCCCCAACAGCAACAGCAAACCACCCTCCAATGGCTCTATTGAAGTGTAACCTGTCCATCTCGGACATTTCGGGGCAGCACGGTAGCATTGTGGACAGCACAATTGCTTCACAGCTCCAGGGTCCCAGGTTCGATTCTGGCTTGAGTCACTGTGCGGAGTCTGCACATCCTCCCCGTGTGTGCGTGGGTTTCCTCCGGGTGCTCCGGTTTCCTCCCACGGTCCAAAGATGTGCAGGTTAGGTGGATTGGCCATGATAAATTGCCCTTAGTGTCCAAAATTGCCCTTAGTATTGGGTTGGGTTACTGGGTTATGGGGATAGGGTGGAGGTGTTGACCGTGGCTCTTTCCAAGAGCCAGTGCGACTCAATGGACCGAATGGCCTCCTTCTGCACTGTAAATTCTATGAATTTCCTATCGGCCCCAGAATTAGTTCCAGTGTCCCAGGAATCTAAAGCCCTCCTTCCTCCACCATCTCTCCAGCCACACATTCATGCTCTAGCCTCCGATTCAAGTGAGGCACTGGAAGTAATCCAGAGATTGCTACCTTGGACGACCTGCTTATTTTTCCCTAATTTCCAAAAATTCACCAGCAAGACCTCATCCCTCTTTCAGTTGGTGTCACTGGTATTGTCTGGACCACAGCCTCTGGGTGTTCACCTTCTCCCCCCCACACCCCTCTTAAATGCTGTTCAGGAACTAAGTGGCCCTGGCACCACAGAGGAACATTCTATTGTGAATATATGTCCGTGGACAGAGAAACGCCTGTCTATTTCTGTAATTATTGATACCCCCATCTGTTACTTTTCTGACTTACTGCTTTCTCTTGATTCCAATCACCTGATCACTCAATTGTTTTCAGCTATAAGTTCCCCCTTTATTATTTATGCTTGATTGGAATTACCGGATTTGATACGACTCTCGGGCAAATTAGGCACTGCCCTCATCCCATGACAGAATTTTAAAAAATGAAGCCGGCTTGTAATGCGGAACAAGGCCAACAACGCAGGTTCAATTCCCGTACCAGCCTCCCCGAACAGGCGCAAGAATGTGGCGACTAGGGGCTTTTCACAGTAACTTCATTGAAGCCGACTTGTGACAATAAGCTATTATTACTATTATTATTACAAAGCAGTTAGTGGGCAAACTACAGCCTGCGGGAGCTTCTGATCCAGTCAAAGTAGTTCAGGCCAGAGGTGGGAGTTTCCCAATGAATGTGGCTGCCATGTTAGGCCAGTGCATGTGGAGGATCATGGAGAGCAGCACCAGGTAAGTGTGCACACAAGATTACTTTCGAGATAACTGGTTTCCATTTCCATTGTAGTTTTCCAAATATGCACACTGGAATTTCGACTTATTTTAATGCGAGTTCCAAAACTTTTTTTAAAATTTCACTTCACTCTTATGTTTTGTTTCCCCATTTTTCTCATTTCCCCGCCTGACCATGCTGGTTGTTGCTGAGGCCATTCCCCCGCCTGATCATGCTGGTTGTTGCTGAGGCCATTCCCCCGCCTGACCATGCTGGTTGTTGCTGAGGCCATTTCCCCGCCTGACCATGCTGGTTGTTGCTGAGGCCATTTCCCCGCCTGATCATGCTGGTTGTTGCTGAGGCCATTTCCCCGCCTGACCATGCTGGTTGTTGCTGAGGCCATTTCCCCGCCTGACCATGCTGGTTGTTGCTGAGGCCATTCCCCCGCCTGACCATGCTGGTTGTTGCTGAGGCCATTTCCCCGCCTGATCATGCTGGTTGTTGCTGAGGCCTTGCTTGTGCTATGGGTGCTGGTAGTGTGTCGGTGCCCTTTCAGAGCAGCCTGTCCTCCCACGCACAGTGCTTTTTGATAGGCTTTTGACACTGCAGCCAGCCCCTGCCCTATCCAGAACTGATGCAGACACTTGAGCAGCTGTAACCACCATTACTTTTCCTGGCCCTCTTGTATTGCTTTCCTCAGCACTAGCTACTGGTCCTGGCTAGCAACACGGATCAGGATTTGAACCTGGGACCTCAGTGTCTGCACTGGTATAGTAATAGTGCCATTATCCACTACGATGGCTATATGCCTATAATCTATTTTAAAATCTTGTGTCTGTATGTACGTCCTGTCATCTTGTTACATTCTAATACTTTTAGACACAGAAATGAAAACTTGGTTCACCAGGGAATGAGGAACTTGAGTGACATGGGGAGATGAGAGAAGTTTGGGTTGATCTGAGGATAGAGAAGGTCACGGGTAGAGTTTAAAAAAAACATTCCTTTATCAGAGTTACAAAGCCAGAGCTCAGAGTGTGGACAGGGGCAAACCCCTAATCCAGCTCCTTGCCTGCTCCAAAAACCAATTCAAATTGACTCCAATTCATGGTCCCCACAAGAGAGACATACCAGATCCAGGCATTACACCTGACCTCACGCTCATCTTAGCCAAAAGGCTGAGAAGCAATAGGTCAAGGGTAGAGTTGTTCACACTCATGAAGTGAAGTGATTGCGTAAATAAAGAGAAACACGGCCGAATTCTCCTTTCCTGAGACTAAGTGTTGACACAGGGGCAGAATTCGTGGACTTCTATGACAGCAAAACTGGTGCTGCACCTGGACCATTGAGGGGCTCGCACCAGCGCCACGTGGAACACAATCGATTCCGATGGGAAATAGTGCTGGATTCGCGATCGACACTCTGGAGGCTGTCAAGCTGCAGCCGCATATACACACTTCACTCCATCACACCATCCAAGCCAATAAGATGGCAGCAAGTAGAGCTGCAGCAAAGCAACAAGCCCTGGATGTGGTCAATGGGCCTGAGGAAAGGGCAGTCGCCGGGGTGGGGATCAACATTGGGTGAGGAGCGGGCAGCACGGTGGCATAGTGGTTAGCACTAGGACTACGGCGCTGAGGACCCGAGTTTGAATCATGACCCTGGGTCACTGTCCGTGTGGCGTTTCCGCATTCTCCCCGTGTCTGCGTGGGTTTCACCCACACAACCCAAAGATGAGCTGGTTAGGTGGATTGGCTACGCTAAATTGCCCCTTAATTGGAAAAATAATAATTGGGTACGCTAAATTTATTTTTTTTAAAAGCATTATGTGAGGAAGTGAGACCAAACTGAGTTGCAGTTCCCTGTGACATGTGTGTCCCCCCACCCTCACACCCCGCCCCACCCTGCATAGAAGTTCAAGGCTGCAGCTTCCTCCTCCTTGAGCAGCTACAGCTCGTACAGTCGCAGTGCACCCCACATGGCTGCAACGACTAGGAGGAAGGCTACCATTGCTGGTTGTATTCCAATATCCTTTGGCTGCAGGGGGTGGAAGGCCAACATGTTATCATGGTGCATACTCCCATGTCCAACGGGTCTCACGGTGCTCCAGGTTGACACTGCAAGCTCTGCTCCAGCACCCATTTCCCCGTTGGTGCCCATTACTATGGGGGCCTCTGCCCTGCTGCCCATCCATGTTGCCGTGGTACCGTCGGCTGGTGCTGCCCATGCCAGTAATATGCTTTGTGCCCCCTTGTAGGGGCTACTGTGGGTGCTGCCCTTGGGTGGGTTGCGGATGCCCCATCGGCCAGTGGCGGCCGGTTAGGGTGTTATGGGGAAGGGTGGGGGTGGTGGGGGCTAGACTATGGGGGTTGGGGAGTGATGTGGTGGGAGAGTGGGGGCCGAGATGCGAGGGTGGGTGCACCCATATGGCTGGTGTCACTATGCAGAACCAGGGACCAAGGTGTGTGGTCAGAGGAGTGCGCAGGAAGATGGCTGTTTGCAGGCCACGGCAATGATGATATGTTATTGGACACCGCCCCAGTCATGTGACCCAAATGCAACTCAAAAAAGCTTGGGGTTCGTTACACTTAAAAGGATGGGCTGTGTTAATTTAAGATTTTAACATTCAGTCTGAGTGTGAGAAAAACGGGACTGAAATATCAGTGTTAAACGTAAAGGGGAATTACGAAGGTATGAGGATGGAACTGGCCAAAGGGGACTGGTCATATGGATCAGCAGGTAAGACAATAGATGAGCAGTGGCAGACATTTCGAGAGATAATTCATCATTCTCAGCCCCAGAGGGGCTGTTTAGCACAGGACTAAATCGCTGGCTTTGAAAGCAGACCAAGGCAGGCCAGCAGCACGGTTCAATTCCCGTAACAGCCTCCCCGAACAGGCACCGGAATGTGGCGACTAGGGTCTTTTCACAGTAACTTCATTTGAAGCCTACTTGTGACAATAAGCGATTTTCATTTCATTTCAAAAATACATCCCAATGAGGAGGAAAGACTCTCGGGTGAGGAAGAACCTACCATGGATAACCAAGGAAGTTGAGGAGGCTATTAAGTTGAAAGTGGAGACATATAAGATGCCAACGGTTAGTCGTAGACCAGAAGAATGGGATAGATTCAGAATGTAGCAAAGATAGACTATTAAAGTCTATCTATCTATTAAGTCTATCAGGAAGGAGAAAATAAACGAGGACAAGTTGGTGAGAAACATAAAAACAGCTAAGAGCCTTTTTAAAGTATTTTTAAAAGGAAGAGAGAAGTAAAAGAAAGCATTGGCCCCTTAGAGCAGTGGTTCCCAACCTTTCAGCATGTCAGTGTTCGTATTTCAATGTATTTAGAACTCCAGCCAGGTTACTATACCTCACTGCCTCCCAACCCTGCCACCCTCCCCTAACTCAGTGCAATTTCCTGCCCATTCACATAAATCAGCTGGAAAATCATAGAATGTTCTTCATATTCTGACATGCAGTAATGGGGTCAGAGTTCTCTCCCTTCACTGCACACAAGCACCAAAATGCAGTCCACACATTACAGGAGCTTAGATTTTCTGGGACTTTGTGAACATATTTGGCATCTAACCGGTTAGTGCATTAATCAGGTTCAGGAAACAGGAAAAAATGTTCGACATGTATTGCAGTGCTTAACATAAAGGTGGAATTGTGAAACAATTTCTCTCAAGGGCTTCTTGTCATCCAGCTTATTAAAAGTACATATCTTCTTGTTGACTCATTGCAAATATCATTTACATTTTTGTGGCAATTGATCAACAGAAATGTGTTGAAATGCCTCGCATGGTGAATTTCTTTTGAAGTACAATGACTTGTGGTTTCCGCAGTTACCCGGGCAAGCTGTGGACAACAGAGTTTCAATAATAATCTTTATTAGTGTCACAAGTAGGCTTACATTGACACTGCAATGAAGTTACTGTGACAATCCCCTTGTCGCCACATTCCAGCGCCTGTTCGGGTACATGGAGGGAGAGTTCAGAATGTCCAATTCACCTATCCGCACATCTTTCGGGACTTGTGGGAGGAAATCCACGCAGACACAGGGAGAAGGTGCAGACTCCGCGCAGACAACGACACAAGCCGGGAGTCAAACCTGGGACTCTGGCGCTGTGAAGCAACTGTGCTAACCACTGTGCTACCGTGCTGCACTAAACAGTGTTTGGACGCTGAGCTCCCGGTCAGAGCACCTGAACCACGAGTTAATGAAAACTCTGTTCCTGCTGAAGATGGTGGAGCTAGAAAGACAGCTAGAAGCTCGGGTAAGGGTGAGTATCACACTCTCGGGGAAGAAGAGGAGAAGTTACAGGTACAGATTCAGCACAGTGAGAGGGAGCAATCCATCATGGATGTTGAATCTGCCCCACCCGAAGACCAGGCCAATGGACAGCATGGGGGTGGAAAGAGGCGGTTGGCAGGACAGCCATAGGAGGGAAGGTGGTGAATGTGGAAATGAAAGATGAAGAAATACTGCAGCAGTCTGGATGGGAAGAAAGAGGATGCTTCAAGGCAGTTACCTGGGGATGGTGATCCTTCAGGGTCTGCGAGTGTGAAGCCACTACTGCCTCTGTACACAGCCTGGCTCCACAAGAGATTCCCTTGACACGTTCTCTGAATTTGCCAAATTACCATTTGTCAGGTTGAGTGTACACGACCGCCAGTTAATTTAACTGGAAATAAAGAGATAATCAATAGATTTTTAAAAAATCAATTAGAACACATGAGAACAGCTGTGATAAAAGGTCCACACCGAAAACATTGATTCATCCGCCACCTCCATGAATACGGGGCTGGTTTAGCACACCGGGCTAAATCGCTGGCTTTTAAAGCAGACCGAGGCAGGCCAGCAGCATGGTTCAACTCCCGGACCAGTCTCCCCGAACAGGCGCTGGAATGTGGCGACTAGGGGCTTTTCACAGTAACGTCATTGAAGCCTACTCGTGACAATAAGCGATTTTCATTTCATTTCAGCAATCTGTTCATGGTTTTGAGCACTTTATGAAATTTGTTTCAGCATGTACAGTTGTTTTGATTCCATTTACATCTTTTCACACTGTGGGTTGGGAGTTGTTACTTGTGTCAATTGGTTGATACCGATAGCCGCAGCCGCTATTGAGCCATTGGAGCTGGAGCCAAGCCTTCGTAAGTGGACAGAGAGCGAGAGAACCGGCACCGCTGAAGACGTCAGCGTGAATGGTTTCGGATAATCTGCTTGAAGGCTCTTCCCGAGGCAGGAAGGTGAGGGGACCGCTGCTTTTTCTCCCACATGAAAGCAAAGTCGGTGCTTGGAGCCTGCCCCATGGCCACGGCACACTTGCACACTTCTTGTGGCACACCGGTTGAAAACCATTGCCTTAGAGAATGAAACTGGGGAAGAAAGAAACGGCAGAGGAGTTAAAACGATTTTTTGCAACATTCTTTACTGTAGAGTTACTATAGGCATCCCAGAAATGGTAAAAAAGATATGGGGGAGGAAATAAATAGAGCCACCATCACCAGGCAAACTAATGGGGTTAAAGGGCAGCACGGTGGTGCAGTGGGTTAGCCCTGCGGTCTCACGGCGCCGAGGTCCCAGGTTCGATCCCGGCTCTGGGTCACTGTCCGTGTGGAGTTTGCACATTCTCCCCGTGTTTGCGTGGGTTTCACCCCCACAACCCAAACATGTGCAGGCTAGGTGGATTGACCACGCTAAATTGCCCCTTAATTGGAAAAAATACTCTAAATTTAAAAAAAATAATAAAAAAAACTAATGGGGTTAAAGGATGACAAGTCCCCTAAACATCAGGATCTTGAAGGAGGTAACTACAGAGATCGTGGATGCATTGGTAGTTTTTTCCTCCCAAAATCTTTCGATTTTGGAACCGTGCTAAAGGATTGGAAAACTGCCAATGTGGTATCATTGTTCAAAAAGGGAAGGAGGCAAAATGTAGGAAACTACAGGCCAGTTAGTCTAACTTCAGTTATTGGAATGATATTAGAATCGATTATTAAGGAGAGAAGAGCAATGCATTTGGAAAGGTGTAATCCGATCAGGCAGAGTCAGCGTGGTTTCATGAAGGGAAGTCATGGCCGGAATTCTCCGGCCGTTTGCTGGCAGCGTGTTCCTCTGGTCCCGCCGAGAGCACACCCCCATCCCTGGGTTCCCCAGCAGCTTGGGGTGGCTTCATTTGGAATTCCCATGGCTGCTGTGGGAGCAGAGAAACCCGCCACCAGCGAACAGCGTGCCGCTGCCAAGAAACACGGGCTGGGGAACTGGAAAACCCAGGTTTACGCGGCTGAAAAACAGGAAAGTCCAGGTCCATGCTTGACAAATTTATCAGTCATGATGTGGAGATGCCGGCGTTGGACTGGGGTGGGCACAGTAAGAAGTCTTACAACACCAGGTCAAAGTCCAACAGGTTTGTTTGGAATTACTAGTTTTTGGAGCGCAGCTCCTTCCTCAGGAGGGCTGCCTTCACCGCTGAAAAACACACGGCGGGGTGGTCGGTTAATCCTGCGAACAGTCCCAACATTATAGCCCATAACCACAGATCTTGCTTTTGTCAACCTCTGCCCAGCTCTAGAGGAGAATCTCACTCTGGAGGAGAATCTCACATGACTACAATCTACAGTTTTGAAAACTGTGCTTTTAAAGTTAAAATAGACTTTTTTTTGTTAATTCTTTCAATTAAGTTTCAGATCTGTGGACCCAAGTTCTAGTTGAGGCAAATGGGTTTCAGGGTAATATCGTATTTTATGTTACTTTACACCAGAACATATTACAGACTCTCCTCTACAATATTTTTAGAGGATGACCTAGTAATATACCACAATATATATTATGTATGACTTCTTCATTAAAGCTGCATGATGCACTCTTTGAAAGTTTCTCAAGGTAGTTGTGCTTTAAAGAAGGAAGCAACTGGTGGATATTTTTTTTTGCCAGTAACATATTATTGCTCTGTATGTGGTACAGCAAACTAAAGTTTTATACAGCCCAGCCAGCAGGATATAGACCATGATTCCTGTTTAAGAAAAATAAAAAGTACAGTAAACTCCATTTTATCCACCAACCAGAATTCTGCAAGAAGCAATTATGAAGTTGTCGGGAATCCTTACTTGTATTCCATTGTTTTATACTTTAATTTATGTTAACGTTTCAGATTAGAAGTGAAAAGAACACGGTTCTTCACTGCCTGAATTCGTCATATTAGGTCATACTACAAGTATTGTGCTGTATTCCATTGGTAAATGGAACTCTCTGTTAACTAACACCACCCATGCCAGGATACTAAAGGGCACGATTTTTCCAAAAGGGAATAAAGTCCCCGAGCGGTTGCGTTTAGCTGCACGTTTTCCGGCACTCACATTGAATAAGGGGCCTGAATGGGGAATGGGTGGCAAAGGCCGCACACAGCCCTGTTTATTACAGTGGGGAGCTCGGCTCGCCAGAAGTACCCATTGCAGCGGGAGATCGGGACGCCATTTAAAAATGTTTAAATGGAGTCCTGATCTCAGAGGCCCCTTAAACAATCCCTGCCCCCTCCCCCCCCCCCGACCCCCCAGCCTGAACACAATATGGGAGGGTCCCCAACCCCAAGCCAGGCAACTGGAGCCCGATCGGGCATGTGCACAAAATGCCACCTTGGCAGTGCCAACCTGGCACCATGGCAGTGCCAGGCTGGCACCTAGGTGGCACTGTCAGAGTGCTAAACTGGCAGTGCCAGGGCACCAACTGTATAGCTTGTAAAGATTAATGCTGTAAACGGCCACTCCTCCCTCCCGCACTCCCCACCCACTCGTAAACAGCCACACCATTTTCCTGAGACCAACTCAAAAGGTATATCATCGCTCTCCAGAATTGGCTCTGATTTCTCTTCAGTATTCCAGCTATTCACCAAGGGGGTCATCATGGGGGTCTCTCCATTAGGTCACTACTCTGGATTCCATGGTTCAAATATTGGCCTCCCTGCAACTCCTGCGCAGTGGCTTCAACTATCAGAAAACACCCTTGGTTTCCAATAACCTGCTGCTCTGGCTTCAAACCGCAACAAGCTTATTACTTCCAGAACTCCAGCTGCACCAAGGTTAACTGCCTTTCCCTAAGGATTTACTGCGGATTTCTTCATTTAGCTTCGAGCTAATTAAACCTTCCAGTCGTTTTTCTCCTTGCCAGTTTTGTCTTATACTCAATACCAGTTCCCACTCACAAGCTCCATCATAGACAACAGATCCAGCATTTACTTTTCTTCAGGTTTCGGTAGGACCTTCTCAGTTTACAAGGAGCTATAAACTGCATAATGAGACAGACTCTTGGTTGCTTCCTGTTGGCTACACACTAGCTGAATTCACAGTACTAAACTTGAAACAAAGAATCTCACTGAGTTCCAGGCATCTCCCTGGCTATGTGACACAGATAGAAATGCAAATTAACTGTGTTTTAATTTCGAAGTCTTCTGTAATTCTTGGAAACCACACGAATAACTTGAATATTTTACTGGATTAGCTCCAGACATCATGTCTCCTGTCCTTTCGTTAAGTAAACCCACCTGCTGTTTTATAATCTTACCTTTCTTTTTTTTATTCGTTCATAGGGCGTGGACATCGCTGGCTTAACCAGTATTTATTGTCCATCCCTAATTGCTCTTGAGGGGGCAGTTAAGAGTTAATCACATTAATGTGGGTCTGGAGTCACATGTAGGCCGGACCAGGTAAGGATGGCAGATTTCCTACCCTGAAGGACATTAGTGAACCAGATGGGATTTTACGACAGTCTACTATCTTTCCCCCCCCCCTTAAGACAAGCCTTTTCCCTGAAACTTATCGCTAGTTTAGAATTGTAACTGATTGAAATTTCCAAATATTTAAGGGACATAGGGCTGGATTCTCCGATCACTGACATTGAAATCTTGTTCGGCGATCAGCCGGAGAATCCAGTTTTACGCTGGAATCGGGGGCGGCGCTGTTTTCCCATGCTCTGCCCCCTCAAACACGCCGTCGGGATGGCCTCAGGAAGTCACTCCCCGATGGTGGACTCGGCCCAGTGTCCTCTCAACTTTTGGGTACCTCACGTGGCGGCTGCGGACTGTGCCCAGCGCCACCACAGTCAGGGGTTGGGGGGGGGGGGGGGGGGGGGCGGAGTGGGGGGAGTTGTTCCGCTGGCCAGGGAGGCTGTAGGGTGGTAGCGAAGTGGGTTACAGGAGGGCCGCCGCCATGCGCAGCCACGGATCCAGCCATTCTGCAGCCGTGGCTGCTAGCCCCCCCCCCACCAGGCAGAGGATCGGTGTGGGGGGGGGGGCACCGACTTTTTGGTCGTAAGACCAGATGGATCCTGCGGACATAGCCGCAAAATCGGAGAATCCAGCACATAGTGTCCTGAATGATTTTAGTCTGGGTCCTCAAATAAAATAAAACTCCGTGAAGTGCATTCATATGGTTTAGCTGGTTTAGCTCAGAGGGCTAGACAGCTGGTTTGTGATGCAGAACAAGGCCAGCAGCGCGGGTTCAATTCCTGTACCAGCTTATCTGAACAGGTGTGGTGACGAGGGGCCTTTCACAGTAACTTCATTCCGTGACAATAAAAGGTTGTTGTTATTATTACGTACACGTTTCATGGGGGACGGCATGGTGGTGTAGTGGTTAGCACTGCTGCCTCACGGCGCTGAGGACTCTGGTTCAATCCCGGCTCCGGGTCACTGTCTGTGTGGTGTTTACACATTCTCCCCGTGTCTGCGTGGGTTTCACCCCCACAACCCAAAGATGTGCAGGCTAGATGGATTGGCCATGCTAAATTGCCCCTTAATTGGAAAAAAAATAATTGGACGCTTTAAATTTATATTTTAAAAAAATACATAGAAGTTTCATCACAGCCGTGAAATTTGAATTTTTTCCCCCCCCCCACAAATGGATAGACTTTCTTTAAGTCTAGCTATTAACCTTTTAAATTAACATAGCCCCACCCTTTTAAGTGTAATGAGCCTCAAGCTATTTTGAGTTGCATTTGGTTCAAGGTTGCCCATCAGTTTCTCAAGCAAATGCTCCCATTTTCTACAGTTTAATGCCTTAATTTTTAGGGCTCCACGTTATATTCAATAACATAAGAATTATAAATCAGACATTCACAACGCCAGAAACAAAAGTCCCAGTCCTGTTCAGCTGTCCCCGATAAGGATCATGCCAGAACTGAGACAATATACTTGTGAATCTTTTTTGCTCTCCCAGGTTGACAATTCAATATCTGACCCGCTCTCCTCCAGGCAATAAATAGGTTTTTGTGCTTTTTTTTTTGTTAATGAGGCTTTGATATTGAGCTGTGTGCTTCTTACGTAATACTCTTAATTCATCATTTCATATTGCTCTACTGCCAGAATTCGCAGCAAGTATAGAATTGAGTGGGGACTTCTGATTGACAGCAGACATGATAATCTTTATTGTCACAAATAGGCTTACATTAACACTGCAATGAAGTTACTGTGAAAATGCCGTAGTCACCACATTCCGGCACCTGTTCGGGTACACAGAGGAAGAATTCAGAATGTCCAATTCACCTAACAAACACGTCTTTGGACAGTGGGAGGAAACCGGAGAACCCGGAGGAAACCCATGCAGACACGGAGAGATCGTGCAGGCTCCACACTGACAGTGACCCAAGCCGGGAATTGAACCCGGGCCCCTGGCGCTGTGAAGCAACAGTGCTAACCACTATGCTACCGTGCCTCAGTACACTGGACCATGCACTCTGCGCCTCCCACATTTCAGAGTCAAGTCAGATCTCGGGCAGAATAAATTAAAATTTGTAGTTCCTTTCGCTGAGTTCTGTGGCTCTGTTCCATTCCATGGCAGTTTACCTACTTCTGCAACAAAGATAGAATCATAGCAGGTTTATTGCTCAGAAAGAGATCACGTGGCTCATTGTGCCGGCACTGACCGGAAATAAAATCACCCCTTCGGCCTAATCCTGCTTTCCAGTATTTGATCCGTAACCCTGCAGGTCACGACACTTCAGGTGCAGAGATTAGATACTAAACAACAAATCGAGGACAGGAATGTTGCTGCTGTCAAATGGTGGGAAGTCTGCTAATATTTGCCTGCATGTACAAAAAGGCGCGCGCAAAGGACAGCATGGGGGCACAGTGGTTAGCACTGCAGCCTACGGCACTGAGGACCCGGGATCAAATCCCAGCCCTGGGTCACTGTCCGTGTGGAGTTTGCACATTCTCCCAGTGTCTGCGTGGGGTTCACCCACACAACCCAAAGATGTGCAGGTTAGGTGGATTGACCACGCTAAATTGCCCCTTAATTGGAAAAAGGAATAATTAAAAAGGCGCGCGTAATAAGTGCTTGGCTTAAGGTATCACAAAGTCATCGCCAACGGCATGTGCTTTAACAAACGCTGGTATAATCAATCCAGCTTTGGGGAAAAGGTTAAAATCGACACCCTGAGCACTGACTAACTACTTCAGGTCAGTTTCTGAACAGTTGATTGTACACGTTTCCTGACCTTCAAGGGAAAGACAACTGAAGCTGCACACATTCTAAAATGGTGCTGTCACTAGGTTTATTTAGTGTAATGGCTTAGAAAAAAGCTTAAAGCCAAGAGGCTTTGATATTGAGCTGTGTGCTTCTTACGTAATACTCTTAATTCATCATTTCATATTGCTCTACTGCCAATAGATCTGTAACCAAGCATTCAACCCTCTCGGCCAAAGCAGGATTTCAGCCCATTGTTGGGATTCTTCCTTGCAAAGTTTTTTCCTGATCACCTGCTCTCCCAAAGTGAAAGGAAGGCTAAATGCTATTGGACTATATTCAATTGAATCCGATGCAGCCGTTGGACTTTGTTAAACCCAATAGGCTAGCCTGTGAACACCGCTTTTCAGTTTTCTGTACTATCTTCAACATTGATCTCTCAGACCCAGATCGGATTCCTGCTCGCATGTCATTTCAAAGCCGAATGATTTACAGAAATCACGAGTATCCTCTGTACTCGACTGCTTCTGTACCCTAAATTGTGCCATAGGCAGTGCAACCCCAGTTCTATCCATGTCTTTTACAAGGTTCCCTACTCTAGGAGCATCTACTTCATTGACCAGGTACTCAACCCCTGCAATAAGCATCGCAAGCAATCCACAAAACCAAAAAGGCGAAATACTGTGGACATTGGTTCCAATGAAGAGTCTTTATTGGACTTGAAGCATTAACTCCTGTATTTCTTTCCACAGATGCTGCCAAACATGCTGTTTTTTTTCCCAGCAGTTTCTGTTTTTATAACACTTCTATTTTCTGTTTTCTTCTATTCTATTTTCACCTCAACTGTTTTGGAGAACACTGGGAATATTTCATCCATAAAGAAAACAGGCATCTTAAAAGCTAAGTTAGCACCTTGTCCTAAATAAATCTTTGTACCCTTACACCTGGAGCACCCCATTGATGAAGATCAAGCTAACAAAATGACCAAGTATCCGTTACTTCTTAAAACATGATGAGGCAGTAGTTCTTAGGCCACCGATTGACCACTCCTCCTGTTCCAGCTTTCAGGTAATATTTATGTAAACCTGTACCCTATTCATTTTGTAGATCAACATATAAAAATTACACAGCCAATTCACATTGGATAAGTATTTTAAGCAGTTCCTCAATTTTATTTTGTTAATTCTCATCCTTGTTTTCAAATCCTTCCATGTCCTGGCTCTGGCTCCTCCCTATCTCGTGAATCTCCCCCAGCCTCTCAATCCTCTTGCGCTCCTTCCATTCTGACCATTTCCACCTCTTTATTTTTAATTGCCCTACTGTTGATGGAGATGCTTTCAGTTGTTTAAGGCCTAAACTCTGGAAAATAAACTTTTCTTCCTCATTAAAGGAGCTCCTTTTAAGACCAGCTGTCATCTAACATAATAATAATCACTTATTGTCACGAGTAGGCTTCAATGAAGTTACTGTGAAAAGCCCCTAGTCACCACAGTTCGGGGAGGCCGGTATGGGAATTGAACCCGTGCTGCTGCCTTGTTCTGCATTGCAAATCAGCTATTTAGCCCACTGTGCTAAACATCTCCTTGTGTGGGTGGAACAGTGTCATATTTTGTTTGATAACACTCCTTGGAATGTGCCACTACATAAATTCAAGTTGCTGTTACTACACAGCCCAATGGTATTGATTCTTCTACTATCCAAAGACTGTAAGGATGTGCAAGGATTAATTAAGTTACTTGTAGCAGGTATGTTGGCCTAGTTGCTATGGTTATTGGACTAGCAACCCAAAGGGTGAGAGTTCAAACAATCCCATGATTTCAATAAACCTGATAAATCATGGGCTGGCACCAGAAAAAATTACCATAAAAGCTGCCCGATCGCCAGGCTCACTGATGAATTTTGGAACGTGCCTGGTCACATCTGATCCACATTCCCACATTACATGGTTGACGTTTTTCCAAGGGAACTAGGATGGACAATAAACATTACATGTATGTCAACTACATCCCAAGAACAATTTTTTAAAAAATCAAAGCTGGGCAATGATTTGGTGACCAATTTCTGGTGCATCAGTTGCTTACAGGAATGTCCTTTGACATTGCCCTTGAGAGAGCTGTTGGTGAAACTTGGGTAAGAAGGTTCATTCGACTGATTTCTGCGATGAGGGGATTACCTTATGAGGCAAGGTTGGACAGGTATCAGTCGGAGTTTAGAGGAATGAGAGGTGCTCTCATTGAAACATACATACAAGATCCTGAGGAGAATTGACAGGGTGGATCCTGAAAGGATGTTTTCCCTTCTGGGAGAAACCAGAACTCGGGGTCACAGTTTGAGAAGAGGAGGGGTCTCTCATTTAAGGCCGAGGTGAGAGTTTCTTTTTATCCCAAGAGGGTCATTTTCTGTGGAATTCCCATCCTCAGGGCAGTGGCGGCCGCGTCATTTTTAAGGATGATTTACATACATTCTTGATTAACAAGGGGGTCAAAGGGTAGAGTCGAAGAAGGAATTATTTCAGCCATGCTCTTTTCAAATGGTGGAGCAGGCTCAAGGAACCTCCTGCTCCTAACTCGCAAGGTCATTTGTAACTTGTTTAGGTGTATGTAGTGAATTTCACCCCTGCAACTAATGAGGATTCTATGCGAGTAAAGTCCTGAGCAACTGCTTGGATATCTTGTTGCTGGTATAAGTGAACCAATCTTCAAAACTTCCTCAATTCAGCCATCTTTGAAGTTCAGTTTTTAAATATTGCTTAAACACTTTTCCGAACAACAAAAACAACCAAATGATCTAGACGGGAATGGTCATCTGCTTGAAACGTTAGGCGCGATTCAACTAAATGGGAACAGAGTCCCATAGCGAGCGTGTGAAACACATGGCTATGCAATGCCACCTGCGTTAAAAAAGGGGCCCCAGCAGGGAACTCGCGGCCTAGGCTGCACAGATCCCCATTTTCTACATCAAAGAACTCCTCAGCATAGCGAAAGATTGGCGATCTCCAAGGTCCCTGACCCACCCCCCCCAATGCACTGTGCTAGGGTCCCCGGCCCGTTTCCACATCCACGCAGGGCACCCCGGCCCGATCATCACGCAAAATGACAGCTTGGCACCTTGGCAGTGCCAACCTGGCATCCTGGCTGTGCCCTTCTATCGGGCAGGAGATACAAAAGTCTGAGAACAGGCACGAACAGACTCAAAAACAGCTTCTCCCGCTGTTCCTGAACGACCCTCTTATGGACTGACCTGATTAACACTACAGCCCTGTATGCTTCACCCGATATCGGTGTCTGTGTATTTACATTGTTTACCTGTGTTGGCCTATTATGTATTTTCTTTTCTTTTCATGTATTTAATGATGTGTTGAGCTGCTCGCAGAAAAAGGGCAGAGGGAACCAACAGATACTTGAACCAGAGGTTAATTTTTGCAATCCACCAAAGTGTTGCAAAAAGCAACGGTCTTTTCAACCTACTTCTAAGCTTGACTGCATAATTTACAGCTATTTCCAGAGGGCTTGGTTTAGTCATATCTTTTACACCGTGGATGAGTGTTTCAAGATATGAAACATTTTCCTCCTCTTGGTTTCTCTTTTGGAACCCACAGCTATATAAGAAATATCTAGGTCAGACGTGCCAGCAAATTCAGCATTTATCGGTTTTCTGCTGCACAATTTTCGATGCAACCATGCCTTCAGACCGACGGCAACGGTCAAATTAGTGATATTCAGGTCAACTTCACAGCAGCAGAAACTGGACTGAAACTTGATTTTCAAGTGTTTAAAAAAAAAAATCAGTCCAATGAGTTTCAGTGACGTATGGGGCTCACCAACCTACCTTGTTTGACCTTGATCGTGTTTGTGTTGGTTTACACCCAGTTAGATTTAGTGGAAGGGTGGGAAGAGATGGGAACATTTTTGTTCAGTTTTCCTATTAGAATAAAGCCACTGGAACTTTGCTTGGCTTTAAGAGCTGTAGCATTGTCTCAGTAGGATTATTCACGTTTACCAGGATGTGTGTTGTCTGATCTGGAGGATATTAGCTGGGAGGTGAGGTTGGATAAACTCAAATTGTTTTCACTGAAAGACGGAGGTTGAGGGGCAACCTGATAGAGGTTTACAACATTATGAGGGGCATGGAGGGAGTGGATAGTCAGACTTTTTTCCCAGGGTGGAAAAGTGAATTACTAGGGGGGGGGCACGGGTTTAAGTTCCGTGGGACAAAGTTTAGAGGAGATGCGCGAGGCAAGTTTTTTACAGAGTGGTGAGTGCCTGGAATGTGCTGCCGGGGGAGGTGGTGGAAGCAGATAAGGTGGCGAAAATTCAGAGGCATCTTGACAAATGCATGAATAGGATGGGAATAGAGGGATATGGACCCCGGAAGTGCAGAAGGTTTTCGTTTAGACAGGCAACAGTGCAGGCTTGGAAAGCCGAAGGGCCTGACCCAATGCTGTACTGTTCTTTCTACCTTTGCAAAAATACCTAAACATGTCTAGATTTCATCTATGACTATGGCAACTTCAACGGGCAGCATGGTAGCACAGTGGGAAGCACTGTTCCTTCACAGCGCCAGGGACCCGGGATTGATTCCCGGCTTGGATAACTGCCTGTGTGGAGTCTGCACGTTTTCCCCATGTCTGCGTGGGTTTCCACCGGGTGCTCCGGTTTCCTCCCACAGTCCAAACATATGCATGGTAGGTGGATTGGTCACCCTAAATTGCCACGTAGTGTCCAAAAGTTAGGTGGGGTTTCTGGGTTACAGGGATACGGTGGAGGTGTGGGCTTGGGTAGTGTGCTCTTTTAGGGGCGAGTGTCGACTCGATGGGCCGAATGGCCTCCTTCTACACTGTAAATTCAATGATTCCATGAGATGTGATATTGTAAGCCTATTGTTATGACCTCCACTAGAGACCAATAGGCTGAAGAGAAAGGAATCCACAATCAACCCCAATGAAATAAATTGATGGATTAAAACTTTGACTAGTCAAATCCAAACTCTACATAAAATTAAGCATGCATTGACAGATATTTCACTGGCAGCAATGAATCTCACTTTAAATAGTAAGCGCAACAAAGGTATGTCTCAGGTATATGAGCATTCCCTTTCAGCTTGTAAGTCATTGTGTAGTTGCACAGTTCCACCATATGCTGTTCTTTTCTTGCACAAGGTATGTCAGGAGCCCTATCCAGCAGTACCTTTGAAATGAAAATGAAATGGAAATCGCTTATTGTCACAAGTAGGCTTCAAATGAAGTTCCTGTGAAAAGCCCCTAGTTGCCACATTCCGGCGCCTGTTCGGGTAGGCTGATACGGGAATTGAACCATGCTGCTGGTCTGCCTTGGTCTGCTTTCAAAGCCAGCGATTTAGCCCTGTTCCCAACCAGCCCCGTTAAGCTAAACCAGCCCCGTTAGTGCTAAACCAGCCCCGTTAATTTCACCTCGCGTATGATAACCAACGGCAAGGCACAATTGCATAAGCCTTCTCTCTTTTGGGTTGTGATGGTCCTCGTGGTGTAGCTTCCTCAAGTTCCTTTTCAACCGACCAACCAATACCGTCCAGCCAATAACTCCCTGGTTCACAGCCTAGTTACTTCTCGTAAAACACCCAGTTCAAAGTGACTGGGGGCTGTTAACACAGCTTTCCAGTTTTTAGACCTTTTTATCCAGCTCTCGCTTTCGAAGAGTTCCTGTCTCCTTTTCTGCCAAACTGAAAAACTAACTTCTTCCTCGGAGAGATTAGAACCCTCTCCTCAGCAGGGTCTGTGTGCTTTGCTGCTGACCACAATCTGTAACCCAAACTATCTGGCGAGAAAAGCTGTGTGAAACTTGCCGACTTCACAAACTCCCTTTCTCGCCTGATTTTAACAGCACTTCGTGTAATTTTGAACTGCTGGTGAGGATCACAAAGCCAGCTGGAGGGGAGGGGACCAGCAATGCCGGAATTCTGTAAAGGGCACCCTGGTCTCTCCCCCCCTCCCCCTCACTCCCTCCCCCTCCCTCCTTCCCCCCTCCCCCTCACTCTCCCCCCCTCCCCCTCAGTCCCCCCTCCCCCTCAGTCCCCCCCTCCCCCTCACTGTCCCCCCTCCCCCTCACTGTCCCCCCTCCCCCTCACTCCCCCCTCCCCCTCACTGTCCCCCCTCCCCCTCACTGTCCCCCCTCCCCCTCACTCCCCCCTCCCCCTCACTCCCCCTCCCCCTCACTCCCCCCCCTCCCCCTCACTCCCCCTCCCCCTCACTCCCCCCTCCCCCTCACTCCCCCCTCCCCCTCACTCCCCCTCCCCCTCACTCCCCCCCCTCCCCCTCACTCCCCCCTCCCCCTCACTCCCCCCTCCCCCTCACTCCCCCCTCCCCCTCACTCCCCCCTCCCCCTCACTCCCCCCTCCCCCTCACTCCCCCCCTCCCCCTCACTCCCCCCCTCCCCCTCACTCCCCCCTCCCCCTCACTCCCCCCTCCCCCTCACTCCCCCCTCCCCCTCACTCCCCCCTCCCCCTCACTCCCCCCTCCCCCTCACTCCCCCCTCCCCCTCACTCCCCCCTCCCCCTCACTCCCCCCTCCCCCTCACTCCCCTCTCACTTCCCTCACTCCCCTCTCACTTCCCTCACTCCCCTCTCACTTCCCTCACTCCCCCTCCCTCCCTCCCTGCTTCCTCCCCCGCCCCCCCCCCCCCCCCTCCCTTCCCCCCCCCACCCTGAAGGATAGCTTTCATCCCAACGGCAACCTCCGCCAAAGTCCCAACTTCTCAGAAACAAGGTCCTAGCCAGGAAATCTAATTATCCTTGCCCAGTATTAATTTTGGTTTAAAGGGATAGCTCTCAAATACAAACTTTTGTACAGAGTTTATTGTGTTCTCCTTCCTTAAAGTGCCGAAAAAGGGCATTTGATCCTTTAAATCTCTTGGCTTTCTTGACATTTTTTAGCACAGGGCTAAATCGCTGGCTTTGAAAGCAGACCAAGGCAGGCCAGCAGCACGGCTCAATTCCCGTACCGGCCTCCCCGAACAGGTGCCGGAATGTGGCGACTAGGGGCTTTCCACAGTTACTTCGTTTGAAGCCTACTTGTGACAATAAGCGATTTTCATTTCATTTCATTTTACTTCATAATAATATTATAATAATATAATAATCGCTTATTGTCACAAGTGACAAGTTACTGAAGTTACTGTGAAAAGCCTCTAGTCGCAGCATTCCGGCGCCTGTTCGGGGAGGCCGGTACGGAAATATGTGTGTCTGAAGTATGGTAGAAACACACTGCAGGGAGGCCAGATAATGTCGCCCATTATCTGGTCATCAATATGTTGTTTGTGGGAATGCAAATTGTCTGCCATGTCACAATAGGAAGTGCACTTCAATATGGGCTGGATTCCCCTGCGTGCGTCAACCCCCCCCCTCCCGGGGAGGAATGGTTGTGTAAAGCACTACATAAATGCAAGTCTTTCTGTGTTACCTGCATTTTTCTTTGTTGACTTTCTATTCTTAAGGGCTTAATCAAAACATCTTTTGCTCCCCACCTGTTCACCCATAGAAATAAATGAGTTTCTGGAGGCAATCATTTTTTTTTCTTTTCCAACACATTGCTAGATCCTTATTCCTTTCTCTAGTTAACATTAATGTTCCATTGGTTTGAACAACAAAATGTTGTTCTTGGAAAAACCACAGTATACTTTTAGTATAAGAGGAGTTTTTTGTGTGAAGGTGGTATAATGGAGCAGTGGAGTATAAATTTTTCTTAAAGTAAGATAGATAGATTCCCGTAATTTAAACTTCCAATGGATCAAGAGGCTTTGGGTGGGATTCTTCATTTCTGAAATTAAGTTTTGACGCCGACGAAGAATTTGTGGACTTTTATGACCGCAAAAGTGGTGGCGTACCAGGATCGATTCAGCAACAATGTAGGAGCTAGCACTGGAACCATGTGGAACACAATTCGCCGGGTCCATGATTGACACTCGGGAGGCTGACAAACTGAAGCTGCATATACACATTACAATCCCAAACACACGCATCCCAGCCAATAAGATGGCACTGGTTGTGCTGAAGCACACCCATACAGCTGATGGGTCGGCTGGGACCAGAAGGCATCTAGATGGGTGGCCTGGGGGGGGGGGGTCACCTGTATGACCCGTGTTCACAGTGGGCTATTGATGGCGTATGCAGCTGCATTGCTGCCTTGCCAGCTGCAGCAATGGTGTTCCGTCCCCATCCACCACAACCGCACAGCCCACCTCCTGGCTACACCCTGCTACTCTATCTGAAAGAAGCCCCCCCCGGCCAGTGGCACAACTGTCAGCAAACTATGGTTATATTGGACGCTTCCCCAACCCCTTCTCCCTTTCTCTGCAGCAATGACGCTGGTTTCACGATTTTTAAAAGCACAAGTGAACCGCGCTATCGGAAACTCGGCCCATCGGAGGGGGATCATCGTGGAGGCCCCGGAAAATACCAGGTCGGGCCCACTAATGCCATGCAAACGGTGTTTACCGTGCATTCCGGACTATATTGACGCCATTGTCGAACCTATTCTTCATCCATCGGGGGCGGGATTCTCTCAGCCTGGGGCCGGGCTGGAGAATCCCCTCGACCGGCGCAAATCCCACCCCGGCACCAGCACGCAATTCTCCGCGGAGCGAGAATCGGTGTGGTTGGCGTGGCGCCGGTTGTCCGACCCTGGGGGGGAGCCTCCGATGCATTGAAGGAGGCCACTACGCATGCGCGATTCCCGCAGCGCCCAGTTTGCGCCGGGGTGGCAACTGGAGCGGCGTGTACCGCTCCAGTGCCGTGCTAGCCCCCTGTAGGGGCCAGAATTAGTCCTCAGCTCGGCCCATTTATGCTGTCGTAAAACGTGATGCGTTCACAACGGCGTGGACACTGCTGTGGGATTAGAGAAGCCAGCCCATGTTCTGCGATTTCAGCGTCAGCCAATGGAGAATCCCGCCCGCCCAATGTGTTTTTTTTGGGTCCGCTTAAGCGCATTTAACAGGCACATGAAAATAATTTGTATTCACCCTCCTGTTACGAACCGAAAATGTCTCCTCGTTTTTCAGTCTTTGAGAATTTGCTGTTCTGCTATTCTGGTGGTAAAGCCTTGCCTTTTTCTCTAAAGCAATCTGTTTCCTGCAGTGGTGTTTTAAAACCTTAAGAATGAAGAGGTGAATCAAATCCTGCTGCAATTGACATTAATTCGAGATCCAGGACTGCGAGGCTTGGTTAGGGAAAGTGAGTAACTTCTTGCTCAGAGGTGGAAATCATGTGGATAGGCCACCCAGGGTGGCTGTAGAAGTCGAGGATGGTGTAAATTTTTAAGACTGTAATGGATACCCTAATAACTAGCACAGGACATGAGGTGCGAGAATGCTTGTTTCCCAGTACTCGAGCTCCCCCGCGAAGCGCGGGGAAGAATATCCGTACCTGTATAAAAGGTCTGTCAGTGTGGAACCGGCTGTGGAGAGAGAGCGAATACCCGGTGAGGTTTAAATGGGCCTCATCCATACACTGTTCTAATACAGTCTTCACTTAATGGTGGACATCCCACACCTTACTAAATATACACCAGTCAGGACTACAAAAGTGTATTGGAGCTCAAATGGGGAAATAAATTTGTTATAGTTTGAGGTTAGCCCGGTGGGTAGAAATGGTGATTTCAGACCTGTGCAATTCAATATTTCAAAGAAAATTGAAACATAAAGATGGTTGGGGTTATTTGGGTTCAAGTATGTCTAATGGTGGATAAATGGACAAACTTATTTCCTGCTGTTTGCTTGACAACTTTGGGAGTCAGGGAGCACGTTTACTAAAACCTAACCAAAAGTTCTCTGGATTCCGTCCCTAGGAGTAGAAACTTTGGAGAGGATTCTGCTTAGGATTTTAATGGGTAAAATAAATATGGATGAAGTTGATGGTGTTTTCTGAATATGCTTTAGTGTAAAATGATTCCTTTTAAGTCACCCTCAAATCTTTAAAAACTCACTCGGTGGAAGTTTACCGGCCTCCCGTGGTGGAAACATTGGTGGGTAGACCCATAAATTCGGGTGCCATCCCACTCCCGTCTGTGCCAAGATTTTACAAATAGCACCTGGTGGGCTGCCCACCCCAGCTCAACTAAGATCCTTAAGTGGGCCATTAATGCCCAACTAAGGGGCTCATTCCACAGCTGCTCCGCTTGTAGCAAGCAGCAGGAATGTCCTGTGCCCAACCTGTAGCCTGTTGTCTTAACGGTGTGGGCTACTGGTCAGTGGGAGGGTACTGGATGGTGGAGGAGAAGGATGTGTGATGGTGCTTCCTTCCTGGGCCAATCGGAACTGCCCCAATCCTGCCCCAGTGAGATCCCAGCATTACCTGGGTTTGGGATCATCCGTGGTTCCTCCCCTTGAGTCTCTTGCAATATCGGCAGTGGCTGCTGATCCCGGTGTGACATAGACCAATCAATGGGGTAGGATCTCCTCCTGGAGATGGACGGAAGTCTTGCCTCTAAATAAAGGGCCATCTCCTGAAAAATTAAAATGAGCCAGCCAGCTGAGCGGAGGTGGGTTGGTCCCCGAAATATATGCTAGGGGTGTGGGGAGCCCATTTAATCCAGCCATTGAAATAAATCTCAAACTCGTCTTGTATTTCTGTGTAATTTCACAATCCCAGCAGTGATGCAGAACAATATTGCTGCATGGCTCCATTCTATATTTCAGAATCTCTCAAATGTCAGTGTGTTCAAGTGAAACATCTTTTTAAACATCTGTGGTACATGGGCGGGAATGATTAATATTACAAGTTCCTGCAGGTAGCGATACAAGTTATGTGTATGACCTGGAGTAGCGATTTATTTAGATTGAGTAAGTAATGAATCAAACCTATAATTCAGTTTTCCATCCCAATGTTAAGTTAAGTCTCAGTAAATTATCATATTATCACTTTGCTCGTCTATCCTAGTGCTTATTTGGCCACTAGATGTCCTCCCCCATTCATGAGGATTAGGCAGTGCTTTTGTGGCAAGGTGTCCCACCCAACATAGAGGCAACACCTCCACAAGAATGGAAAGAAAAAATTTGAAATCAAAAACAGGCAACAAAACCAAAATCTCCGTGGCTGCGTGGCTCTCACCCCCACAACCCAAAGATGTGCAGAGTAGATTAATTGGCCACGCTAAATTGCCCCTTAATTGGGGAAAAAAGAATTGGGTACCACTAAATTTAAAAAAAATATTTTAAAAAACAGGCAAAAAAAGCTGTTGCACATTTTACTATTACAGAGATTGGGTTGTCATTGCACCTGGTTGTAGAAATTTGGTAGGCAGTGAGTGAGCTCTGTACAATTCACAATCATTTAAAATAAACTTTTTACGTAGAAGTTCAGAACCTTGCATTGTGTTTAAATGCTGCTAAACGAGAATACCCCCACTGGTGTTCTATTTTTATGAAAAATTAATCTGAATTTCCAATAACAACATTAGTATCTGATCAATCAACGTTTGTGGCAGTGAATTTGAGGAGGCAGCTTCCTTTTGTGTGGTTCATGTTCAAAGCCATCTCTTTCTCTCCGCCTCTGAATTACCTTAAATCAGTGTTAGCAGTGTTTGCAAACATTTAATTACTTTAAAAATAAATTGGTACACTTTATTTTATTGGTGTGTATGCTTATCTTAATAACTGCACCATAAAGGAGACCAATGTGGCAAAATAGCCTACAGTATGGTTGTGTTATTGCTCCAATAACGTAATGGAAAACTGGGATGGAAATGACCTGATGCATGAGGGAAATAGTCATTATACAAGCTGTTAGAAAGCTGCTGCATACAATGGATGCTACTGGTCAGAATTTCCATTTCTCTAACCTCCTCTCTTGTATTTGCCTAAAACAACTGTCGTACCTGAGGCATTGAAGTTAAGGGTGTGTTTTTTTTTCCATCGGAGACATATAATTTGTGGAATGAATGGTTTATAATGGAATTAAATTATGACTTATTTTCAGCTTTTATTGTGATGCAGTTCAAGTTTATCCTGTCTTTCTTTCCATTTGGAAGCATTTTGAGAAATAATCAGTGAAATTTCTGTCTTCCCCATTCAGTGAAGTATCCAAATAGTATTTTGGAGAAGTTTGTAGAACGTTACATGCTGCTGTCAGTTTTAGTCCCATTTAATTACGGGAATTCAGCTGAGCGTTATTAAAAAATAGTCCTCGACAACTATCCTAAATTGACAGATTAGGATTTGTTGGCACATTTGCAAATCTATTCATAGTTTTTAGATCAACTTATTCTGTGTGATGAGGCTTTGGTTTGGCTATTGGGAATAGTGTGCAGTTCTGGTCATTGAATCATAAATTGGGGTATGTAGAGAAGCAACTAAGATAATTGAGAATATTGACAATTTAAAGTTGTGAAACATAATTAAATAATTTGGGCTTGTCTTCTTTCAGTTTTTCATAGGATTACAGAGGATACATGGCACAAAAATAGGCCTTTCAGCCCCAGCAGTCCATGTTGGTGTTTATATTCCACTGGAACTCGTCTTTCACCATCTAAATCTACCAGCATAGCCTTCTTTTCCCTTTCCCTTCATTTGAAAATCGCTTATTGTCACAAGTAGGCTTCAAATGAAGTTACTGTGAAAAGCCCCGAGTCGCTACACTCCGCCGCCTTTTTGGAGAGGCTGGTATGGGAATTGAACCGTGCTGCTGGCCTGCCTTGGTCTGCTTTAAAAACCAGTTCTTTAGCCCTGTGCTAAACCAGCCCCTTGCTTGTTAAGCTTCCCCTTAAATGCATCGGTACTATTTCCCCTGGTAATGAGTTCCACATTCTCACCATTCTTTGCATAAAGAGATTTCTTCTAATTTGCCTGTTGGATATCTTGCTGACTATCTTACATTGATGGCCTCTAGTTGTGGCTTTTCTCTTAGGGCACGATCCAACAGCCATGCTGCACTGGTAAAGCAGTTCGCTGCAGTGAAGCATGGGCGATGAAAGCCTCTCCCAGGGTCAACACGGCTCTCCACGCCTCACGAGATTCAACATGATCTTGCGAGATGTTGCGACGTAAATCCCGCCCACAATGGTCAAGGACGACTTTGCGGCAAATCTGCATATGAGAGTGTGGCAGTTAACCTCGCTCTAATGTGCAGCTTCCCGAAGTACCTGAGGCTTTGGGATTCAACCCCTTCACCTCGGGGACCTCGGGCTAGTGCCGTTCATCACTGGTCCCCACAAACAGACCAGATGGAATGGCACTTGTGGGGATATTCCAGGGGATCGGAGACCCCAGCTGCATGCACTTTGGGCAGGGTGGTGCCCTGCCACTGCTGGTGCACTTGGGCATCCTGGCAGTGCCACCTGGATGCCAGTCTGACACTGACAAGGTGCCCAGGTGGCGCTGTCAGCTGGCATGGGCACTGCCAGGTTGGCATTTTTTGTGCATGATTGTGCCAGGGATGCCCAGCATGGATGTTGGTGGGGTTTGGGGATGGGGACCAGTGACCCTCCCATAGGGGGGGGGGGGGGGGGGGGGGGGGTCGGGGATCATCTTGGGGGCCAATTTAGAAATGGCGTCCCGATGTCTCACTACACTGGGGAGTTCTGGCGAGTCGAGCTTCCCGCTATACAAAGCGCGGCTATGTGTGACCTTGGCTCCGTGTTACCTGTTCAGGCGCCTTATTGAACGCTGCTAAATGTGCTCGCTGGGGACTTTGTTCCCTGTTGGGAGAATTGCGCCCTCTGTATCCGCTTTGTTCAAACCTTTCATAATTTTAAATACCTCCTTTTGGCCACCCATTCAGTGGAACCCAGTTCTGAAGACAGGTCATTGGCCTGAAATGCCGACTCTGTTTCTCTCCACAGATGCTGCCTGATTTTCCAGCACCTGTTTTTGATTTTAATTCTGGTCTAACCAAGGTTTGTTTAACATACCGTCCCAACATTTCAATTCTATACTCCAGAAGTAAACCCTGATGTTTGATTTGTTTTTATACTGGCCTTACTAACCTGTGACGAAACTTTGTAGTGATGGATGCGTTTGGAGCGATGGAGCATTTGTATCCTGAGATCCCTTTGTTCATCTAAACCAACTAGACCTGGGCCTTCCAAGTAATAAGTGACCTCCATGTGATGGCAGAATTCTACAAACAGTTCAATCGTATTCACAACCAAAAAGTCCTCCTGCCTTTCTCCCCAAATGTCATGGGGCGCGATTCTCCGGCCTATCCACAACATCTCTCTCAGCAGTAGGACGCAGCCCACTGCCGGCAGGGTCTTCCTGTCCCGTCCTTCCACTGTCAATGGGATTTCCTACTGAATTCCCCCCACACCCATCCCACCCCACGGGTTTTCTGAAACAGGACCCAATTATCCTGTCCTCTTTTATTTGAAAAATTCTTATGCATTCTACTTATTTAGGTAAAGGATGTCAACAACAGATTTTGGAATAAAGCATAGTTGAAAGCTCACTTTTTTTCTAATACAGTCAAATAGCTCATTCATATTATGCCTCCAACTCAAATTCCGAGGGGTGCCCACAATGTAGCACTGAGGGAGTACTGCAGATAAAGTAGGAAATTGAGCTTTCCCCCTGTCACCCTTGCAGAATAAAGCTGGACTTGCAGTTAAAAAGTGCCTCAGAATGTCTCAAAACATGTTGCCACTTTTGTAACATAAGCATTGGATGTAAACCACCCTTGAAGAAGGGCAGAAGAGATCTTGAATGCAGGCCAATAGTTATTCCATACTCAACAGTTTAAAAATAGGAATAAATGATCTTACTATTTTATCGCCTTGCTGTTCGTGGAATATTGCTGTGGGCAAATTCACTTCTTTTTTTCCTCTCATTACACAGTAATTGCAATATACAGCTCTTCATTGGCTATAAAACTATTTGAGACCTCCCAAGGTCATTAAAGGTGTTCTATGAAAGCAGGTTTACTTCGGAAACTTAGGAAATAGGAGCAGGAGTAGCCCATTGGAGCCCTCTTTATTCAATGGAACCATTACAAAAAATGAATTTGAGTGTCCCTTGGACCTACTTGCACAGCTACTTCAATCACCTTGCCTGTGAACATATTCTGTAACTTGTGTTAGAGCAAAGGAACCTAAATTTTCATGGCAACTCGGTACTCTCCACAACCAATGAGGCAGATCTGAATTATAGGGCGGGATCTTCCCAAAATAGAACAAAGTCCCCAAGTGAGTGTGTTTAGACACATGGGGCGGGATTCTCTTAGCCCAGGGCTGGGCCGAAGAATCCCCCCGACCGGTGCGATTCGTGCCTCGCCGTCCCAGGGCACGGCACGCGATTCTCCACAGAGCGGAGAATCGGCACCATTGGCGGCGGTGTGGTTGACGTGGCGCCGGTTGGGGGCCGCTCTATGCAGCCGGCCCGCCGATTCTCGGCCCGGGATGGGCCGAGCAGCCTTCGTAACAATGCTAGTCCCACCGGCGTGTCCACACCTGCTCTCAGCCGGAGGGAACTCGGCCTGGAAGGGTGGGTGGGGTGGGGGGTCCGACCCCGGGAGGGGCCTCGACCCCGGAAGGGGCCTCCGATGTGGCCTGGCCTGCGATCGGGACCCACCGATCAGCGGGCCGTCCTCTCTGGCTGGCGGCCTCCTTGCTGCCGCGCCGGCCCCTGTAGCCCTGCGCCATGTTGCGTTGGGGCCAGAATGTTGACGGAAGCCACTGCGCATGCGCGCATTGGCGCCGGTGCCACTGCACATGCGCGGATCCCACTGCTCCCTGTTCACGCCGGGATCAGCAGTGCTGTGCTGGCCTCCTGTAGGGGCCAGAATTGCTGTTCCTGAGGCCGAGTTGACGCTGTCGAGAAACGCGATGGCGTTTCTGACGGTGTCAACACTTAGCATCAGGTTCACAGAGTCCCGTCCCTGTTTCCTGGTGCTCGCAGATCCAAGAAACACATGGCTATTCAATTCAACTCACTTTGAATAAGGGGCCTGAACAGGGGACGCGTATCCAAGGCCACACAGCCCCGCTTTTTTACAATGGGGAACTCTGCTTGCTGGAACTCGCCGTTGTAGCGAGAAATCAGGACGCCATTTTTAAATGGCATTCTAATCTCCGAGGTCTCAAAGAATTCCTGACCCCCCCCCGCAACACCCACACGAGGCAACCCCAGCCCAACCACGTGCGTGTGCAAAAAATTCCAGCTTGCCCCCTTGACTGTTGCCTGCCAGCTCAAAGTGCCACCTGGGCACCTTGTCAGTGCTATTCTGGCGCCCAGGTGATACTGCCAGGGTACCCAGGTGGCACCAGCAGTGCCAGGGCGCCACCCTGCCCAAATGGCATGCAGCTGGAGCCTTCTGATCCACTGGGAGACCCCTAAGAGTGCCGTTCCGTCTGGTCTTCGTTTGTGGGGACCAGTTTTTTTTTCAAAAAATATACTTTATTCATAAAATTTATCATAAACTTTACAGAACATTTCAAATTGTCTTGACTGTACATTTCCATCTGAGTTACATTCATTTGTCTTCAATTCAATTGGGATAACGTTACACACGTATCCTACTGTAATTTACAGTTCTTTCTTAAATATTTACATTGCTTTGTTTCTTTCATACATTGTGGTATTGAAGACCCGGGCCGAGGGGTTTTACACTGTTACCAACCCCTCAGTGTACATTTGCTGGTAAGACCTTACACAGTGGCCTTTCCCCATTGCGCTCTTGGCAGCAGCTGCCCCAAGCTTGAGTGCGTCCCTCAGCACGTAGTCCTGGACCTTGGAATGTGCCAGTCTGCAACACTCGGTCGAGGACAATTCTTTGCACTGGAAGATCAGCAAGTTTCGGGCAGACCAAAGAGTGTTTTTCACCGAGTTGATGACTTTCCAGCAGCAGTTGATATTTGTCTCGGTGTGTGTCCCTGGAAACAGTCCGTAGAGCACAGAGTCCTGTGTTACTGAGCTGCTCGGGATGAACCTTGACAGATACCACTGCATCCCACTCCAGACCTGCTTTGCAAAGGCACATTCCACAAGGAGGTATGTGACCGTTTCATCTCCCCCACAGCCACTCCGAGGGCAGCGTGCAACGGTGCTGAGCCTTCGGGTGTACATGAAGAATCTGACAGGGAGGGCCCTTCTCACCACCAGCCAAGCTAGGTCTTGGTGCTTGTTTGAAAGTTCTGGTGATGAGGCGTTCTGCCAGATGACTCTGACAGTCTGCTCAGAGAACCATCCAACGTCCTCCACAGTCTCCTTTTCCCTGAGGGCCTCGAGGACATTACGTGCTGACCACTGCTTCATTGCTTTGTGGTCAAAGGTGTTTTTCGTCAAAAACTTTTCCATGAAGGACAGGTGGTACGGCACGGTCCAACTGCTTGGAGCGTTCCGCGGCAATGAGGCCAGGCCCATCCTTCGTAACACCGGGGACAGGTAGAACCTCAGTATGTAGTGACACTTGGTGTTTGCATACCCGGGGGTCTACGCACAGCTTGATGCAGTTACACACAAAGGTGGCCATCAGGATGAGGGCGGCGTTGGGTACGTTCCTCCCTCCTTTATCTAGAGCCGGGGTGGGCAAACTACGGCCCGCGAGCCAAAGGTCTTTATGCGGCCCACCAAGATCAAGTCATAAAAAAAAAAAAAAAATTTTTTAATATAAGGTTAAATGGGGGGGGGGGGGGGGGGCTGTTGGGTTACGGGTATAGGGTGGGTACGTTGACTTGAGTAGGGTGATCATTGCTCGGCACAACATCGAGGGCCGAAGGGCCTGTTCTGTGCTGTGCTGTACTGTTCTATGTTCTATATGAGGCGCCCAGAATCATAACCGGGTGAAGCACCATTTTTGAAAAGTAGAGAAAAAGAGGGCTAAAGGCAGGATGCAGCTGGGGGAAGCGCTGAGGTATATGCCGCACGCTAATTGGTTACAACCGGGACTATTAATTAATATACTATGCGGCCCTTTAAAATTGTGAATTTCTGAATGTGGCCCTTGCACGGAAAAGTTTGCCCACCCCTGATCTAGAGGCTTGTACATTATGTCTCTTCGGACCCGGTCCATCTTGGATCTCCGGACCAGTACCAAACGACACTCGGCCGAGGTCCCTGAGGCGATGGGATTCAATCCAAAAGCCTCGGGTACCTCGGGAATCCACACATTAGAGTAAGGCTACCTGCCTCGCTCCAATATGCAGATTTGCTGAAAGGTGATCCCACCCACTATCTCGTGAGATTGAGTTGCGCCGGCGCGAACAGACGGAGAATCCCGCTGGCGTGGAATCCCGTCCCGGGTGTGGCAGATTTGTTTAATGAAATTATTGTTAGCGTACGGTGTACATTTATAATGCTACAAATTATTATTTGATTGGTTTAAGTATCAATGGGATAGATAATAAGTATTACTTCTTACCAATAATCTCATTCCTTTGTTTTGTTTCTGTTCTGCAGCTACCATTGAAATTTGTACTTACTTTTTATAATTTGAACTTGCTACATAGCTGGAGATTTGGTTTGGCTCCATGATGTACGATTGAAATATTTAAAAGCCTTTGATATTCTAGATTTCTGATTTTTCTTTGTTTATTTTTTAAAGTTGGAGGTCAGACATGCTACAGAAGTGAAAGCTGCACACTTCTGCAATCAACATTTTACTGTATCATGTACAATCTGTTTATGACAACCTGGTGTAATGGGTAACATGTTATTAGCACGGATAAAGGATTGCTGAGCTAACGGGAAGCAGAAAGCAGCGATAAATGCATCTTTATCAGGTTGACGAGCGGCAAGTCATGAGGTGCTACAAGAACCAGCGCTGAGGCCTCACAATCTACATCTGTGACTTGGATGAAGGGACCAAATGTATGGTAGCTAAATTTGCCAATGCCACCACGATCGGTAGGAAAGTAAGTAGTCAAGAGGAGGTAGAGAGTCTGCAAAGTGATGTGGGTCGGTTAAGTGAGTGGGCAGAAATTTGGCAGATGGGAGTCTAGTGTGGGAAAATGTGACCTTGTCCTCTTTGGCCAGGAAGATTGGAGGAACAGATACTACGATCCCAGACCAGACCGCAACAGTGGCTAGGATACTGGACCAAAACCTGGATATTTTAGTTTATTTGTAAGACTGTGCGGAAAGCATGATTTGCTCCAGGAGCGATTGCATGAAGTGGAGATGCCGGCGTTTGGCTGCGGTGAGCACAGTAAGAAGTCTGACAACACCAGGTTACAGTCCAACATGTTTGTTTCACACACTAGCTTTCGGAGCAGAGCTCCGAAAGCTAGTGTTTGAAACAAACATGTTGGACTTTAACCTGGTGTTGTAAGACTTCTTACTGATTGCATGAAGAAACAGAGCTTGGTTATTTTCAAAACAAGACTTTATTATAACTATAATATTATTATTATTTTTTAACTTCACATCCAAAAAAGAACAGTTTACAATTTACCCTTAAACACTGCTACACAATTTCCCATTAAACAACAAGAAGAAACATACAGATCTCAATCTATTGTGGACTCGGTTGGACCTATACCTATTGGAGCTTAGAAGAATGAGAAGTGATCACACTGAAACATCCAAGATCCTGAGGGGACTTGACAGGGTGGATTCTGGAGGGATGTTTCCACTTATGGTGGAGACTCGAACTGAGGTATACAGTTTAAAATGATAGGTCTATGACTATTGTGATTCAAGAAGATGGTTCATCAACATTTCTCAAGGCAATAAATGCTGCCTTTGCCAGGGAAATTGACATTTGACATTAAAACGTGGAGTGCATACTGTGCTGATATGATGTCCTTGAGGTGGGATGACAAACCACGGACTCTCACCTGTCTTTCTCAGGCCCCATTAAAGAAAGCTCTCCCCAGTGTCCTGCCCAATATTTATACTCCAGCAGCATCACCAAAACAGATTATCTTGTCATTAACACATTGCTGGTTTGTGGGACTTTGCTCTGCGCAATTCGGTTGCCTCATTTCCTGCATTGCAACAGTGAGTACACCTTGCAAGTACTAATTTGGCGATAAACACAGTGGGATGCCTGATGTAGTGAAAGCGTTAAGTTGTTCCTTCCTTTTTACTAGCCTACATGCCAGGTTCTCCCATTCTAAGGTTGCCAACTCTGATTGGCAGCATTGCTGAAGGTTTGATCCATTTCCTCAATCTGTTGAATCTTTGGCATAACTAGAAAAGGGGGAAAGATAGTTCACCAATTGTGGCCCAGTTCACCAATCACTGTCCAATATTCAGCCCAGACTTTGAGGTTCCGTGTATGCAGGGAGGAGGGAGGAAGTGTGAAAAGTTGAGTTTAAATTTGCGTTTGTTGTTGAAACTTAGTACAGATGAAACCTCGGTGTTCACTGTCGTCACTTGGTGCTGGAGAACATTCACTCCAGTACAACATTACTCATGCCCCTTTAGATGGGAACTATTGTATGTTGAAGGCGACTGAAAGCTCCAATTCTGACTCAGTGCTTTGAGCGGTTTGTTCTATGGCAGCAGTCCTTTCTAGGCAGGGAGGTAGGATTTGGTGGTCAAGTAGAAACTGTTGAACGTTTCCGCTGCTTGCTGAACAGATGTTTGAAGCTGTCATTCACGTAGCCTCCAGTGAAGTAGATAATGGTCTTTCCATCGAATGTTTCCAGAGGTTACTCAGTGACCTGGTCTAAGCATTAATGGGCTCCTGCCACAGAATTGCACCATATATGTTTTCCCATCAGTCGGAAGGGTTGGGTTTCTCTGCTGTGCTTAAACGTTTTCCGATTTAGAATTCCTGAATGACTGAAGGCCATTGCTATTTTCAGGAAAAGCTCAGCTCCTAAAAGATAATTCTGTATTCCTGTGGCAACTTTTTCCTAAGGATCCCTTGTAGGTGACTTTCGTTGGTGATCTTTTCCGTTAAGTGATTGACCGCAGAGGGAGAGGAGGAAAGTTCTGCAACATTTTAACCTATAAATTGAAAGATTTCTCTTTTACAGTTGCCTATTCCAACAGTTGTGCTTTTTTGCACAAGTGTTTTAGTTTTGATTTCCGACCTCCTGGTTCCAGTTTCCCCCCATATAATGCAAGACCATTGCAAAAGGTGGCTGTTTAGCTAATACATATGCTGTTTGAATGTCAAGATACACAGTTCAGTGTGCTACTGATAATAGCACAGTCTCTACTACAGGCATGCTATGTCCAAAACATCCCCCCCCCCCCCCCACTTTTGTTCTTGGAAGTGTGGAGGAACAGAGGGATCTTGGGTTCCACGTACATAGATCCCTCAAAGTTGCCACCCAGGTTGGCAGGGTTGTTAAGAAGGTATATGGGTGTGCTGGCTTTCATTAACAGGGGGATCGAGTTTAAGAGCTGCGAGGTTTTGCTGCAGCTTTATAAAACCCTGGTTAGACCACATTTGGAATATTGTGTCCAATTCTGGTCGCCTCAATGTAGGAAAGATGTGGGTGTTTTGGAAAGGGTGCAGAGGATATTTACCAGGATGCTGCCTGGACTGGAGAGCATGTCTTATGAAGACAGTTTGAGGGAGCTAGGGCTTTTCTCACTGGAGCGAAGAAGGAAGAGAGATGACTTGATAGAGGTGTACAAGGTGATGAGAGGCATGGATAGAGTGGATAGCCAGAGACTTTTCACCAGGGCGGAAATGGCTGTCAGGAGGGGACATCATTTTAAAGTAATTGGAGGAAGGTACAGGGGAGATGTCAGAGGTAGGCTTTTTACACAGAGAATGCCAGCGGAGGAAGTGGAGTCAGAGTCATTAGGGACATTTGACCGACTCTTGGACAGGCACGTGGACAGCAGTAAATTAATGGGGTGTAGGTTAGGTTGATGATCATAGAATTTACAGTGCCGAAGGAGGCCATTCGGCCCATCGAGTCTGCACCGGCTCCTGGAAAGAGCACCCTACCCAAGGTCAACACCTCCACCCTATCCCCATAACCCAGTAACCCCATCCAATACTAAGGACAAATTTGGACACTGAGGGCAATTTATCATGGCCAATCCATCTAACCTGCACATCTTTGGATTGAGGGAGGAAACCGGAGCACCCGGAGGAAACCCACACATACACGGGGAGGGTTGGCAGACTCCGCACAGACAGTGACCCAAGCCGGAATCGAACCTGGGACTCTGGAGCAGTGTAGCAATTGTGCTATCCACAATGCTACCGTGCTGCCCCTTAGATTAGGATAAATGGTCGACACAACATCGTGGGCTGAAGGGCCTGTACTGTGCTGTACTGTTCTATGTTCTTTGTTCCTGGCCGTATACAGCTGCTGTGCAAATCAAGGATACCAGGAGTCCTCTATCACCTTGCCCAAGGAATTATTCTTCCATGCCTGAGTACAGTTGGGGAGCATCTGAAGGTTATTCAGTTTTAATGAACAGCTCACGCTCTTTCATCCAGGTTCATTACTGACTTACAGTTTCAATAAGTAGACATTATGAATGAAAACTTGCATCTTTGTTCTCTGCCATATACAGTTTTTAAGATATTATTTCATAGGATGTGAGCATCACTGGCAAGGTTAATCCTTTATTTCCCCGGAGAAGGTTGAATACAACCCAGGTCAAACAATTAACCACACATCATAGCAACCTGCTCCCTGAAAAATATGCAAAATGCCCACCACATTCTCCTGTTATTCCAGAAGTCACATCGGGCGCAATCTACTGGCCACGTTGTGCCCGAAAGGCAGCACTGCCGGGAGATCCCTCTTCTGGGATCTACCTGGCTCACCTCACGAGATCTAACACAATCTCACGAGACGTTACTGTCTGAATCCTGCCCATTTTGGGACAGCTAGCCTCACTCTAATATGCACTTAGCGGATCTACCAATGTCCTGGGGTCTAACCCATTTCTCTCGGCAACCTTGGGCGAATGCTGTTCAGTACGGGTCCTTTAATTGGAAAATTGCCCCTTAATTGGAAAAAATGAATTGGGCACTCTAAATAAATTGAATAAATAAATACATAAAATGGCGTCCCAATTTTAGCCAGAACTTCTCCGTGCAGGAAATGGTACTATGCTGAGGCCCACAATCTGCCCGAATGACCATTCGGTAGCGTGGTGCTTCTCGGTTTTCTGAGTGCTGGGTAACACCTGGCTAATCACACGCACTATGAGACTGTCCCTATTCGGGTAAGATAGCGAGCAGCTATTCCCCTTAGTTGAAGGGCCAGTTACAAGGGGGCACAAGTAATAATTAAATAAATAATCCTTATTGTCACAAGTAGGCTTACATTAACACTACAGTGAAGTTGCTGGGAAAAGCCCAGACTCGCCACATTCTGTCGCCTGTTTGGGTATACGGAGGAAGAATTCAGAATGTCCAAATTACTTAACAGAGCGTCTTTCGGGAACCAGTGCAGACACGGGGAGAACGCGCAGACTCCGCACAGACTGTGACCCAAGCCAGGAATCGAACCTGGGACCCTGATGCTGTGAAGAAACCGTTCTAACCGTTCAAAGTGAGGAGCAGAATGAACTGAGTCTTAAAACTCATTTAAATTTGCACAGCCCATTCGAGGCAGGAGTCACCGAGATCTGGGATTCACCGACCCCACTGGTGCAGCTTGAGGCCGGAGCCAATCAGGTAACCAGGAAGTAACCATTCCAAAAATGGTAACCAGGTGTGGTGGCCTCACCAGGGGGCTCTGAGGCCATTGGGGCCCACACCTGGGCAGTGCCAATGTGGCACCTTCGCAGTGTTGCCACGTTGGCACTTCATGGGTGCTAGGTTGGCACGACCAAGATGCCAAGGGAAGTGTCAAGGGGTGAGTTCTGAGTGGGGCCATGGCCATGAAAGTGGGGTGAAGAGGATGCATAAAGGTGGGGCGGGGAGGCCCGAAGTGGTGTATGATGGGCGGGGACATGGTGAGTGTATGAAGGGGGTGGGCTGAAAAGAGGAGGCAGCTGAAAGAGGGGATGGCCTTAAAGGTGGGGAGGCCCATAGTGGGGTATACGCACTTGGAGTGGGGGTCGGATGATGCCCCAATGCTGACCAGGATGGCTGCAGCGTTGTTGGCGGGTTGACATGGACATTTAGTGATGGGGAGGAGGTTGCCCCTCTGGGGTTGAGGGTGTTGCCTATGTTTGATGGGTCTGTGGGTGTGGGGGACCTTCAAGTTTAACTTTGTTATTTTGGCACCCTGATCTCTGCCGGCGTCTTTAGTTCCCCACCCCTGAAAATATTCTAAGGGCGCTATCTACCGGCCGCTATGTGGAAAGGCTGGCTCGCCATACCTCGTGGTTTTAATGCAATCTCCCGAGAATTCGCAATCTGAATCCAGCCCATTGTGGGCGAGATTACTAATTTGCAAATCTCACTCTAATATGCATTCCTCTAATGTACTTGAGGCGCTGGGATCTAACCCTTTCTCCTCGGACACCTTGGGCATGCACCATTCACTGCTGGTCTCCACAAACAGGGGAACCAGACGGAATGGGTACTTGTGGGGATCTCCCAAAGGATTGGGAGCCCCAAGGTGCTTTCCCCCCTGGCCATGGTGGCACCCTGGTACTGCTGGTGCCACCTGGGCACCTTTGCAGTACCAGCCTGGCACCCTGGCATTGTCAGCATAGCACCATGGCAGCACCACCTGACACTACCAAGGTTCTAGGCTGGCATTTTTCCCATGGCGGGTATTGGGCTCAGGGATGCCCTATGCATGTGAGGTGGGGTGCAAGGGCCCCAGAGGCCCCCTTAGAGATGAGTTGGGGCTTTGGGGGACTCGAAGGTCGCGTTGGGCAGTCGAGAGATCGGGGCGCCATCTCTTCCTGCGATCGGAGCTCCTCCGTGCAGGAAATGGGACTAAGTGCGGCCTTGTCAGGGAGTTCCCTGCTAAGGCACTGAATTGAAACAAGAATCTTGATAGATAGTATGGTGTTTCCTGGCGTTGGGGGCACTGGGTAACACCCGGTTAAACATGCTCATCGCAGGACTCTGTTCCAATTAGAAGACATACATAGAAAATAGAAGCAGGAGGAGGCCATTTGGCCCTTCGAGCCTGCATCGGGTTCGATCGTGCCCCAAGTATGTGAGAATTTCCCCAAGCTCCAAAATAATGACTCAAGTCTGGGTGAATTGCGATCTGGATCACGTCCATACATCCGGCGGAATCACCCCACGACTCCTGCACAAAGTGATGCCTCGGCATTTTGGGGGAGAATTTTGCCCAACATTTAGCATTCACATATGTAAAATAAAATTATTAAAATGGAACAACATAATGTTTAAACTGGTGCGAAGTGACATACAGTGCATGTACATTCATGGAATGTTTTTCCACAATTCATTTACAACGATGGTGGCTCATCACATCAAGTTGAGCTTTTTATTAAATAAGATTTTATCCTGCCTGATATCACCGGCAGCAGAAGTAAAGATTTGAAGGATCATTAACTAGTGGGAAAAGTTTTGCTTAAACTGTGTTCTTAAAATGACCTATTCTGAAGAAACAAAGCATAGCTTAGTCTGCAAACAAAGGTCATTTCTTATACACCAGCTGCCACACCCCTTTGGATCCCAAGAATTTTTAATTACATCGAATGTTTCCAAACCTGTCACTTTCCAGTGTCTTTTTTTGGTTGAATCCAGTTGTAGGCCTTTATCCTGTGATTTATCATGGAGGTGTGTAATGTCTAAATTGGGAAATAAAAATACAAAAATGAGCAGGCAGGTAAAGACCACCTACATCCATCATGGTCATGATCCGTTTCTGAAGCAGGAATGTCTTAATTATCGTTAGTCAAGTATAATGCAGCTGGATGTTTTCGCTCATTCCCAGCAATGTAACAGTTGTAACTGAAAGACCACTCCCCTTCAACGCTACCCTTCCCAACTGTTCCCCTTCTCCCCCATTACTTCTTCCCCATTTCCCCCCCCCCCCTTCTCTCCGCCTTCTCTCACCCTTCTGTCCTCGTTCTCCTCTCTACTCCCTTTCTCTTCCCCCACTCCCCTTCTCTCCTCCGCTCCCCTTGGCGCCCCCCCCCCCCCCCCCCCCCGCACCTCTCTAGTCTTCTTCTCCCCACTCCCCTCCCTTCAGAAGTGCCTTGGCTGGTGAGAGTAGAAATCTTGATTATAAATGTATTAAAACGTTAGTGTAGTGCATGCAACCTGAATGTGCCCGATCACTATACTAAAAAGAAATCCGTCAATGCCCATTATGTGTGGAAAAAGTGAACCTAATTTAAATAAATCGGATGGGTTGCCTTTGAAGATATCTATGATTTTATGATTTTCTACCATTAGGATTGGCATCAAAGGGATTCTGTTGTTTGTTTAATCATTTATTTTTCCAATAACTTTAATAGCAATTACATCGACAGACTCATCCAGTTCATTCTACCGTGCAGTTAAAGGCGCTATCCTACAATCTGTGCACCTATTGGAGGCACAAGAGAAAGGAGGAGAATTTCCTGTCCCTCACCTGAGACCTGGCAAGTTTTGTGTATTTGCCCTCCAGCATTTTGATACAAGTCCAATATGAACCTGCTGGTGAGTGTGTAATCCATACCTTGCAGATGTCTCTTTTTCTCAGAAGCCCCACCATAGTACCAATGTATTTAATGTGGGATGCCCAGGATTACACATGCTATTCCAAATATAACCTCCCAAATGAGTTATTTTAAACCTTATGTAAACTGTGTTGACTTGCTGTCAGATGCCCTTGAGAGGCATCCAAGGATTTGAGGAGGCTTGTTGATTGGATTATTACTCAGCTGCAAGACAGCGATTTCTGTTCTTGTGTTTGCTGTTAGGCAACATTTTTTATTACCATACAAATTCCCACTGGGGCAATTTTTAAAATAAGACCTTATTGGTTAAGGAGACAGATCCTTCTTGTACTTTCATTGTGTGTAGGTGTAGGCTAGGGTTAGCGTTTCAAGTCCAGTGTGATTCTGCTAAAGAACTCTAATTTTATTTTCACAGACCCTGGCAGGCCTGCTGAGTTTTCCCAGCACTTTTCGGGGGCGACTCTCCCCTGCGCTGGCCCCAGCACACCTCCCGCTATTCCAGGAGAATAGCAGGAGAACCCCGAAATAGGATTTGACCCGGGCGGCAAATGGATCGCGGTGCTTGAGACCAACGGCGCCCGGCATGGTTTGGGGGCTGTTTTAGCACAGTGGGCTAAATAGCTGGCTTGCAGTGCAGAACAAGGCCAGCAGCGCAGGTTCAATTCCCGCACCAGCCTCCCCGAACAGGCGCTGGAATGTGGCAACTAGGGGATTTTCACAGTAACTTCATTGAAGCCTACTTGTGACAATAAGCAATTATTATTATTATTATATTATTATTATGATCTGGATCACACCCTTGCTGAGCGTGAAAAAGACTCGCATATTTACATGAGTCTTTAAATTCTTTGTGCTCAGCCTTTTGAGGCCGGAATCCCCGGCTTGCAGGATTCACCGGGCCCACCGGTGCAGTGTGAGGCCAGTGCGAATCAGCGTGATGACTACAGCAGGGGGCACGGAGGCCATTGGAGCCTCTGGGTGGTCGGGAACAGGGCAGGGCAGTTCCCTGGCAGTGCCAACTGGCGCCTGGGCAGTTCCAACCTGGCACTGACAGGGCAACACGGTGGCCTAGTGGTTAGCACAACCGCCTCACGGCGCTGAGGTCCCAGGTTCGATCCCGGCTCTGGGTCACTGTCTGTGTGGAGTTTGCACATTCTCCCCGTGTCTGCGTGGGTTTCGCCCCCACAACCCAAAAATGTGCAGAGTATGTGGATTGGCCACGCTAAATTGCCCCTTAATTGGAAAAAATAATTGGGTAATCTAAATTTAAAAAAAAAAAGAAAAAAAAAAAAAAACCTGGCACTGACCAGGTGCCAAGGGCCACTGCCAAGAGGAAGGGCCTGAGGGGGCTATGGCCATGAAAGGGCGAGTCCTGAAGGGGACTATAAAGGGCGGGGCTGACGGGGAGGAATGAAGCAGGCACATGGGGGGGGGGGGGGGGAGGGGGGGGTGATGTCCGTGGGTTGGGGCTGTGAGAGGCCTTCAACTTAGCTTTAAGATCTGGCCACCCTTTGAAAAGGACGCACCGATCTCTGAGGAGCTGGTCTTGCTGGCATCTTTAGTTTCCTAGTCAAAAAAAATTCCGAGCGTGAGATTTTTAAGTGAAAAATCCCTAAACTCCAAAAAAGTGATTAAAAGTATGGGCAAATTGCAATTCGGATCATGCCCAAACACCCGGCAGGAATCACTTTTTTGGAAGCATTTCACCATTGGTTTTTACTTCAGATTTCCGGTGTCAGCAATATTTTGGTTTTATGTTACAGTCTAGATTAGGCTCACCTAGGTTACTTATTTTACGACATGCTACAGAATGCTGAATAAAATGTTAGTAAGCTTATAGTAAGCGTCAAAAGATTGTCAGGTTTGCTGAGATGTCGTTTATTCATCCTTGATTTTGTTTGATACGGGAAACTGGAAACCGTACCAGCATATATTCAGCTACCCATAAAAAGGTAAGACATGACCTTAGTGAAATAGACTTTATTGGTTAAAAAATGGGCCCTGAAGTTCCTCCTCCTCAATAGTCACTGGATTCAAACCTGATACAAATTTTCCATTTTTTCAATTGTGCATGACTATCAATGAGCACCATCATAATACCCAAGACACGTTTCCAATCACCCAGATCTCCTTTGTGTGAAATATTAATTATTGTAAGAACATGCAAAATACTTCATGTAGTTTACGTTTAAATGCATTTATAGCAATGGGGGATCTTTCTTTAAAAGGGATTATACTAATCAATGAAATGTCTCCCATTTATGTAATTTTTTTTTTGCTACCGTTACTTTTTGCATGCGTGAAGTTTTGTTTGAGCTTCCTCACTGTGTGGGTTTGGTGTCTGTGGCTTGAGTGGCTATCAGTGGGTTAATATAAACTCTTTCATAGATGCAACTGAGGGCAAGGAGGGGAAAATGGGATATTGTGCTAAATTGGCTGAAAGTCAAATATTAATAGGCTGGCCTTTGTACAGTCTGTATCAGACTATCTACATTCACAGAACTAAAGTTCACCAAAGTGATTTGTTCTTTAGTACTTGCGGAAATGCCTCGTTATGCATTGCTGCATGAAACTTCTTCCAACCCTCTCTCCCACCCTCTAGCAACATAACCTCAGTCAGTCCCCAGTCTCTTTTTACTGTGGTTTTGACAACTGACCACTTGTGGAAAATGTTTACTCCTAAAAGGTACCTGCAAGGATTCTGAATGAAAACAGTGCACCGATTAGATTTTTCAATGGCAGTTACTCATGCAAAAATATTCCTACATTATGCTGTATGCAACAATTGCAGTCTTTTTAAAGAAGGGAAATGGAACTACAAGGACCATCAATCTTTTTACAACAACTGTTCTTACAAAGTATTCGCATTTAGAGCTGTAAAGTGTTGTTAATCCCAATCTTGGGGGATGGTGTAGCACACTGGGCTAAATCGCTGGATTTTAAAGCAGACCAAGGCAGGCCAGCAGCACGGTTCAATTCCTGTACCAGCCTCCCCGAACAGGCACCGGAATGTGGCGACTAGGGGCTTTTCACAGTAACTTCATTGAAGCCTACTTGTGACAATAAGCGATTTTCATTTCATTTCATTTCATTTCTTAGTTTCCAGTTGCTAATGGTACAATGACATGCTCATTGCAGTTTAACCTATTTGATCAATGGAGATTGCGGCATGTTAAAATTTTAATAAATTGTGAGCCTCATTTCTAAATAGCATTTTGTTTTGGAAAGTGACAGCTCTGAATTACCCACCAAATTCACAGAATTGTTACAGCAGAGAAGCACTCAAAAGGGAATTGGACTGTTATTTGAAAAGGAAAAACGTGCAGGGGTTTCAGCCCTTCAGCCCATCATGTCTGCACCAGCTCTCCGTCCGCTCCCTGTAACCCCTGCACGTTTTTCCTTTTCAAATAACAGTCCAATTCCCTTTTGAGTGCTTCGATCGAACCTACACTCCACCGCCACACTTGCAGGCAGTGCAATCCAAACCCTAACAACTTGCGGAAAAACATTTTTCTCGTAGCTTCTCTTAGCAATGGCTTTCATATCTGTGCACTCTCATTCGCGATTTTTCATGAGTGGGGACAATTCCCCCTTGTCTCCTCTGTCCAGATCCCACATGATTTTGAATACCTCTACCAAATCCATTTTGGAGACTCGCACCCATTGTGTCCAGTTCTTGTCGCCTCATTATAGGAAGGATGTGGGTTCTTTGGAGAGGGTACACAGGATATTTACCAGGATGCTGCCTGGACTGGAGGGCATGTCTTATGAAGAAAGGTTGAGGGAGCTAGGGCTTTTCTCACTGGACCGAAGAAGGAAGAGAGGTGACTTGATAGAGGTGTACAAGGTGATGAGAGGCATGGATCGAGTGGATAGCCAGAGACTTTTCCCCAGGGTGGAAATGGCTGAACTAGGGGACATAATTTTAAAGTGATTGGAGGAAGGTACAGGGGAGATGTCACAGATCAGTTCTTTACACAGAGAATGCCAGCGGAGGTGGTGGAGTCAGAGTCATTAGGGACATTTGAGCGATTCTTGGACAGGCACATGGACAGCAGTAAATTGAAGGGATGTAGGTTAGGTTGATCTTAGATTAGGGTAAATGGTTGGCACAACATCATGGGCCGAAGGGCCTGTACTGTGCTGTTTTATGTTCTATATCTCCTCTCGGCCTTCTTTTCTCCCAAGAAATTAGCTCATGAATGTTACCAAGAAAATGCTGTATGGAAATACAAAATTTCACAGCACAGAAACAGGCCACACAATCCAACTGATCAAGGCCACTCCATACACACACATTTCCTTCCATCCTATTTCATCTTTCCTGTGTTCGTCGCTGCAGACTTGACCTTTACACGGCTATGAGCCATCTTAAATAAGTAAATCCGATCATTTACTGTCTCATTACATAAATTTATCAAACTTCTGGTACCCCATATGGAAGCATTTGGTCCTTTCTTGTCATAACGCTAGGAACAGGATGAAGACATTCAACTTCTCAAACCTGCCCCAATGGATTGGATTGGATTTGTTTATTGTCACGTGTACCAAGGTACAGTGAAAAGTATTTTTCTGTGAGCAGCTCAACAGATCACTAAGTACATGAAAAGGAAATAAAGGAAAATATAAATAGGGCAACACAAGGTATACAATGTAACTAGAGAACACCGGCATCGGATGAAGCATACAGGGTGTAGTGTTAATGAGGTCAATCTAAAAGAGGGTCATTTAGGAGTGTGGTAACAGTGGGGAAGAAGCTGTTTTTGAGTCTGTTTGTGCATGTTCTCAGACTTCTGTATCTCCTGCCTGATGGAAGAAGTTGGAAGAGTGAGTAAGCCGGGTGGGAGGGGTCTCTGATTATGCTGCCTGCATGTTGAATTTGGTTAAGACTGGTTTGCACTTCGACTCCATTAAGCCACCTTTGATACAAATCTTTTGATCTACTTCCCCAAAAAATATCCGGTGATCTGGGTCCCAAATTTTAATTGACTCAACATGCACAGTCTTTTTGGAGAGAGGTGGAGGGAAAGTTCTGGATTACGCGTTGCGTGAAAACTGATTCCCGATTTCACTCATAAATGGAGTTTCCACCACCTGCCAGAAGAAATTATTTTTCTTTATCTACCCGATAGAACCCCCTTCAGCATTATAAGCACCTAATCTTCTGTTTTATATGTTACGCCTAAAAGTTGACCATTAATGTCTTTATATCATCAATTCGATAAATGTCATGTTCCCCATCATTGTTTGGGGGCTTTATCAGAACATAAAACATAGGATGTATGAACAGGAGTAGACTACATGGCCCATTGAGACTGCTCCGTCATTCAATGTGATTATTGCTGATCTCTTGGGCTTCAACTTCAATTCTCTGCCTTCTCCCAGTATCCTTCGATTCCCTGAGAGACCAAAAACCTGTCTATCCCAGTCCTAAATATAATCAATGATGGAGCATGCATAACCCTCTGGGATAGAGAATTCCAAAGATTCACAACCCTTTGAGTGAAGCAATTTCTCTTATCTCAGTCCTTAATGGTCAGCCCCCTATCCTGAGTCTGTGCACCTTGTGTTTTAGATTCCCTCATCATCGGGAACAATCCCTCGGCGTCCAACCCTATCAAGCCCGTTCAATATTTTGTAGATATCCATGAGATCGTCTCTCATTCTTCTTAAACTCCAAGTACAGAGAAGATAATTCAGCCCACATCGCAACTATTTACTTTATTCCCATATCATTGAATCAAAAAATCCCTACAGTGCAGAAGGAGGCCATTCCGCCCATAGACTCTGCACCGACCCGCTGAAAGAGTATCCTATCCAGGCCTACTAACCCGCCCTATCCCCTGCAACCCCGTAACCCCATCCATGGACACCTAGGGGCAATTTTGTCCTAAGAATGTAAGTCCAATTTGCTCAGCCTCTCCTCATAGGGCAACCCAATCATCCCAGGGAGTAATTTAGAGAACCTTCATTGTACCGCCTCTGATGTAAGTTTCTCCTTTTGCATTATATAAGGTAATGTGACTGACATTGTTTTTGCTGCCTGAATCCACTGCACATAACTGACTTGACAAGGGGGTAAGAGTGGGGACTGAGGTGAAATCCAGATCCCAGATTTACATTCCACAAATGTAGGAAAGGTTAGAAGAAAGTTTTCACTCAAAGGTTGATTAAAATATGGAACACGTTGTCATGTGACTACTGGAATTAAGTTGTCGTCACTTTCCGAGGAATTGGATAGATGCGGAAGAAAATACTGAGACATGGGCGGCAAAGAGGCACAGTGAGCACTGCTGCCTCACAGCAACAGAGACCCGGGTTCAATTCCGGCCTTGGATGACTGTCTGTGGAGTTTGCACTTTCTCCCCATGTCTCCGATTTCCTCCCACAGTCCAAAGATGCACAGATTAGGTGAATTGGCCATGCTAAATTGCCCTTAGTGTCCATGAATGGGGTTACGGGGTTGCAGGGGATAGGGCGTGTAACTAGGCCTGGATAGGGTACTCTTTTAGCAGGTCGGTGCAGAGTCAATGGGCTGAATGGCCTCCTTCTGCACTGTAGGGATTCTTTGATTCAATGATATGGGAATAAAGTAAATAGTTGTGATGCGGCTGAATTATCTTCTCTACTAATTTGTTTGAACATCTTTGTCATTCTGTTTTCCTGTTCACTATGTTGAGTGTAACGTTACCTTCCCTAGCAATGGCAATACCTTGAAATTATAGTCTTAAAATACAATGGGGGTTTCTCTAATTCTGTCCTTCTATCATAAGTGCCAATTTAACATCTATACTGTTGGCTCTTTGTGTTCCCATATTCAGATAAAACAGAATGTGTCGTGTGTGCACTTCAGTGACTTTAAAATGTATTCTTGGGCTGTGGGCGACTCTAGCAAGGCCCACATTTATTATCCATCCCTAATTGCTCTCGAGATTGGTTTTCACAATGTTTTGTTAACTTCTGTGTAAAACGATGGTGAAAAAGTTGTTACGTTCCCCTGTTACTAAAAGCTTGAATTACTGCAATTCTGATTTGGAACTGAGCGGTCGGTGTGAGATTACGACCTGGCGGTGACCTCGATCATTTACTCCGGCCTCTGTTGTGCTTGCTGTAATGTCAAATGTGTCCTATGGAAATGAAGGTTACACAACTTTATTGATGAATGACTCAGGTTTCCTGATTACTTTAACTTGGTGCCATGATAGTTGTCGCAACGTTCTGAAATGTAAGAAAGTCCAGATGTGACTCAGTTTTTTTTATTGCTTAGCATATGATGAATTATTTGAGTACAGCTTGCAGTGATCCAAATTCGTCATTACGTTAACAATGTTATGAAATATACTTTCTATTCTTTGTCTTCCTGCGGCAGTGCAGTTTAGATGCTGAGTCATAACTAATTGTATTACACAGAGGCTGACGTGGAGGTGTGTTGTGGAAACTTGCTTAGCCCCGTTTTGGGGCAGCACGGTAGCATGGTGGTTAGCATAAATGCTTCACAGCTCCAGGGTCCCAGGTTCGGTTCCCGGCTGGGTCACTGTCTGTGTGGAGTCTGCACATCCTCCCCGTGTGTGCGTGGGTTTCCTCCGGGTGCTCCGGTTTCCTCCCACAGTCCAAAGATGTGCGGGTTAGGTGGATTGGCCAGGCTAAATAGCCCTTAGTGTCCTAAAAAATAAGGTTAATGGGGGTTGTTGGGTTACTGATATAGGTATACGTGGGCTTGAGTAGGGTGATCATTGCTCGGCACAACATCGAAAGCCGAAGGGCCTGTTCTGTGCTGTACTGTTCTAATTCTAGTACGAGGCAAAATGTATGGAACTTTTCCACTTCTTAAAAAACGAAATCCATAATTTTTGCACATGCATCAGTGAAAGACAGAATAAGACCATTGACCTGTTATGGTTGTCCCACACATTGTGCAATGGAATATGAACATGCCCACCCGACCCGAAAGGTGCATCCTGGGAGAAGCAAACAAAAGGTTAATTTTTTAATAAAAATTCAACCATGGGATGTGGGTGTCACTTCCTGGACCAGCATTTCTGCCCATCCCTAATTGCCCTTGAGCTCATTGGCTTCCTCGGTTATTTTTGAGGGCTTTAAGAGTCAACCACGTTGCTGTGGATCTGGAGTCATATGTAGGCCAGGCGAGGTAAGGGTGGCTGATTTCTATCCCTAGATGATGATAGTGAACCAGATGGGTTTTTGCAACAACTGGCACTAGTTCGATGGTCATCATTAGACTTTTTGGACAAAATTCTCCCAAATAATTAAAGTGTTATTTTGGGCGGGTTTAGCAGAATGATTCCTGCCAGGTGTTTGGGCACGATCCAGATCTGCATTCATCCACAATTAGTCACTTCTTTGAAGCTTGGGGAGTTTCTCACTAAAAAAATCCCATACTGGGAACTAAAGACACTGGCAAGACCTGGCCCCCTGAGATCGAGGCGCCATTTTGTCCAGATCTCAAAGTTAGCTTGAGGATTCCACACACTCCCCACCCACAGATATCAAGACCCCCCGCAGACATGGTCAACACCCCAACCCTCAGCCCAGAGGAGCAACCCTCCCTCCATCACTAAATGTCCCTGCGTGCTCCCATCCCCACCAGCCCCTCCTCACCACCACCCAAGCATGGAGGTGACTCAGCCCCAGCCCCATCCATCTTCCTCGTAGACATCGGGACATCCCCCCCCCCCCCCCCCAAGTGAGCTATCCTGCTATGCGGTCGCTGAGGGCCTCCTTTCGGGACCCTCTCTCACCTAGCCCCTAGCCACTCTTCATGACCCCTCTTCATAGAGCCCCCCCATCACCCCCCCCTTTCATGGGCAGTGCCCCTTTGCACACTGGCAGTGCCAGGCACTACCAGATACCAGGTTGGCACTGCCCAGGTGCCATGCAGGGCACTGCTGTGACCTTTTTCCGACCACACGGGGACTCCATGCCCTCCGAGACCCTCCCCCGCATGGCCATCACGTCTGGTTTCCGCTTCTGGAGACCAGTACTAACTTGCACTAGTGTGAGGCAATGCCGAAGGGGCCAGTGAATACTGGCATCCAGAAGACGGCGGCCTCGAACTGCTGGGTGCCAGGTGGATAAAGATAAACTATTTGCACTATTTGGAGATTCTAAAACTAGGGTCAGAGTCTAAAAATTAGGGCTAGACCATTTGGGAGAGATGTTAGGAAGCACTTCTTCACTCAAAGGGTGGCAGAGGTTTGGAACTCTCTCCCAGGAACAGCAGTTGATGCTGGAACAGTTGTTAAATTTAAATCCGAGATAGTTCAATTTTTGTTAAACAAAGATATTAAGGGATATGGACCAAAGGCAGGTACATGGAGTTAGACCACAGAACTGCCATGATCACATTCAATGGCGGGAAAGGCTTGAGGGGCTGAATGGCCTACTCTTGTTCCTATGTTTCCTTTGAGAAACCATCATGCGAGCACATCCCCTAGAATTCAGGACAACTAGTGAAAACCAATACAAAACATAGAAAAATACAGAGCAGTACAGGCCCTTCAGCCCTCGATGTTGCGCCAACCTGTGAAACCAATCTAAAGCCCATCTACACTATTCCATTATCATCTATATGTTTATCCAATGGCCATTTAAATGCTCTTAATATTGGTGAGTCCACTACTTTTGCAGGTAGGGTATTCCACGCCCTTACTACTTTCTGAGTAAAGAACCTACCTCTGACATCTGTCCTATATCTATCTCCCCTTAATTTAAAGTTATGTCCCCTCGTGCTAGCCATCACCATCCGAGGACAAAGACACACTGTCCACCCTATCTAATCCTCTGATCATCTTGTATGCCTCAATCAAGTCACCTCTTAACCTTCTTCTCTCTTAAGAAAACAGCCTCAAGTCCCTCAGCCTTTCCTCATAAGATCTTCCCTCCATACCAGGCAACATCCTGGTAAATCTCCTCTGCACCCTTTCCAATGCTCCCACATCCTTCCTATAATGCGGTGACCAGAGTGCACGCAATACTCCAAATGCGGCCACACCAGAGTTATGTACAGCTGCAACATGACCTCATGGCTCCGAAACTCAATCCCTCTGCCAATATAAGCTAACACACAGCACGCCTTCAGAACAACCCTATAATTTCCAGTCTGACCATTTCCCCAAGATGATAGTCCAGGATACCAGTCCAGTCATGATTAATGTTTCCCAGGAACTATACTTCATCTCTGTCCTAACACGAAATAGGTCCACCTCCCGCTCAAAGCAGTCCACCAAATTGGCGGCATCACAAGAGACAGGAACCTGTTCCTCAGGTCTGCTATTCTGTGGAAAAGAACTACCTCCTAATACCTAACCGAGATTTGACCTTGGAATACTTGAGATTGTGACCGCCGGTCCTCTCCTACATTTGGTTGAAACAAGCTGCCTATACAACACCATTTTTTTCATTTCATCATCTTGATCAAATTTGAATTCTTAATCTGGGTATAAAAGCTGTAAATCTCATTTGGACAAATCTGGCTAAACGAATTTTCCACAGTGGGACTCTGTGCAGTAACGAGAAATTTAGACATTCCACTTATTAAACTGTTGTCCATGCAGTACACAAGTTCAGATCCTAAATCAAAGCAACAAAAAATGGAATGAGACTAATTCTGCTGATTCTTTGTCACTTTCTACCTGTTGTTTTCTTCACCCCCATGCCCAAAGTCTGTAGTTGCAGCAAGTTTGCCAGTGGTCCCTGCAACGTTTCACATGGATGTGATGTAAAGCAAATACTTTCTTTTTATCCTTGTTTTCAAATCCCTCCATGGCCTCAAACCTCCCTGCCCCTTTAACCAAGCCCCACAATTCTGTGACCTATTTGCACTTGTAATCCTGGGCACTTGTGCATCCTTGATTTTAATTACGCCACAACTGGTGGCCATGTCTTCAGTTCCCTAGGCCCCAGGCTCTGGCATTCCTCCCTGCGCCTGCAACTTTCTGCCACTCCACCTCGCTTTTCCTCCTTTTGATTGTTGTTCTAGTAATAGGTCAACAGAGCGGGCAGGGGGCCAGTTAAGCTCAGTTGGCCTGACAGCTGGTTCGTGATGCAGAGCAAGGCCAAGAGAGTGGGTTCAATTCCTATACCAACTGAGATTACTTATGGAAGGCCCCGCCTTCTCAACCTTGACCCTCGCCTGAAGCATGGTGACCCTTCAGGTTAAATCACCACCAGTCAGCTCTTCCCCCTCAAAGAGGAAAGCAGCCTACGGTCAACTGGGACTATTTCGACTTTACTTTTCTGAGTAATAGTGATCAGATTCAATTACTGCAATGGATCATTATGAATGCCAATTTCCGAATTTTAGAAGTTGCAGTTCAAGTTTGAGGGGACCGGAATGGTATACTGACAAAACATCTAAATATCAACTGTATTTTAGTCAACAAAGAAAGTAGCAGTAAATGCTTCATATCAATATTGTTGCTGTGCTGTGAATGGCTGCTAAAGGTTAGCTGTGTGACGAAGAGAGTTATATTGAAGTAACTGAAATTTAACATTTATTGCAACTTGTACATTGCATTCTGTATTGGAGTGTAATTTTCCAAAAGTTTCACAAATGACAATTTATTGTGCTTTGCTCAATGGATCAAGTTCTATGTTGTACAGTACGTAATGCACAAAAAGGAGGTGTTGGTGGAGAAACATTATTGAACACTTGGCTACAATAGTTTCAGAACTGAGAGAGAAACAGAACATGCTGGCAAATTTGGTGCTCCACATCTGAAGTACTGTGTACAGCACTGGTCTCCCTGTTTAAGGAAAGATGTGTTAGAAGCAGTTCAGAGATGGTTTACTAGACTAATGCCCAGGAATAGATGGGTTGTCTTATGAGGAGAGGTTGGCCAGGTTAGGCTTGTACGCACTAGAGTTTAGAAGAGTGAGAGGTGACTTGAGTGAAACCTTTTAAGGTCCTGAGGTGATTTGGCAGGGTGAATATGGAGAGGATATTTCCTCTTGTCAGAGAAGCTAGAACGAGGGGGTCACTAGAAATAAAGGGTCGCTTATTTAAGCTGTGAAGAGGAATTTTTCCTCTGTGGGTTGTGAGCCTTTGGAACGTTCTTCCTCAAAAGGCAGTGGACGCAGAGTCTTTAAATATTTTCAAGACGGAGCTGGATAGATTCTTGATTAACGCGGGGACGAAAGGATTTACGAGGGGGGGGGGCAAAAGGTTATCAGGGATAGGCAGGAATGTGAAGTTAAGGTTACGATCACATCAGCCATGATCTTATTGAATGGCAGAGCAAGCTTGAGGGTTTGAGTGACCTCCTGATAGATATGTTCGTTTGTGTAGCAGCTCAGGCAGCATCCATGGGGAGAGATGGAGGAAGTTAATGTTTCCAGTCAATGACCTTTCATCTGAACGGGTTTTTCCAGCACTTTTGTTTTAATTTCAGATTTTCCACATCCACAGTATTTTGTTTTAGGAATAATTACCAGAACTGGTTCCTGCACTATTTACTGAAATGGGTGGAACAGCCATAATATTGCTTGAGGAATGCTCCACACTTTCGTAAACAACTTTGCATTTCAGCTTCCTGCTGTGGTACAGTATTATTGTCCTAAGGGGACATTGGTTTTAAAAATCAAACCTGCTGTATGGGCAAGTTCCGGCTTACTTTATTAGACTGCAGTTGAAATTCCTCCCTCATTTTCATTCAGCATGATCTCTTTCCTTGTTTTCACAATGCGGCAAAGATTTTCCGATTGTCTCGGTTTTCCACAGAAGAATGTGCATATTTAAGTTTTGCATACTTCGCTAATTGCCACATTTAGACCTCTAACATTTTTCCAGTCATGTTTTGTTGATGATTTCCCAATTAGTCACCAAGAGAGACATCATATTTGTGCTATGTCTATCCAATCCAGATCTTTGATTGTTGTATGAAGCCAAAACTTGCATCTAACTTATGCTGGGAATTTTTTTAAACTGCTGTAATTGTGTAGAGTTTACAGCAGAGGAATGGGTTGGTTGGTCCAACAGGTCTATACCAGTGTTGCTGTCATGGGAGAAAGAGGAGTTCTTATTATTCCACCTTGGTTGCGACCTTTTGAGTCTTGTCTGTTTTCCTGTCTTGTTTTCATAGAATTTACAGTGCAAAAGGAGGCCATTTGGCCCATCAAGTCGGCAGCGCCCCTTGGAAAGGGCATCCCACTTAAGCCCATGCCTCCATCTTATCCCTGAAACCCAGTAACCGGACCTAACCTTTTGGACACTAAGGGGCAATTTAGCACGGCCAGTACACATAACCTGCACACCTTTGGACTGTGGGAGGAAACCGGAGCACCCGGAGGAAGCCCACAACCCTCCCTTCAAGAGTTTAATTTCCCTTCACCAGTTTATGATATGAAGCTGAAAGTGCAAATGCGTTTTTTTGCTGCCACCCACTCTGCGCCTTCACAGGTTCTCTAACCATTAAGTGTAATGCAGTAGTACCTTTTGAAAGATTTTCACTTTCAGTCTCTTGGGTATTTCCTAAATAATTCTATGGAAATGTGCGAGGGGGCTGGCGTATTTTTTTGCTTTAGCCAAGGTAGTTAAATCCGTGAGGTGCCCGACTCAAGTGAAAAGAAAGAGGGTTGTGGAGATTCATGGGTGACTGGATAATTTTCCTACCATTCTCTTTAATATCTTCAGTTTAATGATTTATTCCTGTTACTATTTAACAGTTGTTTTAACAGTGTAATATTTTCCATCTCAAGCAAGTCATTCAAATTAAGTGCATATTGTGGGTGTTGAATGGAATTACTGCTGATGGAAACTATGTGCAGAATCAATGATAACACAGCTGCCAGGCAACATCAGCTGTTTTTTCCATCTTCCAGTGCAAAGCCAAGCTGATTAGCATAGATATCTTGACTAAGTGCTGATGTCACTACTTTCCATTCGAAGTTCATTTTGTCCTAGTTGGAACGTGCAGGTTTTGTTTAAGAATTTGCTGCCTCATACCGTAAAGCTCCTGAGGGCGAGCACTCGATTCTGTATAAATTAGAGTAGAGCACAATTGCTTGTAACTCATTGAAGTGTCAGCAGCAGCTCAAGACTGCTTTGCTGGTTTGCAAATCAGACCTGGGAGTCTTTTTCCTGAATCTAGCATGCATTTCCAAAGCCTTAACTGCAACATTATTCTGATTGCCTGCTTGCCCGACACTGAAGTCTTTACTGATGTTGACGTTCGGGTAAGGAGTTGGGTTACTTTGTGTATTGTTTTTTAACAACAACTTGTTTTAATTTATTGTCCATTTTCAGGCCATTCATAATGCTTGTTGTTGTTGTCACCATTTAGAACGTATTTAACTGGTTTGGTATATTTCAGTGTTGTTAAGAATGTTTGGCATTTTGAATTGGGAAGCACGTGGTGGTTTAGTTGGTGCTTGCATGTGTGAAATTGGTATTGGGGATATCTGATATTGGTCTCTTAACAGCTGATGTGCAATGTTCTGATCCTCCATTTGCAAAATCGTTCCTTTGTTCCTGCTTATTTAGTTTACAGCATATTTTGGGGCTAGGAAGATGGAACTGTGTACAGATATGGTGTGCTTTATCACTTTGTGGAACATTGGGAACATCTACTGTTTCTAAAATAAAGGGGAAGGGTTTCATGAGGTAATACAGTAACCGGCGAATGCACTGTCCCAGCTTAATACTTCAGTACCAATATTTATGTTAGAATCCGGGAAGGAAGTCTATGCTATTAACTTTGTACAGAGTACAGAATGAGGACATTTGTACTGGGGAAGGGAAAAAAAAAACCTGAATTGTGAATAGCTGCACGTTATCGTCCCGAGACATAATTCTACTTGTTGTGCAAGGTGTAAATGACAGGCCGCCTTTATTACATCCCACAACTAAAAACTTACTTGAGTTAATGGGTAGATAATCTGAAGCGCTGTTAGTAGAAATTTATGAATGGAGTCGCTAACCTTTCCTAACATCTAAATATAACTTATGTGAGGGTTATAACTGTTCAGTGGCATAAACCTAATTTAAGTTTTAAAGTGAACTCCAGTTGACATGTTTGTGCCCAGTGAATAACGTTTCATACAAGGCAGCGTTCCGTGAATAATATGTGCACCGGGCATTATATGAAGTTGTTATTCATATCTGGAAATGTGGTCGCTTTTGTTTTATTTTGGTGTTTGTGAAAGAAGCATTTTACATTTGTAAATAACACAAAAAGGTTCCATGACTAAAATATGAAGCAAAACTGAGGAAGATGCAGATAAAATGCATTACTACCAACAGCCTAGATAAAGCATACGGACTGCCCTTTCTCATGTTATGTATATCACTTAACAAGTGGCTGCTCCTCTCCCCCTAAACGGTGGCTCCCCACAACAATGGCTGCCGGTCTCCCATGAAATTTTTGTTGCACAGTGAAGTTCCAGTGAACATTCCAGTAGTAAAAGGAAAGACTTGCATTGATATGGTGCCTTCCACAACAACGTGCAGTTGTAGGAGCAAAGTAACAGAATGCCTCAAAGTGCTTTCTAGTCAATCAAGTACCTTTTGAAGTGTCATCACTGCTGTATTGTAGGAAAGAAAGCAATTTGTTTACAAGAAAGATCCGCAATAGCATTGTGATGATCTGCATTTAGGTCTTGATTGAGGGATAAACATTGGCCAAGGCACCAGGGAGAATGTCTCACCCAAACAATGGTACCTCTGACAGTGTAACTCCCCTGAATGTCAGATTCAAATTACAAACAGCACTTGTAGCTTTGCCCCTCTGCTAAGTACAAAGTCTGTCTACAACTGAAGGCTGAAAGTAAATTGCTTCTGTGAAAAGAACCTGACCACTTCATTCAGGCAACTAGCAACGTGGGGACAAACAATTTAGGGTATACTGCTGACATTGTACACTGGGTCTCAGGATGGCATTAAAGCCCATGCCTGTCACTGAATTCAAACCTAGGAAGAATTAAACATCTCCTCAATATTACAGCTCGTGGAGCCTTTTGATGCGAAGCAGCACACCTAGCAATGACCGATATTGTTCGTCATTATTTGACCTTTGTATAATGTAATCTGATCCGAGGCATAAAACAGTAAATGATAATAATAATCACTTATTGTCACAAGTACGCTTCAATGAAGTTACTGTGAAAAGCCCCCAGTAGCCACATTCTGGCACCTGTTCGGGGAGGCCGGTACGGGAATTGAACCCGCGCTGCTGGCCTTGTTCTGCATTACAAGCCAGCTGTTTAGCCCACTCTGCTTAAGTCAGCAACTACATAACAGGTGTTCAGGCCAGAACGGTACTCATTAAACAATATAGTCGTTCAAAACTATGTTACAATTCCAGTTTGCATTTATCCATTTGTTTTTAAATATAAAAGTTATCTGAAACCTTCCGAGTGATGGGAGTGCTGAGCGAATGGGAGTGGCGAGGCATTCGAGAAGGTGGTGAAACAGCTTTAATTCTGTGCTCCTTATACTTTTTAAAAATCTCCTGACTGTCTGTGTCAAAAGCCAATCGTTGTATTCCGCATTCCTTCCTTTGGTGTCTTTTTCCATTTGGAGAGGAAACAAGTAACATTAATGGGCTTCTTTGATAATGACAAGTTCACTGCCCAAACTGAGAATGAGCAAAGTAGTCCTGAGGCATTTGAAATTGTTAGCAATCAAATTCTGGCACCAAACCACAGAAGGAGATATTGGGACATATGACCAAAATCTCTGTTTGAATTCTTTGCTGAGGTGTCTGCATCACTGGCAAGGCCAGCATTTGTAGCTCATCCATTGTGAGCAGTTAAGAGTCAACATATTGCTTAGTCATAGAGGCAGGTTCTAAACTACAGAAATGGGACGCACATAATTTGACATTTTCTTATTATCACGATGTAAGAGTCCTGATTTGGGTGTGAATGGCGAGATGTTTCTCAGCGCCTGCAGCACTGAGAACGACCCTGCTATCAAACAGGACTTTGTTTTTTGGGCCCCGGTTATGACTGCGCAACTGAGGCTGCACTTAACCTCACATCCTGCACTGATGATTAGGGCGCCATTTTTAAATGCCATCCAGATCTCTTGTCCCCTTCAGACACCCCGCAGCAGCCTCGGGGCTGGTGGGGGAGGGGGGGATGGGGCCCTCCCCAACTTACCTCTCAGGTGGTGCTCGAGCCCCCCTCACCCCACCTCTTAAGGGGCAGGGCACCCCCACCCTTATCCTGGCCATGGGCAATCTGCCACCCAGGCACCTTGGCACTGCCAGCCTGGCACTGCCATGGTGCCCAGATGGAAGAGCCAAGGTGCCACCCTGCCCAGAGCCTGACCGCCCCAGGGCCTCTGGTATTGGGGAATGAGCCTGGCCAGGTGGTAGATGTTTCAGTCGGGGAGCATTTCGGGAACGGTGACCACAATTCAGTAAGTTTTAAAGTGCTGGTGGACAAGGATAAATGTGGCCCAGGGTCAATGTGCTAAATTGGGGGAAGGCTAATTATAACAATATTAGGCGGGCACTGAAGAACCTAGATTGGGGGTGGATTTCTGAGGGTAAATCAACATCTGACATGTGGGAGGCTTTCAGATGTCAGTAAGCAAGGAGTCAGGAGGGCTAAAAGAGGTGACAAAAAGTCATTGGCAAATAAGGTTAAGGAAAATCCTCAGGCTTTTTACACGTATATAAAAAGCAAGAGGGGAGCCAGGGAAAGGGTTGGCCCACTGAAGGACAAGGGAGGGAATCTATGTGTGGAGCCAGAGGAAATGGGCGAGGTACTAAATGAATACTTTGCATCAGTATTCACCAAAGAGAAGGAATTGGTGGATGTTGAGCCTGGAGAAGGGTGTGTAGATAGCCTGGGTGACATTAAGATCCAAAAAGACGAGGTGTTGGGCGTCTTGAAAAATATTAAGATGGATAAGTCCCCAGGGCCTGATTGGATCTACCCCAGAATACTGAAGGAGGCAAAAAAATGAAAATGAAATGAAAATCGCTTATTGTCACAAGTAGGCTTCAATGAAGTTACTGTGAAAAGCCCCTAGTCGCCACACTCTGCCACCTATTCGGGGAGGCTGGTACGGGAATTGAACCGTGCTGCAGGCCTGCCTTGATCTGCTTTAAAAGCCAGCGATTTAGCCCAGTGTGCTAAACCAGCCCCTTTCGGAGCACTGCTCCTTCCTCAGGTGAATGAATGAATATTCACCTGAGGAAGGAGCAGTGCTCCGAAAGCTAGTGTTTGAAACAAACATGTTGGACTTTAACCTGGTGTTCTAAGACTTCTTACTGTGATGCAAGTAGGGCAGTGGATGTTGTCGATATGGACTTCAGTATGGCCTTTGACAAGGTTCCTCATGGCAGACTGGTACAAAAGGTGAAGTCACACGGGATCAGAGGTGAGCTGGCAAGATGGATACAGAACTGGCTCTGTCATAGAAGGCAGAGGGTAGCAACAGAAGGGTGCTTTTCTGATTGGAGGGCTGTGACTAGTGGTGTTCCACAGGGATCAGTGCTGGGACCTCTGCTGTTGTAGTATATATAAATGATTTGGAGGAAAACGTAACTGGTCTGATTAGTAAGTTTATGGATAACAGGGCAGCACCGTGGCCGTGTAGCATCACAGCGCCGAAGTCCCAGGTTCAATCCCGGCTCTGGGTCACTGTCCGTGTGGAGTTTGCGCAGTCTCCCCGTGTTTGCGTGGGTTTCGCCCCCACAACCCAAAGATTGTGTAGGGTAGGTGGATTGGCCACAAAATTGCCCCTTAATTGGAAAAAATGAAATGGGTACTGTAACTTTTTCCAAAAAAGAAAAAAAAGGTTGCGGACGACACAAAGGTTGGTAGAATTGCAGATGGCGATGAGGACTGTCAGAGGATACAGCAGGATTTAGATCGTTTGGAGACTTGGGCGGAGAGATTGTAGATGGAGTTTAATCCGGATAAGTGTGAGGTAATGCATTTTGGAAAGTCTAATGCAGGTAGGGAATATACAGCGAATGGTAGGACCCTCAAGAGTATTGACAGTCAGAGAGATCTAGGTGTACAGGTCCACAGGTCACTGAAGATGGTAACACAGGTGGAGAAGGTAGTCAAGAAGGCAAACGGCATGCTTGCCTTCATTGGCCGGGGCATTGAGTGTAAAAATTGGCAAGTCATGTTGCAGCTGTGTGGAACCTTAGTTAGGCCACACTTGGAGTATAGTGTTCAATTCTGGTTGCCACACTACCAGAAGGATGTGGAGGATTTAGAGAGGGTGCAGAAGAGATTTACCAGGATGTTGCCTGATATGGAGGGCATTAGCTATGAGGAGAGATTGAATAAATTTGGTTTGTTCTCACTGGAATGACCTCACTGGAGGTTGAGGGGCGACTTGATCGAGGTCTACAAAATTATGAGGAGCATAGACAGAGTCGATAATCAGAGGCTTTTCCCCAGGGTAGAGGGGTCAATTACTAGGGGGCATAGGTTTAAGGTGTGAGGGGCAAGGTTTAGAGGAGATGTACGAAGCAAGTTTTTTTACACAGAGGGTAGTGGGTGCCTGGAACTTGCTGCCGGAGGAGGTGGTGGAAGCAGGGATGATAGTGACATTTAAGGGGCATCTTGTCAAATACATGAATAGGATGGGAATAGAGGGTTACAGACCCCAGAAATGTAGAAGATTTTAGTTTAGTCGGGCAGCATGGTCGGCACAGGCTTGGAGGGCCGAAGGGCCTGTTCCTGTGCTGTACTTCTCGTTGTTCTTTATTCTTTGTTCTCTGGTGACCTGCGAGAGCCCCCTTCCACCGGTCCCGTTATGATGTGGACCAGTGCTAAACGGCGCCATGGCGAGGGCATTAATTCCCGGGCCTCGGGATAATCGGCCCCAGGCGTATTTAAATGAACTTGAAGGCTCATTTAAATATGTTCATCTGGATCTCGCCTACCGAGTCAGGCGTGACGAGGCTGTTTGCGTGCCCCTTGTTTCTTGTTGAGGGGGTGAGTGTTTGAAATATACCAAACACACTCTGACAAAATTCCTTGGGGATTGGGTGGTAGAACCTATGATGTTCCTCCGAAGATCAAGGATGTCAGCTGAATCTGCAAACCAATGCTAGACAGAACTTGTTCATGTCAGTGCCATTTCTAGCCTACCTTCAGGTATGGTGAGATAGGTAAAGTCTTCACCGTGACCTCACATCAGCTGTGCATGCACCATTCCTGCACATGTGGAGGTGCCGTGCTGACCTCTGAATCTACTATGCATTATAAATGGGACAAATTGGGAACGAGGACAATTGTGTGATATTATGGAAATACTTCCATTGGAACCTATTGTGTTATATAAATGAATTATAAAGCACTTGTGTAGAATATTACCAGCGTGGCCTAAATGATTCAGGAAATGGAGGGTTTAATTTCACTAGTCTGATGTCAGTTCCTTTCATCCAACCTTTTAATTAGCTACTGACTTGGACAAAGCATTTAAGGAAATGTCTGAACTTAACTCTGTGAGTCAGGCTGGAAAATTCCATTGCTAATTGGTCCACAAATGGATTTATGGCTTAATCATATTGACAGTCATACATCTTTCTTTCCTCACCCCATCCTAACACAAGAAGACTTCCATTTTGAGAGCTTGCATCAGACTTCACCATAAATCACTGCTGCTGATTCAGCAGTCGAGAACAATTTCTGAAATTGTATGGACTGAGAATTGGCGACAGAGGGGGACATGGTCTTGTGGCTCGTGAGCTTTACCCATACCAAACACCACTCACTCTTACTGTGGAAGGCAACTGTTCAAACGTGCATGTGCAAAGTGCATAATTTAGGATGAAGGTTGTGGACGGGGTCCTCCAGCTGTTCACGCAGGTGTCCCCCGACGGCGCACCCCGCCACGGGTTTCCTGTCAGCGTGGGGTGGATTCAACGGGAAATCCCATTGACGGCGGCGGGATCAGAAGATCCTGCTACCGGCCAGTGGTGGGCCCTCTCCCGCTGCTGAGGAATAACACGCCGTGTGGGGTTGGGGGGGGGGGGGGGGGGGGGGGGCAGTGATTCCGCCCCAGATGTTAGCGAATTCACTTGACTATTAGGGATACGAAAGAGGTTCACTGCATACCTGTTACATGTTCCAGTTGGTTGACATATGTGATGGAGTAGGTTAGCCATTATGTGAAATAAATGAGTGCAATAGGTTGAATTATCTTTTCGCGTCCCGACGTGTTTTTTTTCCCGCATTTCTGTAGTATATATTTACTTTTCAATGGAGAAACTCAAGTTGTGATTCATAATTGCTTAAGGAGGAAGTTTCAGTTTGGATGAAGGCCACTCCAATTACAGGACATAGAACATAGAACAGTACAGCACAGAACAGGCCCTTCGGCCCTCGATGTTGTGCCGAGCAATGATCACCCTACTCAAACCCATGTATCCACCCTATACCCGTAACCCAACAGCCCCCCCCCCTTAACCTTACTTTTTAGGACACTACGGGCAATTTAGCATGGCCAATCCACCTAACCCGCACATCTTTGGACTGTGGGAGGAAACCGGAGCACCCGGAGGAAACCCACGCACACACGGGGAGGACGTGCAGACTCCGCACAGACAGTGACGGAGCCGGGAATCGAACCTGGGACCCTGGAGCTGTGAAGCATTTATGCTAACCACCATGCTACCGTGCTGCCCCATTTTACTACCCAGGAGGGTAGTAAAAGAATTAAATTTGACTTGGCCGCATGGCAAAGCCATTTTAAATCTCAATGTTTTACTGCTCTACATAAATACAATAGGCCTCATGCAGGAAATTGATTTGAAGTTGGAGGTAAGATGGTGCAGGAAGAAACTAATGTATTGAAATCATTTCCACGTGGGTGCGTGGGTTTCCTCCGGGTGCTCCGGTTTCCTCCCACAGTCTAAAGATGTGCGGGTTAGGTGGATTGGCCATGCTAAATTGCCCGTAGTGTCCTAAAAAGTAATGTTAAGGGGGGGGAGGGTGTTTTTGGGTTACGGGTATAGGGTGGATACGTGGGTTTGAGTAGGGTGATCATTGCTCGGCACAACATCGAGGGCCGAAGGGCCTGTTCTGTGCTGTACTGTTCTATGTTCTATAATTCATTTTTTCCAATTAAGGGGCAATTTAGCGTGTTCAATCCACCTAGCCTGCACATCTTTGGGTTGTGGGGGAGAAACCCACGCAAACATGGGAAAATGTGCAAACTCCACACGGACCCAGAGCCGGGATAGAACCAGGGACCTCGGTGCCGTGAGGCAACAGGGCTAACCGACTGCGCCACCGTGCTGCCCTATCGTTTTGCTTGAATGATGTGGTCAGGAGCAGGACCAAAACTATTGCACGGTGGCACAGTGGTTAGCAGTGCTGCCTCACAGCTCTAGGGTCCTGGGTTCAATTCCAGCCTCGGGTGACTGCCTGTGGAGTTTGCACTTTCTCCCAGTGTCTGCGTAGTTTTCCTCCGGGCGCTCCAGTTTCCTCCCGCAGTCCAAAGATGTGCAGGTGAGTTGGTTTGGAAATGATAAATTGCCCCTTAGTGTCAAAAAGGGTAGGTGGGGTTACTGGGATAGGGTGGAGATGTGGGCTTAAGTGGGGTGCTCTTTCCAAGGGCCAGTGCAGACTCGATGGGCCAAATAGCCTCCTGCACTGTAGGGATTCTATGAAACCACCGATTCCATTCCAGTCCTTGGCCACCTCTAAAGACTGAAAGTGGAGTGTTCACAATGTTTGCTCAGCTCAGTTTATGGCCCAGTATCTCCAATGCAAAGCCTACCTGCTTCCACATCATCTCTGGCTCCGCCCATCATGATTGTTCCGGTGTCCTCTGACCTGGACTTCCACACTCCATTAACTTGAACTCATGAAAAACACTTTCTACATCTTAACTCGCGCCAGGTTCTGTTCACTCATCGCCCTCGTGTTCTCTGATCTACATTTCATCTTGGTCATAGAACACTTGTTGATTTTAAAAGTTTAATCCTTGTGTTTAAATTTTTCCCTATCTCTGTAATCACCTTCAACTATCCAAGAATTCTGCATTCCTCCAATTCTAACCCCATGTGCATCAGTGACAGTCCTCAACTTTCTCGGCTCCAAGCTCAGGAATTGCCGCCTGAAATCTTTGTGCGTTGCCTTTTTACGATGCTCCATGAAATCTCCCTCTGTGATTAAGCTCTTAACGACATGTGTGTGTGTGATTATGGGCAATCGTCAACTGCAGTACTAGTAGAGAGGTAATTCTATTCCGACAGTTAGGGACAACCTTTTACCATCCACTAACCTGGTAAGACCAAGTTAACCCAAATGGTTGCTATGCTTGACTTACCTGGTCTTTGGGTCTACATAGTAATGGAGTAATTATAAGTACATTTATAGCTCCTTGTTCTAGCGCACCGGTATATAAATAGCCATTGCCCATGCCCTTAACTGAGAAGTACTTGAAGGAAATGCAGAAAAGTAGACATGACTGAAATGCGTTCGGACAAAACACCATTGGAAAATAGTAGCAAATCGTCAAAAGCAGAGCTGACACTCATCGTCTTGTATTACACTGATACCACTGGGCTCACCAATTGCTGGTCCCACACAGCTTACTGCAGGCCAGATGTAAACCTTGCTGGAACTGACAGAGAAGTGCCGGTCTTCAGAGATTTAAATTAGAGGCAGGCGTGCAGGATCAGTTCTCGAATGAATTTGGCAGCACGATCGTGACCGTTGTGCTTGCCATTAATGAGGTGTTATGTACTTTATGTGAACTTCATGCATCTAAACATTGTGCGGTTCTCTATTTCAAGGCAGAGATAGATTCCATTTTTGGAATAATTGAAAAGGTGGAGTGCTCGTGTATCTTGTGCAAAACGTTAAATGTGTCAAAGTTGCTTTGGCCATTTTGCACCATTTGAAGAAAGTTTTAAATAAATATGATTGCTAGGATGTCTTTGTGGGAAAGTTAAACTATTTAAAAAATAGAGGTGATGTCTTCATGTGTTCACAAGTAATAATAAATACTTACTGTGTGGGTTGTGGAGCTCCAATTCAAAGAGGCTGCACCTAATTATTTCCGAAGTTGTGATCTTTATGTCAGTTGTTCCATTGTGCATGTTTTGAATTTTTATTCAATTTTTGAGACATCAGGTTGACTGTGGCACAATACAGTCAAAATATCATTTTCTGTAACTCCTTAGTAAAGTGTTATCTTCACCAGAGTGCCAGTAGCTCCAAGTGCACTTGACCATGTCAATTATTGACTGTTCAGGTATTAAGGATCAATCTGGCCAGCTCTTTGACTTGCAAGGGGAAGAAAGGCCTGGAAGACGTCATGTTGGGGTGGGCGACAGAGCACAGTCCAGGAAGCCAAAATACACTGAACAATATTTCCCACAAGGGAACTCTCATTTCCCAACCAATTAGCTTTGTAGCCCCTGTCCTCCTGCATTATGGCTAGTGGCAATCCAAAGGCATGTTTATTTTCAGTGGAGAACTATTCAGGATAACATTGCCTGTTTTGAAATAATTGAATAATCTCAAGAGTGAGAGAGACTCAATGTACACATTTTGTGCTGGTAAAGTGACAAACAGCTATGATTCACATCTGTTGAAAGGCTATTAAACCTATGCTGTTGAAATGTAATCATTGATTAAATCTCTCTACAGGATGACTTTGAGACACTATTCAGGGCCTATGACAGGAATGTGACCTTTCAGTTTTTTAAGAGCTTCAGACGTGTGCGGATCAACTTCAGCAACCCCATTGCAGCAACTGAAGCCAGAATTCAACTTCATGAAACGGAGTTTAATGGGAAGAAAATGAAACTATACTTCGCACAGGTATTCATTTTTACTATTGTGAATTTAAAGCAAATTCCTCTTTTGTAAATATGTTTGCTTAAAAAAAAATGAAGTATCCCCAGACTTTCTGTATTTTCATGAGGTCATGTCCTAAATGAAGGGCGCAATTTAATGGAAAAGAAGCGGAGTACCGTTTTGGACGGGTTTAAATGGGAACATGGGTATTAGGAGCAGAAGTAGGCAATTCAGCCCCTCAAGTCTGCTCCGCTATTTAATTAGATCATGGCTGATCTCTTCCTGGTCTCAAATCCTCCCCACCTGTTGCCCATAACCTGTTTTGTTTTATCAGAAATATGTCTATCTCCTTCTTAACCATTGAATGACTCAGATTCCATGGGGCAGTGAGTTCCATAAATTCACTACCCTCTGCGAGCAGTAGTCCCTCCTCATATCAGTTCTAAATCTACCACCTTACCACCTATATCTGTGACCTCTGGTTCTAGATTGCCCCACGAGGAGGAACGTTTGGTCTGTGTTTACTTTAACAATCCCTTTTAGTATTTGATAAACCTCGATCAGATTCCCTCATCCTTCTAAACTCCAGCAAGTATAAGCCCAAACTGTTTAATCTCTCCTTGTACCCTTTCATCCCCGGAATCAATCTGGTCAACCTCCTCTGAACTGCCTCCAATGCCTCCACATCCTTCCTCAAATCTGGAGACCAAAACCGGGCACAATACTCCAGATGTGGTCTCACCAACACCCTATGCAATTGCGACAACACTTCTCTACTTTTATACTCCAGTCCCTTTGCAGTAAACACTAACATTCCATTTACCTTTTCAATTGCATGCATACCAACGTTCTGTGATTTATGAACAAAGACCCCCAGATCCCTCTGCCCAGGCGCATCTTGAATCTGCTTTTCATAGGTAACTTCCCTTCCTATTTTTTCGGCCAAAACGGATAACCTCACACTTATCCACATTAACTCCATCTGGCAAATGTTGGCCTAATCTCCTAGCCTATTTCTATTCGTCTGTAAAATCTGTATCTCCTCTTCACTGCCTGCTTTCCCATCTATTTTAATGTCATCTGTAAATTTTGCTGTGTTACACTCTGTCACTGCTTTCAGATCATTTATATAAATTGTAAACAGTTGAGGTTCGAGGACTGACTTCTGTGGCACCTCGCTAGTTCCAGATCGCCAGCCAGAGAATGACCCATTTATCACAACCCTCTGCTTTCTGTCAGTCAGCCAATCCTCGATCCAATCTAGTACTTGAAGCACCGAGAACAACCCTGCCATTAATCGGGTCTCTGCTTCATCTTTGGGCAGTGCCAGGGTGCGAGAGTGGCAGTGCCATAATGCCATTGGGAGTGCAGGGTACCACCCTTCCCAGAGCCCAACCAGCCTAGGCCCCCGATCACCTGCGAGACCCTCCATGGACCGATACAACACGTCAATGTTTGTGGAAACCAGTGCTAAACAGTGCCCGCTCGGTGTCTCTGAGGCAAGGCCGTTAGGTCCTGCGCCTTGGGTAACTCCGGCGGAGGCATATTCAAGTGAGACTGACTGCTCACTTGAGTATGAAAACCTGGATCACGCCCATTGAGAACGAGATCCAGACTCGCAATATCTTGTTCCACCTCACGATGGAAATCCCGTGGGTGGCCTCTCACGAGATTTAACGGCCTTGTCGCGTCCCAAGTCGGTGAATTGTGCCGTAAGTAATACTGAAAAAAGTACTTCAACACAAAATTTTCAGTTTTATTGCACAAGGTGACTGATATGTGACAGTAGGACTCTGTTGTCATATATGGTGGTACTCTGAGGTTGGATATGTTTGGACTCAGAATAGAGGGAGTCTGAGTGAGTATAGGATATGAGAATTTGGTGTTTTCAATCCCAAGCAAATTCAGTCAAGATTGGCTAAAAATAAATTTCATGACTGGAAGTCTGTTATCGCATAAAGTTTTCTGTGGTCAGCTTGTTAGTGCCATTGTGGTCAGCTTATTTTAGCCATTGTTTATGACCATGGCAACATGGGTATCTATGGCCTTTTGAAGACCACTCGGTCTATTGCAGTTGGGCTGACTAGAAAATAGTAAATTAAGGTGAAATTTAACGGGATGAAAGTGCTTCAATGGAAGAGGTAGCAGAAATAGGCAAGAATCATAGAATCCCAACAGTGCAGGAGGAGGCCATTCGGCCCATCAAGTCTGTACCGACCCTCAGAAAGAGCACCCTACCCATAGCCCCACCATATCCCTGTAAACCAATAGCCCCACCCAATTGTTTGGACACCAAAGGGCAATTTAGCATCGCCAATCCACTTATCCTGCACATCTTTGGACTGTGGGAGGAAACCGGAGTGCCCAGAGGAAATCCACGCAGACACGGGGAGAATGTGCAAACTCCGCGCACACATTGACGCAAGACCGGAATTGTACCTGGGTCCCTGGCTCTGTGAGGGAGCCATGCTAACCACTGTGCCACCCACATTTTTTTCTAAGGCACCTCAAGAAAAGGTGAAGTGAAAGGGGAAAGATTGGGCAGACAGAAGTGAAGGGAAAGGAAAACAAACGTTAAGGCATGGCATGGAGTCTGCCGGGAGGGACTGAGTAACTCTGTGCCAGGATAATTGTGCTGTATGAGGTGGCTGTGTATAGCTGGTGGCAGATTAAAGGCTGCAACTGGTCACTTCATACTATTCCACGTGTCATTCCAAGCAATGGTATGGTAGCTGCATGTGTAGTGGCAACAAATGGCACAGATCTCAATGGGGCATGTGGCCTACCTGTGCTCCTATTTCACCTTGAAACCTGTAAAATGAATTATTCACAGTTGCCATGTAGTTCTGTGCCAGCGTTGTCGGATATAGTTGCCAACATAATGGAAAATACACAGATAATCGAAGCAATGGAGACCATTCAGCCCTTCGAGCCTGCTCTATCATTCATTATGATCATGGTTGATCATCAAATTCAATACTCTGATCCAGCCTTCCCCCATCGCCCTTGATTCCTTTAGCCCCAAGAGCTATATCTAATTCCTTCTTAAATTACACAACGTTTTGGCCTCACCTTCTGTGGTAGTGAATTCCACAGATTCACCACTCTCTGGGTGAAGAAATTTTTCCTCACCTCAGTTCTAAAGCGTTTACCCCTTATCCTCAAACTATGACCCCTAATTCTGGACTCCGTCACCATCGGGACCATTCTTTCTGAATCTACCCTGTCTAATCCGGTTAGAATTTTATAAGTTTCTATGCGATCCCCTCTCACTCTTCTAAAGTCCAATTAATATATTCCTAACGTCTAATTCCTAACCGGCTTAGTCTGTCCTCCTATAACCAGGAATCAGCCTGATGAACCTTCGCTGCACTCCCTCCACAGCAAGAACAGCCTTCCTCAGATAAGAACACCAAAACTGCACACAATACTGCTCACTGATGATCTATACAGTTACAGTAAAACATCCTTATTCTTATACTCAAATCTTCTCGCTATGAAGGCCAACATACCATTTGCCTTCTTTACTGCCTGCTGTACCTGCGTGTTTATGTTCAGCGACTGATGTACAAGGACACCAAGGTCTCGCTGAGTATCCACCTCTCTCAATTTGCACCCATTCTACCCATCTACCTTCCTATTTTTGCTACCAAAGTGGATAACCTCACATTTGCCCCCTTAATACTGCATCTGCCATGCATGTGCCCACTCACTCAGCCTGCCCAAATCCCACTGAAACATCCCTGCATCCTCCTCACAGCTCACCCTCCCACCCAACTTTGCATTATCTGCAAATTTGGAAATAGAATCACTGCAGTGCAGAAGGAGGCCATTCAGCCCATTGAGTCTGCATCGACCCTCTGAAAGGGTACCCTACCTAGGGTCAGGCCCCCACCCTATCAACTTGACCTAGTAGCCCCACCTCACCGAATCTTTTGGACACTCAGGGGCAATTGATAATGGCCAATTCACCTAACCTGCAATTCTTTGGACTGGGAGGAAACCGGAGGACCCGGCGGAAACCCACGCAGACACAGGGAGAAAGTGCAAACTCCACACAGACAGGCACCCGAGGCCAGAATTGAACCCGGCCCCCTGGAGCTGTGAGGCAACAGTGCTAACCACTCTGCCACCCCAAAATAACATCAGAGATAATACATTTAGTTCCCTCATCCAAATCATTAATATATAATGTGAACAGTTGGGGTTTTAGCACAGATCCCTGCGGTATTCCACTAGTCATTGCCTGCCAAACGGAAAAAGACCCATTTATTCCAACGTTTTGCTTCCTGTCTAGTGACCAGCTTTCTATCCATCTCAAGATACTGCCCGCAATTCCATGCACTTTAACTTTACATATTAATCTGCTATGTGAGACCTTGTCTTCTGAAAGTCTAAATAAACCACATCCATCGGTTCTCCCTGGTCAACATCATCAAAGACTTCTAGTAAATGTGTCAGATTTCATATATATCACATTCATGTCATGAAGTCTGCATCACTGCCGCTTACAACTGTCTTCTTGTGGGTAATTGCAGTGATTTGACAGCACCTTCCAAACCTGTGACCTCTACCCCCTAGAAGGACAAGGGCAGCAGATGCACGAGGCACCACCACATGAAAGATGCCTTCAAGCCACATACAATCCTGACTTGGAATTATATCGCCATTTCTCGGTCAAAATGCTGGGACTCCCTCCCTAACAGCACTGTGGGTATACCCACAACACAAGGACTGCAGCGGTTCAAATGGTTGACCACCACTTTCACGAGGGCATTTATGGATGTGCTGTGAATGTTGGCCGAGCCAGCAATGCCCACATCCCATGAAATAATTATTTTAAAAATCCAGACCTTGAAAATGGGTTGGGGACATTTGGGGGTCAAAACATGACCCATCTCAGACTCGATCCCCAATTCATAACACCCTCTTGGTGAAAATTAGATATTGCTGCTCGAAAAATATACTGTTGCATAATGTTAAGTGCGGTTTAACTTTGTGCACAAAATTAACACATCAATTTTCAATCAAAGTATAACTTTTTAACTAAAACTTGCAGCATTAAAAAAAATTCATATTTTCTTTCTAGATCCAGAACAAATCTTCCTCTAAAGGTAGCCCACACCTGGCTCCACCACATCCAGAAAAGCAGTTCCTCATTTCTCCGCCAGCATCTCCTCCTGTTGGCTGGAAGCAAGCAGAAGATGCCACTCCAGTTATAAACTATGATCTGCTGTATGCGATATCTAAGCTGGGCCCAGGTAATCACAATGTTTGCTCGTAGTTCAATAGAACTTGGGAGTCTTTTTTTTCTTGTTTCTCCCCATCCCCGTTGCAATTTTCTCAGGATTGAAACATAGAGAAATGTCAGGATTTTCTGCCAGTACAACAATGATTTCTAAATAGTGAACATTTAGTAGGAACTGAAGGCACTGGTGCTAAGTTTGCAGATGATACAAAGATCTACAGAGAGACAGGTAGTATTGAGGAAGCAAGGGGGCTGCAGAAGGACTTGGACTGGCTGGGAGAGTGGGCAATGAAGTGGCAGATGAAATACAATGTGGAAAAGTGTGTGGTTGTGCACTTTGGAAGGAGGAATTTAAGCATTTAAATGGGGAAATGCTAAGGAAATCAGAAGCACAAAGGGACGTGGGAGTCCTTGTTCACGATTCTCCTAAGGTTAACGTGCAGGTTCAGTCAACAGTTAGGAAGACAAATGCAGGTGACACGTGGCACAGTGGTTAGCACCGGGTTCGAATCCTGGCCCTGGGTCCCTGTCCTCGTGGAGTTTGCACATTCTCCCCGTGTCTGCGTGGGTTTCACCCCCACAACCCAAAGAAGTGCAGGTTAGGTTAATTGGCTACGCTAAATTGCCCCTTAATTGGAAAAAAATAATAATTGGGTACTCTAAATTTATTTTAAAAAAGGAAGGTAAATGCAGTGTCAGCATTCATGTCAAAAGGGCTAGAATCCAAACCAGGGATGTACTTCTGAGGCTGTATAAGGCTCTGGTCAGACCCCATTTGGAGTATTGTGAGCAGTTTTGGGCATCGTATCTAAGGAAGGATGTGCTGGCCTTGGAAAGGGTCCAGAGGAGGTTCACAAGAATAAACCCTGGAATGAACAGCTTGTCGTATGAGGAATGGTTGAGGACTCTGGGTCTGTACTCGTTGGAGTTTAAGGAGGGGGGATCTTATTGAAACTTACAGGATACTGCGAGGCCTGAATAGAGTGGACGTGGAGAGGATGTTTCCACTTGTAGGGAAAACTAGAACCCGAGGACACAATCTCAGACTAAAGGGACAATCCGTTAAAACAGAGATGGGGAGGAATTTCTTCAGCCAGAGGGTGGTGAATCTGTGGAACTCTTTGCCGCAGAAGGCTGTGGAGACCAAATCACTGAGACAGAGATAGATAGATTCTTGATTAATAAGGGGATCAGGAGTTATGGGGAGAAGGCAGGAGAATGGAGGATGAGAAAAATATCAGCCATGATTAAATGGTAGAGCAGACGCGATGGTCCAGGAGGTCTAATTCTGCTTCTATGTCTTATGGTCTTATAGTCTAATTAGTCTACTGTCCCAATGGGATTGTGGTGATGGGGATGTTTAAAGGGCAGGTCACCCCAAGTTACTGTTGTCTGACGTCCAGAGGCTGGATTCAGAATGATGCTGGAATGTATTATTAGGAAGAGGGGGCTGATTTTAAGAAAATAAGGACTGCAAGGCGAGGGGGGTAATTTAAAAAAAAAAAATATTAGTTCATGTGATGTAGGCGTCACTGGCTAAGTCAGCATTTATTGTGCATCCTTAATTACTCCTTAACTGAACGGCTTGCTAGGCTATTTCAGAGGTAACCACTACATTGCCATGGATCTGGTGTCACATGAGACGCCAGACCAGGGATGGCAGATTGTGAACCAGATGGGTTTCTACGACAATCGACAGTGGTTTCATGGTCATCATTAGGTTTTTAATTCCTGATTTTTATTGAATTCAAATTTCACCATCTGCCATGGTGGGATTTGAACCCTTGTCCGCAGAGCATTACCTCGGCGCTCTGGATAATAATCTTTTATTGTCACAAGTATGAAGTTATTGTGGAAAGTCCCTAGTCGCCACATTCCGGTGTAAGCCGGTACGGGAATTGAACCCTCGCTGCTGGCCTTGTTCTGCATTACAAACCAGCTGTCTAGCCCACTGAGCTAAACCAGGCCTATTAAACCAGCCCTATGGATTGCTCGTCCAGTGACAATGCGGCTACACCACTGCCTCCCTCCAGCACGGAGGGGGTGGGGGGTTAAACCATGAGGAATATTTGCCAGAGTTCTCCACCCGTTGACTGGCGGTGGGGTTCTTTGGTTCTACTGGCAGCGCACCCCCACCCGTGGGTTTCCCGACGGCGTGGTGTGGCTTCAATGGGAATCCCCATTGGCAACTGCGATAGGTGCAGAGAATCCTGCCACCTGCTGCTTAGAAACACGTGACTGGGAGGCCAGGGAATACCACCCATTATTTTTAAACTGCCAAGCTAAATTGAAGAGAATAAGTACGGTAGTTTAGAACAAGATTGAAAGAAATTGGAGGAAAGACCAGTTAAATCAAGAACCAATTATCGTGTACCACAAAACTTGGGATTCGAAAGCCTGTAGATGTAAGAGGACAGAAGGACGAAGGATCATGTGTCATCTGATCCAGTGTGCATATTGAGATGTGGATATAATAATGTGTTATTGTAGCAAATGTAAGGAAATTTTTTTTTGTTGTTGCTGAGATCCATTTTATTTTTTTCCTGTTCTGTACAGGGGAGAAATACGAATTGCATGCGGGTACTGCACCACGTCCCAGCGTTGTCGTTCACAGTCTGTGAAAGCGACTCAGAACTGGAGCAGGAGCAAGAGGAGGAGGAGGGGAAAAATCGCCCTAAACCAAAAATCGTTCAAACAAGACGGCCAGACTACGCTGCCAGCCAGTCTAAGCAAAAGTGAACTTTACCACTTTGTTTTGTTTGCATTTGGACTCCTCATGCAGAGAGCGATCACACTACGGAGTTATGATGGGAGGATACTGGACAGCAGTTTTAACCAGTGCAAATGTTTGAAGTCCCAAATATATACTGTATGTGGACTGATAGGCAGAAAGAATATGGGAAATTTGTACTGTATAAATTCTTTTGTGTTATTTCTGCTGCAAGCCTGCACATTAAATTGCAAAGATATTAATGCGGACAGCCAGTTGGAGCAGCAGTGATAATGGTCCACATGGAAATCTTGTGGCTGCGGTTGGCACTGAACATTTTTTGTTAGTTGTCTGTTCTACCATTATGGATGTCTTTGAATGTTTGGAATGACTTGTTTCCTCACGGTTTTACTTCATTTGCATATTATTGCAAAATTGCAGTTAATCATGTGGTGTTTAGAGTGGCCTGCTACGATATTTAAGGTAGTCCTTTCCAGCAGAGCTGGCACGTATGGAATTTTGGCATATCCAAGACTTAAAACAGGGAAGCGAACTTAATTGCAAACAGTAACGCTTGCACGTGTTAATTCAACTACTTATCAGGATCAGTTTAAGTATCTTTTCACTTTGAAACTTTTATCAGTAAAGTTACATAAAGCGTTATCTTTTATCAAAATGCATCACAAAGGGTATGTTGATGATTCGCACACTCTCTTGTGCTTTATCTTTCTGCATATCTTCTGCAACATAGCTAAACCTGTGCTAAAACTAACCATATATACTAAAGCACGGTTATTGTGTTGAAATCTTAAAAATTCACCAACTGCCACAAGTCATGTGAGCTGTGTTACAATGTGCTTCACAATGTATCATGTGAGCTGTGTTACAATGTGCTTCACAATGTATCATTGCATGATCAATTCCATTTTAGCATGTCCTTGAATGTTAAAGTTTGACGTAGACACTTAAACTCATTGCGTTTTGTTTCTTCTGACTGGTTTACTTGCACAGTGAAGGACTGCAGTGCCATCTACTATCAGAAGGATTAACGTTGCTGATTATTTGAATGGTTTTAGCGCTTCATAATCCAGATTGAAGGCCAGCGCCAGAAGACGGTTATTGTGCAGAATGGAATGAAATTCAAACCCAGAAAGGCTCCCGAATGCGGTCGTCTTTTCTTAATTTCCTTCGCAAAACAATCCACGTACCAATTTTACTTCTGAACTAGACAGAAAGTTGGGAATGAAAGTGCAGCTGCATAATGTGGCTTTATCTGCAGGGTAGAAAAGGAAAATTTGTTCTGCGCATTCAGAGGTACAAGAGCTGTTATTTGGGAATAAGACTTATTAACGATGAGTTATTGTAACCACAACCCTAATCCAATTCCATATATCCCGCTACACTTTAATATGATATCCTCACCTGAAATTTTGGCTACTTGAGCTACCCATTTGTTATTTGTTAATGTAACTACCTTGGGTAAATGGGGAAAGTACAAAATTACTGATTTGTGATGTCTTGTCACAGTATACTCATCCTATGTATAATGTTGGAACCTTTTAAGCTGTAAGTCTAGAAGTGAACTATTAAATTATTGAATTGTGCTGTACATATTGTTCATATTTGTACAGATTGGAATAATTGGGCAAATGTGGGATGTTTACAAATAAATACATTTGCTTTAAAGACCTTGTTAGCATTTTTTGAATGCAATACTTCCCTCACAAAATGAAAACATTGAATCCTTGGCCAGTTCTTATCAGGATGGTAATTAAGAAAGTGACCTAGTTCTTTAATCTCCAGCTGCGTGTTAATACCACCGGCAGAATCAAAGTCAGAATTAGTTTTAAAGGTAGGTATGTCTGTAAGTCTATTATCACTGTCTATGGACCAGTGAGTCACATCGGTTGAACTCTCTTTCTTTGTACTATATCTTCACTCAACTTTGGTACATGTCCTACTGAAAAGAAAATAAAGTTGCTTTTCACATCCTGCTGCATTTTGATTTATTTTAAACCTTGGAAGCTTCTCGAGCTGTGGTTATGTTGAGGAAAGAAATCTTAAGATATTGTACATCATTACTGTGGCAACACAACACACAGTCATCCTACTACCCATTGTGGTCCCCACAGAATAAACAATTACCACCCATTTCACACCATTTCCCTCCGGAATATCTATTCACTCTTAAACAAGGATCTTGTTATTCATAATCTCCTCATGAATTACTACAAATGACAGAAAATAAATTAATGGATAACACCTTGTTCCTTACTGAAGAAAACTTCCTGGTTAATTTTACCATCAACTGCCTCGCTGAAATCATGGGATTAGCGAGGTTGCCCTAAACATCAAACCACACCTTGGCATCTCCGCGCCCCCCCCCCCCCCCCCCCCCCCCCATGCTTCTGTTGAGAACATTTTGCCCTATCCGTTTTCATACGTCCCTAAAACTACGAATCAGTCTCTTCACAGACAGACCTCCTTGTTCACTGTGGTTTGTATCTCTTATCTCACATTGTCCTATCCTCTCTGATTTCGCAGTCTGCTTTTAATCTCACACCGCTGCCAATATAAACTCTCCTGTCTTATTCACAGTAATCCACTTTAAACCTTGTCGTCTCACTGCTGCCATTATCTTGATCACAGATAAGGCCAACTACAAATGCTCCTTTTGTATTCTGTGCCACCCACCTTCCACTTCCTTCTGCATCTACCTGTGGAATAAATTCCCCTGTAAGACGACTGCAACTGAACTTGCAGATTGTAGTTCTCGCCTGTGGTTGACTCTTCTTCAGCTTCGATCCTCTCGTTCTAAGCAATGCCATTATTTCTTCCGTGATGTGGAGATGCTGGCGTTGGACTGGGGTGAGCACAGTAAGAAGTCTTACAACACCAGGTTAAAGCCCAACAGGTTTGTTTCAAACACGAGCTTTCGGAGCACTGCTCCTTCCTCAGGTGAAGAATGTTCACCTGAGGTTCACCTGAGGAAGGAGCAGTGCTCCGAAAGCTCGTGTTTGAAACAAACCTGTTGGACTTTAAACGGGTGTTGTAAGACTTCTTACTGTTATTTCTTCCTGCCACAGGTTATTATGCCCCTGCTATAACACCATTTTCATGTTATGACGTACAGGAGACACAGGGCGAGTAATTTCATATCTCTCCTCCTCTCTTTCCCCCCCCCCCCCCCCCCCCCCCCCCCCCCCCCCTCCAAAAATGGATCTTCCAGTGCTGCCTAAGATGACCAGTGGTGAGCCATTTCCATTGCTGGGAGTGGGGTGGAGGAAACTACCAACCACAATGAGTTAAATGTATCTAGCTCAAAAGTGTACTATTATACATAGAACATACAGTGCAGAAGGAGGCCATTCGTCCCATCGAATCTGCACTGACCCACTCAAGCCCTCACTTCCACCCTATCCCCGTAACTCAATAACCCAACCCAAACATTTTGCACACTAAGGGTAATTTAGCATGGCCAATCTACCTAACCTGCACGTCGTTGGACTGTGGGAGGAAACTGGAGCACCCAGAGGAAACCACGTAGACAAGGGGAGAACGTGCAGACTCCGCACAGACAGTGACCCAGCCGGGAATCGGACCTGGGACCCTGGCACTGTGAAGCCACAGAGCTAGCCACTTGTGCTACAGTGCTGCCCAAATCAAGCACCCTATCAGATTGGACCACATTGACAACTATCAGGCCTTACTGCTCTCTGCCAAAACCAGTCAGTATTGCAGGATGATCTGAGAAAGCAAAGATGAACTTTGACTGTCCCAATACTCGTCCTGGGCGAAGCGTGCACGCAATTCCTTGTTGCTCAAATTGAAATCATCTTTTTTTAGTTTCCTTTGTCTTATTCATTAAGTCTCTCGTAAGACTTTCTCCCCCCCCCCCCGTCTATTTTCTCTAGTTCCTCTCCCACCACCATTCCTGCCCTTGCTCATCTCAGAAAAACCTAGCTTCTGCTCTACCAGCAAATTCCCATGAAAATACTGACCACCAGCTTGCTTTCCTGATTCCCCGCCCTGAAATTATATAATTAAGGAAGGAGTTTATGAGGTAGCAAGTTCATATTGGGCATATCCAGGATTTGCATTCATAGACCGCCTCGCGGGGCCCTGGAAATGGCGAAGGAAACCTGTCCTTGTTGCTAGTAATTCCGGAGGACCGTACTGAAAATCTGTGGCAGCTTTCACACAATGACCACATGAACATAAAATCCTCCTGTAACTGGAGTGGCGGTCGGCATCAGTTGGGTGACCCGTACGACTTCCTTGCGGTTGGAGAAGGTAAAGTATGAGTTAAGGGGCTCTGCAGAGGGGGTTGAGAAAAGGTGGGGGATGTTTGTGACCGTGTTTGAGGGGCTCTTTGTCGCAGGGGGTGGGGGGATTTGTACAGACTGTATAGTTGATTATAGGGAAGTGTGTTTGCTGGGGTGTTTATTTGCTGTAACCTGTTTTGATACATGTTTGTAATAAAAATACATTAAAAAAATAATAAAATCCTTCTGTAAAAAGTGTCACCACTGCAGCATTCATTCAGGCTACTGGATCCTTCCAAGTCACTTCAACATGCAGTGTACAAATGAGTGTACAATATTACTTTTGGAAAATGAAAACCATCACCTGCAGAAAATGGATTCCCGTGCTGCTGGCCTGCCCTGGTCTCTTTAAAAGCCAGCGATTTAGCCCAGTGAGCTAAACCAGCCCCTGACGAGACTAGACCGTTCTAATATACCCAATCTGATCAACCCCAAAAGGCAGGAGAGATGGGCAAAATCTAAAAAGAACGCTTTGCATTATTTATTTGTATTGCATTTTTATTTCAAAAGGGAATTGGATAAAAGCTTGAAGGATAAATTAATTGCCGGTATTTGGAGAAAGCAGAGTTCTCAGGCGTTGTATATTGTGGTTCTTCATATAATGCCGACAGTCAGGAAGAAAATAAGTTTGTGCAGAGATTGTTACTACATGTTACTGACTGTTAGCATGGAAACAGCTGTGATTTCTTCATGGAGCAACATTGCCCTGCATTCCTCGAAGGCCGATGGCGGGGATTTTCAGCTCTCATCAGCATCATGCGGCTTTGGCGAGGGAAGCGGAAAATATCGCCAGATGGCCAAAGTCGTGTTTTACGCCATCGTGAAAGTTTGTCACGGTCAATGGCGGGCCACGTTTCATAGAACATGGACCACAGGTAAATAACACAACTGCCATTCAACATCGGGAACCTTATTTGAATACATTTGCAACTCATTTAAGTCCCATACGCCAAAACACGCTCCCCTCCCCATAAAATAATACATCTACAACAGTGTGATGTCAGAACAGCATGACTCGTGACTGAGCTCAAAAGATGTGCGCCTGGTGAGCACCCCTCCATGGGCAACTCAGAGGTGAATGCAGTGATCACGGAGGAGTTCCACGTAGTGAGAGGGCTGACTTAGGGGGTGCTGGCTTTGACAGGGGGAGACCAGCCTTTGACTTGGGGGTGACAAGCCTCTGTCTGGGGGAAACGAGCCTTTGGCTCGGGGGTGACCAGATTTTGACTTGGGGTGGGGGGGACAACCTTTGACTGGGGGCATTCAGCCTTTGACTTGTGAGAGCCCAGCCTTTGACTCAGGGGTGATCAGCGAAATACTGGAAGGTATTGGGGGCCTAGTAAGGGGGAGACCGGGTGGATTCCTGTGGGTACCGGGGGTACCGGTTTCCTCCCACAGTCTAAAGATGTGCGGGTTAGGTGGATTGGCCATGTTAAATTACCCTTATTGTGTGGGGTCTTGCGCAACCAGCATGCAAATGAAGGAGTGGGCACCAAGACGGTTGCCTGGACATGACCATAAACCATAAGACATTTCTTTTTTATAATTTTAGAGTACCCAATTATTTTTTTCCAATTAAGGGTAAATTAGCGTGGCCAATTCACCAACCCTGCACATACTTTTGGGTTGTGGGGGTGCGACCCACCCACCCATTGTCGGGCAAATGTGAAACTTCACACAGACAATGACCCATGGCTGGGATCAATACCGAGTCCTCAGCAACATAAGGCATTGATGCTAACCACTGTGCCTCCCCTCAGACCATAAGACATAGGAGCAGAATTATGCCAGAGAGCCCATCTGGTCTGCCACTCAATCATGGCTGATATGTTTCTCATCCCTATTCTCCTGCCTGCTCCCCATAACCCCTGATTCCCTTATTAATTAAGAACCTATCTATCTCTCTTTTAAAGACACTCAGTGACTTGGCCTGCACAGCCTTCTGCGGCAAAGAGTTCCACAGATTCACCACCTTGTGGCTGAAGAAATTCCTCCTAATCTCTGTTTTAAAGGATCGTCCCTTTAGTCTGAGGCTGTGCCCTCAAGTTCTAGTTTCTCCCACAAGTGGAAACATCCTCTTCATGTCCACTCTATCTAGGCTTCTCAGTATTCTGTAAGTTGCAATGAGATCCTCCCTCATCCTTCTAAACTCCATTGAGTATAGATCCAGAGTCCTCAACCGCTCCTCTTATGACAAGTCCTTCATTCTCGGGATCATTCTTGTGAACATCCTCTGGATCCGCTCTAAGGTCAGCACATCTGCCCTTAATGCCCAAAACTGCTCACAATATTCCAAAAGAAGTCTGACCAGAGCCTTATACAGCCTCAGCAGTACATTCCTGCTCTTGTGTTTTACCCCTCTCGACATGAATGCTGACCTTGCATTTGCCTGCATAAGTCAGTGGCCTTTGAGAGGCAACTTCAGACAATGAATTGGCAAAGAGTGGTCCTGAGGGGATAGAAGCTAACCTTAAAGTCTCTCTTTTTAATACTGCAGTGAGGAGAAAGCACAAAGCATGGAGCCTGGTGAACTCACTGTTATTCTTCTTGTTCATGGGCAGGAGAGAAGACGCCTGACTTGCCAAAAGGCACGAGCAGAACCATCAAGAGGAAGGGGTGGCAGGGCCTACTCCACACACAGATGATGAACCCCTGAGAGCCGTCGCTCGCAGGCCCAGTGTCCACGGACAGAGTCTGACATACCTGTAGTTGTCCGAGAACAAGTCTACGCATGTCCAGGGAATTCGTTGGTCACATCTGTCTTGTTCTGCAGGTTTTGGCACCACGAGGACTTGGAGGGCATCCACTGCCCGTGCCGCTGAAAGGTACCGTGATGCTCAGTTTAGCATGAATGGCTCCTTCCAGGACTCCATGGGGGAACTCTGCGGGATTTCACAAGCCTCCACACAGAAGTGCATCCAGGAGGTGATGGCCTCAATTTTTATGGGGGCACACACTTTGCCCATTTTGACCCGGCTCAGGCAAGCCAGGATGGAAGAACGATGGGCTTTGCGTAAATCTCTGGTTTTCCACAATTGCAGAGTGCAATCTACAGCACTCATGTGACACTCAGCTCTCCAGGGCATCAAGCTGTCAACTATGTGATCCACGGGGACTTCCACTCGCTGAATGTTCAGCTGCTCTGAAAATATTCCAGCCATCTGCTCATATCCCAAGGAGTGTGCATGACTCCTACATTCAGAGTCACTCTCAGATCCCTGTTTGACAATCCGCAGCGGCTCCAGCATTGGCTCCAGAGGGACAAAGGCCACCCACTGAGAACATGGCTAATGCCACCTGGGCAGAAGCCACAGAATGCAGATGAGGCACGATAGAGTGAGGCTCCTGCTACAACGTACACTTTGATGGAGCAGACCTTTGGGATGCTGAAGATGAGCATCCAGTGCCCTGAGTAGATCCAGTAGAACCAATGCAATACAGTCCACAGTGGGTGTCATGCATCATTGACACTTGCTGTGCCCTGCACACCCTGGCGCGGATACGGGAGGGACGGGGAACTGCTTGAGGAGGAGATGGAGGAGTGGCACATTCCTTCTGATAAGGAGGACATCAAAGGGGTTGAAGTTAAGGAGGTCCTCGAGGGAGGGGATGCCGCATGGGGCAATGCCGATGTCCTGGCGAGGCACACGAGTTAGGGGCGTGTTCATTGCTGTTTTATTCATGGAATGTGATGAGGAGATCTAGTGAGAACGTCCCTTTATCGTCATATGGCGTCTGTGAGCTTTGCTCTCCCATCTGACGGAATTGGCAGTAAGTATAGAATTGAGTGGGGACTTCTGATCAACAGCAGACACAATAATAATCTTTATTAGTGTCACAAGTAGGCTTACATTAACACTGCAATTAAGTTACTGTGAAAATCCCCTGGTCACCAAATGCCAGTGCCTGTTCGGGTACACAGAGGGAGAATTCAGAATGTCCAATTCACTTAACAGCACGTCTTTCGGGACTTGTGAGAGGAAGCCGGAGCACCCGGAGTAAACCTTCGCAGACACGGTAAGAACATGCAGACTCTGCACGGACAGTGGCCCAAGCTGGGAATCCAACTTGGGTCCCTGGCACTGTGAAGCAACAGTGCTAACCACTGTGCGACTGTGTTGGATCTCTGCCTCCATCACCCTTTCAGGCAGTGAATTCCAAACTCCCACCACCCTCTGGGTGAAAACGTTTTTCCTCTCATCTCCTCTAAACCTCCTGCCCCTTACCTTAAATCTATGCCCCTTGGTCATTGACCTCTCCACTAAGGGGAAACGATTGTTCCTGTCTACTCTATCTATCCCCATCATAATTTTATACATCTCAATCATGTTCCCCCTCAGTCTCCTCTGCTCTAAGGAAAACAACCCATCTATCCAATCTCTCTTCACACCACACCACCAATTTACATATCATCTGCAAACTTACTGATCTACCTTCCATGTCTAAACCGTTTACGTGAGCCATAAACAGCAAGGCCGCAACACTGATCGCTGCAGGACCCCATTGGACACAGGTTTCCAGTCAGAAAAACATCTCTCAATCGTCACCTTCTGCTTCCTGCCACTCAGCTAATTCTGGATCCAATTTGCCAAATTTCCTTGGATCTCATTAACTCTTACCTACACGGGGCAGCACGGTGGCCTAGTGGTTAGCACAACCGCCTCACGGCGCTGAGGTCCCAGGTTCGATCCCGGCTCTGGGTCACTGTCCGTGTGGAGTTTGCACATTCTCCCCGTGTCTGCGTGGGTTTTGCCCCCACAACCTAAAAACGTGCAAGCTAGGTGGATTGGCCACGCTAAATTGCCCCTTAATTGGAAAAATGATTGGGTACACTAAATTTATTTTAAAAAACTCTTACCTGCCAGCCTCCCATGTGGCCCAAAGGCCTTGCTGAAGTCCAAGTCGACTACGGCAAACACATTGCCCTCATCTACACACCTCGTAACCTCTTCAGAAAATTCAATCAAGTCGGTCAGAGATGACCTCCCCTTAACAAACCCATGCTGACTGTTCTTGATTAACCCCTGCCTCTCCAAATTAAGATTAATTCTGTCTCTCAGAATTGCTTCCAATAGTTTCCCCACCACTGAAGTTAGACTGACTGGCCTGTAGTTACCTGGTTTATCCTTTTCTCCCTTCTTCAATAATGGTACCAAATTGGCTGTCCTCTAGTCCTCTGGCATCTCTCCTGTGGCCAGAGAGGAATTGAAAATTATTGCCAGCACCCCTGCTATTTCCTGCCTGCGCGGACCAGCTGGCAGAGGTATTCACAGACATCTTTAACCTGTCCCTACTCCACTCCGAGGTCCCCACCTGCTTCAATAAGACCACCATCATACCGGTACCAAAGAAGAACCAGGCAACGTGCCTCAATGACTACCGTCCGGTGGCCCTGACTTCAGTCGTAATGAAGTGCTTCGAGAGGTTGATCATGAAGCGCATCACCTCCATACTCCCAGAACGCCTTGATCCACTGCAATTCACATACCGTTGCAACCAGTCCACATCAGACGCCATTTCCCTGGCCCTACACTCATCCCTCGAGCATCTCGAAAACAAGGACTCCTACATCAGTCTCCTATTTATTGACTAGAGCTCCACCTTCAACACCATAATCCCAGCCAAGCTCATATCAAAGTTCCAAAACCTAGGACTTGGCTCCCCACTCTGCAACTGGATCCTCGATTTTCTGACCAACAGACCACAATCAGTAAGAATGGACAACAACACCTCCTCCACAATAGTCCTCAATACCGGTGCCCCACAAGGCTGCGTACTTAGCCCCCTACTCTACTCCCTGTACACACGACTGCGTGGCAAAACTTCGTTCCAACTCCATCTACAAGTTTGCTGACGATACGACCATAGTGGGCCGGATCTCGAATAACGATGAGTCAGAATACAGGAGGGAGATAGCGAACCTGGTGGAGTGGTGTAGCGACATCAATCTCTCCCTCAATGCCAGCAAAACTAAAGAGCTGGACATTGACTTCAGAAAGCAAAGTACTGTACACACCCCTGTCAGCATCAACAGGGCCGAGGTGGAGATGGTTAGCAGTTTCAAATTCCTAGGGGTGCACATCTCCAAAAATCTTCCTGGTCCACCCACGTCGACGCTACCACCAAGAAAGCACCACAGCGCCTATACTTCCTCAGGAAACTAAGGAAATTCGGCATGTCCACATTAACCCTTACCAACTTTTACAGATGCACCATAGAAAGCATCCTGTTGGGCTGCATCACAGCCTGGTATGGCAACTGCTCGCCCAGGACCGCAAGAAACTTCAGAAAGTCGTGAATACCGCCCAGTCCATCACACAAACCTGCCTCCCATCCATTGACTCCATCTACACCTCCCGCTGCCTGGGGAAAGCGGGCAGCATAATCAAAGATCCCTCCCACCCGGCTTACTCACTCTTCCAACTTCTTCCATCGGGCAGGAGATTCAGAAGTCTGAGAACACGCACAAACAGACTCAAAAACAGCTTCTTCCCCACTGTCACCAGACTCCTAAATGACCCTCTTATGGACTGACCTCATTAACACTGCACCCTGTATGCTTCATCCGATGCCAGTGCTTATGTAGTTACATTGCATATTTTGTGTTGCCCTATTATGTATTTTCTTTTCTTCCCTTTTCTTCCCATGTACTTAATGATCTGTTGAGCTGCTCGCAGAAAAATACTTTTCACTGTACCTCGGTACACGTGACAATAAACAAATCCAATCTAATCCAATCCAATCCTCCCTCGCTTCACTCAACAGCCTGGGATACATTTCATCTGGTCCTGGAAATTTGTCTACCTTTAAGCCTGCCAGTCCATTCAGAACCTCCTCTCTGTCTGTGTTAATCTCTTTAATTTTATCACAGTCCTTTTCCCAGATTTCTGTACCCGCATCGTCCCTCTCACCAGTGAACATTTAGAACCCTTCCGATGTCCTCCGACTCCACACACAAATGACCGCTGTGATCCTCAATGGGCCCTATTCTTTCCCTAGTTATCTTTTGACTCTTAACGCACTTGTCAAACAACTTAGGATTTTCTTTTATTTTATCTGCCAGTATGCTTTCAGGTCCCCTTTTTGCTTTCCTGATTTATTTTTTAAGTTCCCTCTTGCACATCCCAAATGTATCTAGGGCTTCTGCTGTTTTGCACCCTCAATGCCTGGCAAAAGCCAACCTTTGTCTCCGTATCCAATGCTGTATATACCTCGATATCCAGTGTTGGCTGGATTTGTTGGTCCCACCTTTTTTGTTAATTGGAACATGTTGGCCCTGCACTCTCCCTATTTCCTTCTTGAATGCACCCCACTGCCTTGTCACAGATTTACCTAAAGGTGTCTACTCCCAGTCCACTCTGGCCAAATCATATCTGACCTTATTAAAATCAGCCTTCCCCCAGTTTAGAACTTTGATCTCAGGCCCATCCTTGACCTTTTCCACAACAATCTTGAATCCAACGGCGTTATGTTCGCTGTCTGCAAAATGTCCCCCAATGATACTGCAACCACTTGCCCGATCTTGTGAACCCCCCCCCATAGCAGGTTCTACGTACTGGCTTATAAAGTTCTCCTGGCCGCATTTTAAGAATTCTGCTCCTTCTAAACATTTCACACTATGACTACCCCAGCTCATAGGCAACAATCAGTAAGAATAAACACCAACACCTCCTCCACGATAGTCTTCAATACCGGGGCCCCCCAAGGCTGCGTACTTAGCCCCCTACTATACTCCCTATACACACATGATTGTGTGGCAAGATTTGGCTGCAACTCCATCTACAAGTTTGCTGATGACACGACCGTAGTGGGTTAGATCTCAAAAAGCGATGAGTCGGAGTCCAGGAAGGAGATAGAGAACCTAGTGGTGTAACGACAACAGTCTCTCCCTCAATGTCAGCAAAACTATACAGTTGGTCATTGACTTCAGGAAGAAAACTATCAAACACACCCGTGTCTGCATCAATGGTGCTGAGGTGGAGATGACTGACAGCTTCAAATTCCGAGGTGTGCACATTACCAACAATCTGTCTTGGTCCACCCATGTCGACGCAACGACCAAGAAAGCACAACAGCACCTATAGTTTCTCAAGAAACAGGAAATTCGACATGTCCACATTGACTCTTACCAATTTCAATAGATATACCATAGAAAGCATTCTATCTGGCTGCATCACAGCCTGGTATGGCAACTGCTCGGCCCAAGACCATAAGACGCTACAGAGAATCGTGAACACAGCCCAGTCCATCTTGCAAACCCGTCTTCCATCTATTGACTCTGTCTCCACCTCCCGCTGCCTTGGGAAAGCGGGCAGCATAATCAAAGACCCCTCCCACCCGGGTTATTCTCTCTTCCAACTTCTTCCATCGGGCAGGAGATACAGAAGTCTGAGGGCACGCACTAACAGATTTAAAAACATCTTCTCCTCACTGTTACCAAACTCCTGAATGATCCTCGAATGGACTGAACTGATATCTTCACACATCTTCTCGACTGAGTAGTACTACACTCCCTATGCTTCACCCGATGTCTGTGTCTATGTATTTACATTGTGTATTTATGAATGTCCTATGATTTTTTTCATGTATGGAACAATCTGTCTGCACTGTATGCAGAACAATACTTTTCACTGTACCTCGGTACATGTGACAATAAATCAAATCTGAATCCAAATGGTGGGGAAATTGAAATCCCCCACTGTCACTATCCTATTACTTTTACACTTCTCTGAAATTTGCCTACAAAACTGCTCCTCTACTTCTCTCAGACTGTCAGGGGGCCAATAGAACACGCCCAGCAATGTGATTGCCCCTTTCTGTTTTTTTAGTTCTACCCATAAGGCTTCATTTGAAGAGCCTTCTAAGATGCAATCCCTCCTTACTGCTGTAATCGATTCCCTGATTAAAATTGCAACACCCCCTCCTCTTTTACCTCTCCCCCCCCCCCCCCCCCCCCCCCCCATCTCACATGAAGATCCTATATCCTGGAATGTTGTGCTGCCAATCCTGCCCCTCTCTCAGCCATGTCTCAGTGACAGGAATGACATCATACCACTTGTTTTAATTTGTGCCCTCAACTCATCTGCCTTGTTCGTCAGACTCTTTGCATTAAAATAAATACCATCCAATCTTGCCAAACTCTTGTGCGACTTAACTGGCCTATAACATCGATGCCTTCCTGACTCACTTGTTGTCTCTTCTAATTTTGGCTGTGCATCTTCCATCTCTCAGGATCCCACACCCCTGTCAGATTAGTTTAACCCCTCACCAACAGCACTAGCAACCCCCCCCCCCCCCCCTGCAAGGACGCACGTCCCATTTCAGTTCAGGTGCAACCCGTCCACATTGTTCAGGTCCCACCATCACCAAAAATGGTTCCAATGCCCCAGAAACCTAAAGCGCCCCCTCCTGCACCATCTCTCCAGCCACTCATTTATCTGGACTATCCTCCTATGACTCACAGTATTGTTGTCTGATTAATGTTACAATGTTGGATTCTCACTTGGTTTATCGCCATCAACCTCACCACCAGCACAGGAGTGGCCAACATCCTCCTCAGCCAGTCTTCTTCTTCAAAGTCCATGAGGACCTTCAGCTCTGGCATCCCTCCCGCCATCTGGGATCTCTCCCTCTTGTTGTGAGCCAATGTTTCCTGCATAAAGCCAGATGGAGTATAAGCAGGGTGCATGCCAAGGCAAGGATAAGGATGCCTGACATGTGTGGATGGTGAGTGGGACCAGGAGGTGATGAAGACATGACCCACCGGGGAGATTAAGATGTGTGTGGGGAGTTAATTGTGGGTCTCTTGTGTCATGCGAGTGAGTGTCCCTTTAAGAAAGGTTTTATATGGCTTCAGTGATGTCATTGTGTGGATGGAGCTGGGCTGTGGCTCTGGGAGCTATTTTTGGTTTTGTTTTCACATTTGGCTGCTGTGGACTCAGACAGAGAACAGAAGTGTTTTGGCCTGTCGCTCTATTTTCATTTTAAAGAGTTGTTCCAAAAAAATAGACAAATGATTATAACTACCTGCTGTTTTGGTAACTTAAAATATATAGTTTGCTTTCCAGAAGGGTTTAAACCGGCTGATGAGATGGGGTCAGAATCTCAGGAAAAGCCAGCGTTATTTAAGTGAGAATGCAGAGTGCTGGGCCACGCCCTTGAAAAGGTGGTTTTGGTTTATGGGTTTTTGTTATTGAATTGGAACAGTTAAGGGGGAATTCATTAAGGGTTATACATAGTTTACTGTAGCTGTGTGGGGTCTTTATGTTTGTAATTGATAAAAGTTCTTGCTTTGTGTGTTTATACAAATGTTTTTTCTGAGAAAATGTTTTATTGAGACATTTATAATTTAAACAATTTTAAACACCAGGTTTCAACAACAAAACAATATAACCACCACCCCCTCCCTCTCCCCCTAACAAACCCCAGCCAACATGACTTACAAGACAGTACCACTTTCCCCAAACCCCCTTCCATTGATTCTCCTGCCTTTACTCGCCCCCCTCCCCATGCCTCCCTCTCCCCATTCTCCCCCATCCCCCGCCTCTGCTGACAGCCTCATCTTTCTCGACGAAGTCTATGAACGACTGCCACCTCCGGGCAAACCCCTGCAGCGATCCCCTCAAGGCGAATTTCATTTTCTCAAGTCTGAGAAACCCTGCCATGTCACTGACCCATACGCCCGACTTCGGGGGTTCCGAATCCCTCCATCCCAGTTGGATCAGTCTCCGGGTCCCAGCGAGGTAAAGGCCAGGACATCGGCCTCTCTCACCCCCTGGGCTCCCGGGTCCTCTGACACACCGAAGATCGTCACCTCTGGACTCAGCGTCACTCTTACCTTTAAAACCTCTGACATGACATCAGCAAACCCCTGCCAGAAACCCCTCAGCCTCGGGCATGCCCAAAACATATGGACATGGTTCGCAGGACTGGCCACACAGCGCCAACACCTATCCTCCACCTCCTCAAAGAAGCTGCTGATCCGGGCCACCGTCATGTGCGCTCTGTGGACCACCTTAAATGGTATCAGGCTGAGTCTGGCACACAACGAGGATGCATTGGCTCACCTCAGGGCCTCCTCTCATAATCCGGCCTCCAACATCCCACCCAGCTCTTCTTCCCACTTTCTCATCACCTCCCCTATCGGGGCTCCCCCCCCCCAACTCGATCAGTTCCTTGTCGATCTCGGAGACTCTCCCCTCTCCCACTCCTGTTCTCGACACCACCTTACCCTGTGGACCCTGATGCGGTAGGAGTGGGAAGGTTGAAACCTGCCTCTGCACAAAATCCCTCAGCTGCAGTTACCGGAACCCATTCCCACCTGGCAACTCAAACTCCTCCTCCAGCACCTCCAGGCTCGGGAAGCTCCCATCAATAAAAAGATCTCCAAATCTCTCTGCACTCTATCTCGCTGCCACCTCCGAAACTCCCAATCCAGCCCCCCCCGGAGCGAACCAGTGGTTGCCACATATCGGTGCCCACACCGAAGCCTCCTCCAACCCTATGTGCTGCCTCCACTGTCCTCACACTGTCAGGGCTGCCATTACTACCAGGCTTGTGGAGTACCTGGCCAGCAGAACGGAAGAGGTGCCCCCAAACTCGTGTCTTTACATGAGGCCCCCTACACTCGCTCCCAAACTGACCCCTCCCCAACTACCCACTTCCTGACCATCTTGTTATTTGCCGCCCCATAATAATTTATAAAATTCGGAAGGGCCAGACACCCCGCTCCAGCAGCACCTTCTTCACCCGCGGGGTTTTACCCACCCAAACGAATCCCAAGTTCACCGCATTCACATTTTTAAAGAATGCCTTGAGGATAAAAATTGGAAGGCTCTGAAAGACAAACAAAAATCTCGGGAGGACAGTCATTTTCGCTGTCTGCACCCGCCCCGCCAATGACAACCGGAGCGCATCCCACCTCCAAATGTCCCCCCTCATCTGCTCCACCAACCGACCCAAATTCAGCTTATGTAGCTGCTCCCATTCCCGCGCCACCTGGATACCCAAATACCGAAAGCTCCCTCCCACCACCATGAACGGCATCTTGTCCAATCTTTTCTCCTCCCCCCTCACTTGAATCGCAAAGACCTCACCCTTACACATATTCAATTTATACCCCGATAACCGACCAAATTCCTCTAATATCCCGATAATCCCTCCAATTCCCCCCACCAGCGGGTCTGAAATGTACAAAAGTAAATCATCTGGTAATGCGAGACCCTGTGCTCCAAACTCCCCCCCCCCCCCCCCCCACCCCCGTGCTATCCCCTGCCAGACCATCGACATTCTCAGTGCCATTGCCAATGGCTCTATAGCCAGGGCAAACAGCAGTGGGGAAAGCGGGTACCCCTGCCTCTTCCCCCGATGTAACCTAAAATAGTCTGATATCTCCTGGTTCGGCTGCACACTCGCCACCGGTGCCTGATGTAACAACCGGACCCATTCCACAAAACCTTGCCCAAACCCAAATTGCCTCCTGTAAGTATTCCCACTCCATTCGATCAAAGGCCTTCTCTGCATCCATGGCCACCACCTCACGTTCCTCAAGATCAAGGCATCAAGATCACATTAAGTAACCTCCTGATGTTGGCCGCAAATGCCTCCCCTTAACAAACCCAGTCTGGTCCTCCCCTGTTACCCCTGGGACATCTTCCTCAATCCTCGCGGCCAAGATCTTCGCCAGCAGTTTGGCATCTACATTGAACAGTGAGATCGGTCTATATGACCCACATTGTTCCCGATCCTTATCTCGCTTTAGAATGAGAGAGATTGGTACCTGTGACAACGTCGTGGGTGTACTCTCAGCTCATTTGCCTCATTGAAAGCCCTTACCAACAGAGGTCTCAACACCCCTGATAACTTCTTGTGGAATTCCACCGGGTACCCATCTGGACCCTGGGCCTTACCCAATTGTATCTCCTCCAGCCCCTCCACTACTTCTACCAGCCCAATTGGGGCCCCCAGGTCCTCCATCAACTCCTCATTCATCTTCCGGTACTCCAACCTTTCCAGAAAGCGCCTCATCCCCTCCTCCCTGGCTGGACATTCCGACTCGGACAATTTACTATAGAGGTCTCGAAACACGCCGTTCACCCCCGCTGGGTCCAAGACTATATTCCCACCTTCACTTTCCCAATCTCCCTTGCCGCCTTCTGCTTCATCAACTGATGCGCTAGCATCCCGCTCACCTTCTCCCCATACTCATATACCATCCCTCTCACCCTCCTCAACTGCCCCACTATCTTACCCGTAAAAAGTAGCCCAAACTCCATCTGCAACCTCTGCCGTTCCTTTAGCAGCCCAGCATCCAGGGCCTCCCCGTATCGCCTGTCCACCTGCATGATTTCCTCCAAGAATCTTTCTATCTCCGGCCCCTCCGCCTTCTCCTTATGTGCCCGAATCGAATTAAACACCCCCCTGACCACTGCTTTCACTGCCTCCTAAACCGTAGCTGCCGAGACCTCCCCCGTGTCATTAATCTCCACATAATCCCGGATGGCCTTCCTCACCCACTCTCACACCTCTTCCTCCGCCAACAGTCCCACATCCAGCCTCCACTGTGGGTGTTGGACCCCCCCCCCCCCACTTTGTTCACTTGTAGGTCCACCCAGTGCGGGGCATGGTCCCAACACTACTATTGCTGAATACTCAATATCAACCATCGCTGCCAACAACGTCTCGTCAAACACAAAAAATTCTATTCTGAGTACACCTTATGCACATGGGAGTAAAAAGAAAATTTTTTCGCTCTCGGTCTCACAAATCCCCACCATCCACCCCCCCCCCCCCCCCCCCCCATGTACTCCACGAACCCCCGAAGCTCCTTGGCTGTTGCCGACACCCTCCCCGACCAGAAGCTCAACTGGTCCAGTCTCAGATCCAGGACCGTATTGGACACCTTCTTGTCGAGGGCCGCCTTGACCTTGTTAAAACTTGCTCTCATCCTGGCCAGCTCTGCACCAAGGTCCTAGTGCACTCGGATTTCATTGTCCTCCCAGGTGCAGTACTTCGTCTGCCTGGCCCATCTCATGATTAGGGGCAGCACGGTAGCATGGTGGTTAGCATAAATGCTTCACAGCTCCAGGGTCCCAGGTTCGATTCCCGGCTGGGTCACTGTCTGTGCGGAGTCTGCACGTCCTCCCCGTGTGTGCGTGGGTTTCCTCCGGGTGCTCCGGTTTCCTCCCACAGTCCAAAGATGTGCGGGTTAGGTGGATTGGCCATGATAAACTGCCCGTAGTGTCCTAAAAAGTAAGGTTAAGGGGGGGGGTTGTTGGGTTACGGGTATAGGGTGGATGCATGGGTTTGGGTAGGGTGATCATTGCTCGGCACAACATCGAGGGCCGAAGGGCCTGTTCTGTGCTGTACTGTTCTATGTTCTATGTTCTATGATCCGCTCCTTGTCCAGAAAATGGTGCAAACGCATCACCATCGCCTTCGGCGGCTCATTCCCCTGGGGCTTCCTCATTGGCGCCCTATGCAGTCGATCCACCTCCAGAGGCCCTGTGAATGCTCCCTCTCCCAGCAGCTTCTCCAACATCTTAACTACATACACGCCAGCAACAGCTCCTTCATTCCCCTCTGGCAGGCTCCCGATCCTAATATTCTGCCTGTGGGATCGGTTCTCCAGGTCTCCTCCTGAAGCCGCCTCTGCTGATCGCGCATTGGCCTCAACTCCACTGCCTTCGAGGCGAACTGCTCCTCAGGGTCCCCCGCAACCTCTTCCATCTTCTGGATCGCTTGACTCTGGGCCCCCAGCTTCGTCTCAACACGGTCGATCACCGCCTTCATCGAATCTACCGCCCGGGGCCAGGCCCTCCAAATTCTCCTTGCGTTGCTGGGTGAACTTCCCGTTCAGGGAGTCCACCTGCTGCTCTGTTGACCACTGAGCTAGCAGAGTCTCTCCCTGGCCCCCTGGTCTTCATGTGCGTCACAGGTACTGCACCAACTCATGCAGTCTGATCCCCTCTTTTGTGGACACTTCTGGCCCTCAGCTCCGTACACCAGTGGGTCAATCTCTTCCGCTCACTCTCCTGCACCTTTTTGCCTCATCACATCCGGCCGTTAACCAGGCAAAAGGTCCGAAAAAACCGCCACGAGCGGGAGCCACCAAATGGGCAACCACTCACACCATGGCTGCCACCTGAAGTGTGTTTCTACAGATGTTAACTAAATTCTTAGAATAAAGCTTACTTTGATGAAAGTGTCTAGGAAGTCTGTTGAATCACACATCAAATGAAGGCTCTTGTGCTCATCTGAGCCAAATTCAACAAAAAGTTAGAGGTCAGGTGAACTCCATAAAATACTTTGGAGTTTTTAAACCCTGGGCCATAACACTTGAGCTGTCAGTGAGTGAGATCCCTGTGGATGTGTGATGGGTGTGAGTGTGTGAGTTGAGAATGATGAGAGGTATGGCTTAGCCTGGCATTGGATAGCTGTCCTCTATGCAGGGTGTTGGTGCTGGCCATCACTGCCACCTTCCCATGCTGGGTTAGTGGCTTTGCTGGCTGGTTTTCTTCCTGTGCGCAGGTAGAGGACATCATGTTCGGCTTCTACTGCATCCGGGAGTCTCCCCAGGAAGGCATCCAAAATTATGGGGGCGGATTTCTATGCAGCCATCACTTCCCAGCAACCGATGAGGTGTGGCTGGTGTGTGGCCTGCGAATTGCAGCACTGAGGTGATGGTGGGGCAGACAAATTGGAGGCCACCCTGCCAACGTAATGGTGTGGAACCATGGCTGAGGTTTCCTGGCACTAAGTGCCACACCACACGAAAAGCTTCCATTACCACCGAAGGGCTCAGTGCCACTTTTCCGGCCCACCATCAGCCTTTGCCAATTTCCAGGAAAATCCCGCCCTATGTTTCCCAAAGTCCACTACCACTGTGATTTGCTTCAGGTCCTGTCTAGGTGTGATGTAGGCTAATTGTAAAAGGTAGATAGCTATGATGCATGAATAGCTCCATTCTCATTTCATATGACCATCAGCAGGGTTTGATGACAAACTAACCAGCCCTTAGTTTTCATTCAGGAGACATGCTGGGATTGCCCAGTAGCTTCTGTTTTTGTTTCAGATTCCAGCATCTGCAATAACTTACTTTTATCTTTTAATCCATTGCCACCTCTCATCCAGGAATGCCTACCCTGAGAGCATAGTGGTTAGGACTATGGGTTCACAGCGCCAGGGTCCCAGGTTCGATTCCCAGCTTGGGTCACTGTCTGTGTGGAGTCTGCAAGTTCTCCCTGTGTCTGTGTGGGTTTCCTCTGGGTGCTCCGGTTTCCTCCCGAAAGACGTGCTATTAGGTAATTTGGACATTCTCAATCCTCCCTCTGTGTACCCGAACAGGTGCCGGAATGTGGCGACTAGGAGCTTTTCACAGTAACTTCATTGCAGTGTTAATGGAAGCCTACTTGTGACAATAATAAAGATGATTACTGCTCTCTCCAATAGGATTTCCGTTTGTCTGTTTCGCCCTGTCCACCTTCTTTGCTTTCCATTTCCCTCCTGGTGTTTGACAAGGTGTTTATTAAAACTCACTTTCACAGCCATATTTCCTACCTCAGTGATTGTCTTTGTCTCTGACTTACCCCACGTATATTCCAACTCAGGTTCCACCCTCATGTTTTGAATCCCCCAGGATTACAGGTATTTCCAGGACATACAACGTTCCTCGGAGTGCTGTTCCCGCTGCATCCTGAGATCCACGTCAGTGCCACGCGCCACCACATGCACACACTTGATATCTCTCTCCAGCAGAGCTGACTCACCCTATCTCAAAGTTTTCCTTGGCCCCAGTTTCATTTCGTTATTCATCTCATCCGACCACCTTAACAAGAAACCTTTTCTCTTCCATTCAGGTGTTAAGGAATGCAAGCTCCAACATCTCATCGATACCAATGGCCATCAAGGACCTTTCACACCCTTCCCATCCCTCGGGCCCCAACGTTTCCAACCCCAGCCCTTGCCGAGTGTCCACCATACCCTCTGACCTTCCCCTCTCTGAGGCTGGACGTGTTGTGTTCAGCAAAGGACTCCGTTTCCGACCTTACGCCCCCACCTCAATGAATTGCGGGCTCGACATGATGTTGAACTCCTCTTCTGCCGTCTTCGTCTCCGTGCTCACTTCTTCGGGCAAGAGTCCCCACTCCTGTTCAACAAATCCTTTTCCCTCACTCCGGTATTCTTCCTCCACCTGGACCCCTCCCCCGGCCACTTATCTGCTCTTGATCCTTTCATTGAAAACTTTGGAGTGACATTGACCCATCTCAATTTCTCTGCTTCTGTCACCCACTCTAACCTGTCTGCTTCTGAACTGGCTGCACTCGCCTCTCTCAGGTCCAACACTGACTTTATCATCAAACCCCCCGACAAGAGTGGGCTGTTGTTGTCTGGCGTACAGACCTCTATTTCACAAAGGCTGAACACCAACTCTCAGACCCCATCTCCCCCGGACCATGACCCCCACCACCGAGCATCAAGCCATTGTTTCCAGGACTGATCTCATCTCCTCTGGAGATCTTCTCTCCACAGCTTGCAACCTTATAGTGTCCCAACCCTGAACAGACCGCTTCTGACTCCTCCCCAAATCCACAAACAGTCTGTCCCGGTAGGCCCATCATGTCAGCCTGTTCCTGTCCCACTGAACTCATTTCTTCCCCTCTTGACTCCAGACTCTCTCCTCTTGTCCAGTCCCTTCCCACCTGTACCCACGGTTCCTCTGATGCCTGACATCATATCAACAACTCCCAGTGCCCCGGCGCTAACCACCTCCCCTTTACCATGGATGTCCAATCTCTCTGTACCTCCATTCCTCACCGGGATGGTCGGAGGGCTCTCCGCTTCTTCCTCGAACAGAGGCCTGAATAATCCCCATCCACCACCACACTCCTCCATCTGGCTTAATTTACCCTTTCACTGAACAATTTTTCCTTTAATGTGTCTTATTTCCTCCAAATCAAAGATGTGGCTGTGGGTGAGTCTCAGTTTTTCCTGTCTCTTTATGGGGTATGTGGAACATTTCTAGTTCCAATCCCTACTCCAGGTCCATCCACAACTCTTTATCGGTACATCAACAACTGCTTCGGGGTGGCTTCATATTCCCGTCTGGATCTGGAAAAAGTTATTAATTTTGCTTCTAATTTCCACCCCTCACCTTCACATGGTCCATCTCCGACACACCCCTTCCTTTCCTTAACCTATCTATCTCAATTTCTGGGAATAGACTATTCATAGCCATTACAAACCCACTGGCTCCCACAGCTACCTCGACTACAGCTCTCCAGACCCCACATCCAGTAAGGACTCCATCCTATTCTCCCAGTTCCTTCACCTCCTTTGCATCTGTTCTGATGATGCTACTTTCCAAAACGGTGCTGCTGACATGTCTTCATTCTTCCTTAATCGTGAATGTGGTCGACAGGGCTCACAACTGTGTTCAACCCATCTCCCAGACCTCTGCCCTCATCCTTTCCTCTCCCTCCCAGAACCAGCACAGGGACCCCCGTGTCCTCACTTTTCACCCCACTAGCCTCCATATTCAAAGAATCATCATCTGCCAGTTTCATCAACTCCAGCATGGTGCCACCATCAAGCACATCTTCCCCTCACTCCCCCCTGTCAGCATTTCGCAGTGACTGTTCCCTCTGGGGTACACTGGTCCACTCCGCCATCTCCCCCTTCACACAGCACAATCGCAGAAGGTGTAACACCTGCCCCTATATCTTCTCCCTGCTCATCATCCAAGGGCCTAAACACTCTTTTTAAGTGCGGCAGCGCTCCACTTGTATCTCCTTCAATCTGGTCTATTGCATTTGCTGTTCTCAAAATGGTCTACTCTACATTGGCGAGACTAAACACAGACTGGGTAACCGCTTTGCAGAACACCTTTGGTCTGTCCACAAGCAGGACCCAGACCTTCCTGTCGCTGTCATTTCAACTCACCATCCTGCTCTCATGTCCACTTGTCCGTCCTTGGCCTGCTGCAATGTTCCAGTGAAGCCCAGCGCAAACTGGAGGAACAGCACCTCACCTTCTGATTAGGCACGTTACAGCCTTCTGGACTCAACATTCAATTCTACAACTTCAGACTGTGAACTCTCTCCTCCACCTTCACCCCATTTTTATTTCTATCAATTTATTTTCATTTCTTCCATCGATCTGTTTTTCTCTCACTATTTTCCTCCCTCCCCACACCCCACTTGGGCCATCTATTCCCTGATCCAGGTTGTCCTTTCATACATTACTCACCTTACTTCTACCATGAACACATTCTAATCTCTTAATGTGCCACCATCTGCACCCTTCTTAGCCTTAATCACCCCATCCACATTCCCTTGGTCTTTCTGTCCACTACATTTCTCTCAATATCCACCTAATCCTGACCCTCTATCCAGACCCACTGCTCCACACCCCACACCCCCATAACAGTAGAAATTTGATCCAATATCCAGTCAGACCTGCTGAGATTATCCAGTATTTTCTGTTTACGTTTCGGATTCCAGCATGCGCACTAATTTACTTTTATTTATAGAATTTACAGTGCAGAAGGAGGCCATTTGGCCCATCGAGTCTGCACCGGCTCTTGGAAAGAGCACCCTACCCAAGCCCATACCTCCACCCTATCCCCATAACCCAGTAACCCCACCCAACACTAAGGGTAATTTTCGACACTAAGGGCAATTTAGCATGGCCAATCCACCTAACTTGCACATCTTTGGACTGTGGGAGGAAACCGGAGCACCCGGAGGAAACCCACACACACACACGGGGAGAACGTGCAGGCTCCGCACAGACAGTGACCCAAGCCGGGAATCGAACTTGGGACCCTGAGGCTGTGAAGCAATTGTGCTAACCACTATGATACCGTGCTGCCCTTTCTCTTGTCTCATTGTTCATTGTCCAATACGCCGATCATAATGTGAAAATACAACCCGAGGGTGAGCCTTGTGGAAACGAGAGAGCCTTCTGTGCATCCATGGATCTGATCTTCCTGAGAAAGTCCTAATCAGGGGAGGGGAGCTGACCCGTTGATATCTCAACATTTAGTTGCTGTTCCTGGGCTGCCACCTTGACCTTCAAGATAAAGGTATTATGTAGCTTGGACCCAATAAAACTGTGGTACGGAGTATATGGTGTGTACAATGAATTTTTCAGAAGGGATGGTTGCCCAATGTGCAAGAGGGGATGTTTTAAACAGCTTTTCAAAGAAAAATGGGAGAGGGTTGCCAATTCCGGTGGAACATATTTCTGGAGGTCTCAACACTGCTCTGTTCAACCAAATAGCTTTCCACCATCTCTCCCCCCCCCCCCCCCCCCCCCCACCCCGCTCCATAACTCCCTGTCCACCACCACACCACCTCCCATACGTCTATAACCAATAAACAAGTGTATTCAAAGAAAATGTGAATAACATTGATCCCATTCTCTTGGGTTCACTGGTGGCAGTGTCCTCACAGTCAATATTTAATTTCTGAAGAATATTGGGCAATCCTGGAGGGTTGCCAACCACACTGTGGATGTTATTCATTCATAGAGCGTCAACATGGGGATCACATCCAGTTTGCCCGTCTTTAGGCTGTAAACACTGTGTAAAGCAGGGAAGCAAGCTGCATTTTTCCTATGTGAAATTTGATTTTTGCGTCGTGAAGTCGCAAGGTGACAAGGCACAGAGAGTCAATAAGGATTACCTCCAGCTAATGTTTAGCAGAAGTAATTGTGGGAAAACTTGATTGAACTTACTTCTTGTTTTTTCAGGAATGATAATATCAATAGTCCACCCATCTCGTATGAGGTTAGAATGAGTTCAAACATATTGCAGCAAAGTGAGACAAGCAGAGTAGAATTGAAAGCCAATCCGACAATGTTTGAGTTACCTGCCTATTGGTTGTGGCGAACTTCTTCAAACTAACCACAGGAGACCAAGAAGCTAGTTTATTTATGATCCATGCATGGAAGGCACTACTCCAAAGAAACCTTGTAGTAGCACCTTCCTCTAATACAGTTCTCCTCTCCAACAGCTCCAGTACACCAATCACAATGAGAGAATTCTAATGCTCTAAGTCAGATTCAGACTGCTTATTCAATTAGTCAGTACACAGAACATTGTTTTAAAATTCTAATCTTGCCTGAGTAGGTTTATTATTAAACCACCCAAACACTTGTCTGCGATCTCACAGCTAAAACACTTGTCTGTTGTTCCACAAAGTAAACAACCTTGTTGTCAAGTTCTGCTGATAATAACTTCCTTGAGGTAGAGCATTTGAGTAGAATGTGATTTTAGTCTCAACAGGAGTATTGGATCTATTCTCCTTTTACTAAATCTATTAATTCACCCTTTAGAATTTTGCAGCTCATCAAAACACTAACTTGGCAGGTATCACTTTATTGTTTAATAGCACTTGACAATCCAAAGGATAGGCTTTGAGAATAAAGGTGGTCTCACAAGAGAGAGAGACATTATGTTGTAAACTCAGAGCCGTGGCAGAGGTGGTTTGCAAGCTCCGATGGGACTTTGCTGTATTTTTCCGCAATTACAACATGACCTTTGGAAGAGTTTCAAAACCCCAACATGTCACTGTCTAAAATGTTGAGAACAATCATGGGCTGTAGGTTCCTCCCGTCAGACTCCATAGAGTGATGCGGTTTTACTTTCATCTAATGAAACTGAAATTGACCTTGCTCTTTGAAGACTTTGAATTAGGCCAGAGTTAAGTTCTCATTTCTCAATTCCCTGTGGAAGATGCATTGGAATTTTTTATCTTTCCTTCTCCAGAAGGTGCCGGTTTTTGATGGGGTAGATTACCAGAGCTGCTGGCAAGAATCCAGCACCTCACCCAAACTGGCACCTCTTGCGTGCCAGCCTAGGCCAAGTTTGTCAGCAGTCTAGTTGAGCAGAGCTGAGCGGTTTTGCCCACTGCTCATTTCTGCCTAACCCAGTCCGGAGAGGGAATCGTGATTGGTTTTCATTTATTCAGCAAACTATCCACAGGACTTCATTGTAGGGCCCTGGTAAGATTGGTTAACTCTGCACATTGTATTCTTCTATTTGAAGCTTAAGTAGTGTGAGTCATTCTGGTTAGCTGAGCTCTGTATAAAAGACAGACAGAAAGCGCACTCAGTAAGCTTTGCGCAAGTAAAGGAGACACAGCCGGAGTGAGACACATCCAGAGTGGGAATTTGGAACTTGGTAATTTGGTGCAGTGAGGTAATTCGGTGCAGAGTGGCAGAGTGGCAGAAGATGCTTTTTCCTTACTGTTTTGTTCTCTCTCTCTCTTCTGGCCTTTAACTTTCTTTAAAATTTAGATTACCCAATTATTTTTTCCAATTAAGGGGCAATTTTAGTGTGGCCAATCCACCTACTCTGCACATTTTTGGGTTGTGGAGGCAAAACCCATGCAGACACGGGGAGAACATGCAAACTCCACACGAACAGTGACCCAGAGCCGGGATCGAACCTGGGACCTCAGCGCCGTGAGGCAGCTGTGCTAACCACTAGGCCACCGTGCTGCCCCCTGAAGGGGGAGGGCAAACAGGCAGAGGTCATTGTACATATTGGTACGACCGACATAGGCAGGAAGGGGCATGAGGTCATGCAGCAGGGGTTCAGGGAGCTAGGCAGAAAGTTAAAAGACAGGACCTCTAGGGTTGTAATCTCGGGATTACTCCCTGTGCCATGTGCCAGTGAGGCTAGAAATAGAAAGATAGAGCAGCTAAACACGTGGCTAAACAGCTGGTGTGGGAGGGAGGGTTTACGTTATCTGGACCACTGGGAGCTCTTCCGGGGCAGGTGTGACCTGTATAAGAAGGATGGGTTGCATCTAAACTGGAGAGGCATAAATACCCTGGCCGCGAGGTTTCCTCGTGTCACACGGGAGGGTTTAAACTAGTATGGTGGGGGGGATGGAGGGGGGGGGGGGATGGGGGGGGGGGGGGTACCGGAGCAATAGGTCAGAAGGTGAAAACATGGAGGGAGAACTAGGGAATCGGGCCAGTATGGCTCTGAGGAAGAGCAGACAGGGATATGTTGCTGAAAACAGCGGGTCTGGTGGCCTGAAGTGCATATGTTTTAATGCAAGAAGTATTACAGGTAAGGCAGATGAACTTAGAGCTTGGATTAGTACTTGGAACTATGATGTTGTTGCCATTACAGAGACCTGGTTGAGGGAAGGACAGCATTGGCAGTTAAACGTTCCAGGATTTAGATGTTTCAGGCGGGATAGAGGGGGATGTAAAAGGAGTGGAGGAGTTGCGCTACTGGTTAGGGATAATATCACAGCTGTACTGCGGGAGGACACCTCAAAGGGCAGTGAGGCTATATGGGTAGAGATCAGGAATAGGATGGTTGCAGTCACAATGTTGGGGGTTTACTACAGGCCTCCCAACAGCCAGCGGGAGATAGAGGAGCAGATAGGTAGACAGATTTTGGGAACAAGTAAAAACAACAGGGTTGTTGTGATGGGAGACTTCAACTTCCCCAATATTGACTGGGACTCACTTAGTGCTAAGGGCCTGGACGGGGCAAAGTTTGTAAGGAGCATCCAGGAGGGCTTCTTAAAACAATATGTGGACAGTCCAACTAAGGAAAGGGCTGTACTGGACCTGGTATTGGGAAATGAGCCCGGCCAGGTGGTAGAAGTTTCAGTAGGGGAGCATTTCGGGAACAGTGACCACATTTCAGTAAGTTTTGAAGTGCTGGTGGACATGGATAAGAGTGGTCCTTGGGTGAATGTGCTAAATTGGGGGAAGACTAATTATAACAATATTAGGTGGGAACTGAAGAACCTAGATTGGAGGTGGATGTTTGAGGGTACATCAACATCTGACCTATGGGAGGCTTTCAAATGTCAGTTGAAAGGAATTCAGGACCGGCATGTTCCAGTGTGGAAGAAGGATAAATATGGCAAATTTCGGATAACGAGAGATATCGTAGGCCTCGTCAAAAAGAAAAAGGAGGCATTTGTCAGGGCTAGAAGGCTGGGAACAGACGAAGCCTGTGTGGAATATAAGGAAAGTAGGAAGGAGCTTAAGTAAGGAGTCAGGAGGGCTAAAAGAGGTCACAAAAAGTCATTGGCAAATAGGGTTAAGGAAAATCCCAAGGCTTTTTACACATACATAAAAAGCAAGAGGGTAGCCAGGGAAAGGGTTGGCCCACTGAAGGACAGGGGAGGGAATCTATGTGTGGAGCCAGAGGAAATGGGCGAGGTACTAAATGAATACTTTGCATCAGTATTCACCAAAGAGAAGGGATTGGTGGATGTTGAGTCTGGAGAAAGATGTGTAGATAGCCTGGGTCACATTGAGATCCAAAAAGACTTGGTGTTGGGCGTCTTGAAAAATATTACGGTAGATAAGTCCCCAGGGCCGGATGGGTTCTACCCCAGAATACTGAAGGAGGCTAGAGAGGAAATTGCTGAGGCCTTGACAGAAATCCTTGGATCCTCACTGTCTTCAGATGATATCCTGGAGGACTGGAGAATAGCCAATGTTGTTCCTTTGTTTAAGAAGGGTAGCAAGGATAATCCAGGGAACTACAGGCCGGTGAGCCTTACGTCAGTGGTAGGGAAATTACTGGAGAGAATTCTTCGAGACAGGATCTACTCACATTTGGAAGCAAATGGACGTATTAGTTAGAGGCAGCATGGTTTTGTGAAGGGTAGGTCGTGTCTCACTAATTGATAGAGTTTTTCAAAGAGGTCACAAAGATGATTGATGCAGGTAGGGCAGTGGATGTCGTCTATATGGACTTCAGTGAGGCCTTTGACAAGGTCCCTCATGGTAGACTGGCACAAAAGGTGAAGTCACACGGGATCAGGGGTGAGCTGGCAAGGTGGATACAGAATTGGCTAGGTCATAGAAGGCAGAGAGTAGCAATGGAAGGGTGCTTTTCTGATTGGAGGGATGTGATTAGTGGTGTTCCGCAGGGATCAGTGCTGGGACCTTTGCTGTTCGTAGTATATATAAATGATTTGGAGGAAAATGTAACTGGTCTGATTAGTAAGTTTGCAGACGACACAACGTTGGTGGAATTGCGGATAGCGATGAAGACTGTCAGAGGATACAGCAGGATTTAGATTGTTTGGAGACTTGGGCGGAGAGATGGCAGGTGGAGTTTAATCCGGAGAAATGTGAGGTAATACATTTTGGAAGGTCTAATGCAGGTAGGGAATATACAGTGAATGGTAGAACCCTCAAGAGTATTGAAAGTCAGAGAGATCTAGGTGTACAGGTCCACAGGTCACTGAAAGGGGCACACAGGTGGAGAAGGTAGTCAACAAGGCATACAGCATGCTTGCCTTCATTGGCTGGGGTATTGAGCATAAAAATTGGCAAGTCGTGTTGCAGCTGTATAGAACCTTAGTTAGGCCACACTTGGAGTATAGTGTTCAATTCTGGTTGCCACACTACCAGAAGGATGTGGAGGCTTTCGAGAGGGTGCAGAAGAGATTTACCAGGATGTTACCTGGTTTGGAGGGCATTAGCTATGAGGTGCGGTTGAATAAACTCGATTTGTTTCACTGGAACGACGGAGGTTGAGGGGCGACCTGATAGAGGTCTACAAAATTATGAGGGGCATAGACAGAGTGGATAGTCAGAGGCTTTTCCCCAGGGTAGAGGGGTTACTTATTGGGGGCATAGGTTTAAGGTGCGAGGGGCAAGGTTTAGAGGAGATGTACGAGTCAAGGTTTTTACACAGCGGGTAGAGGGTGCCTGGAACCCGCTGCCGGAGGAGGTGGTGGAAGCAGGGACGATAGTGACATTTAAGGGGCATCTTGACAAATACATGAATAGGATGGGAATAGAGGGATACGGACCCAGGAAGTATAGAAGATTTTAGTTTAGACGGGCAGCATGGTTGGCACAGGCTTGGAGGGCCGACGGGCCTGTTCCTGTGCTGTACTTTTCTTTGTTCTTTGTCTGTAAACTACGAATTGGACATGGGCTCGCAGCTTTGGGCCATAGCCGACGGCATTTTTATCTGGTGTGTCATCAGGGGAGCAAAGAAGGAAAAGAGGAACAGCGCAGTGGAGCGGGTGCTTACTAAAATCAGTCTGTGGACATGGAGAATCCTAACGGGAGGCCAATGGAGTGCATTTGCCAATTATATAGAATTTATAATAATAATCTTTATTGTCACAAGTAGGCTTACATTAACACTGCAATGAAGTTACTGTGAAAAGCCCCTAGTCGCCACATTCCGGCACCTGTTCGGGTACACTGAGGGAGAATTCAGAATGTCCATAAACTCAAGGGGCTACTCCTGCCCTATACTTTGCTGTCAAATTGTAGTGTCTCTAGTGTCAATTGTAACCTGTGGAAGTGCCAACTGTATTGGCCAAAAACACCAGCGATTGGCTTTAAGCAGCGCCTGTCCATTTCGATCAGCCTATCCGCATTGGCTGCTAAGTTTTGCATCACTTCTCCAGAGGCTTTGGCAGAAACAGGGACAAGCTCTCTCCACACCATGGAAATTCTGTCATAAATCAATCCATAGGGTATTAGGGGAAAATTATCTGCCTGGAGAGATAAGAGCGTGGAACTTACTACTAGAAGCAGCAATTGAAACAAATAGAATAAATACATTTAAGGGGAAATTCTGTACCATTGTTTCAACTCGTTGCCTTTTTCAAGCTATTATTTTAATTCCATTCTCTCCCCCGTCATTTCTGATCTCTATTTGTCTACCTCCAAATCGCTGTGTGGCTGTGACAATTTTAGGTTAAAATTTTCCCTCTGGGAGCAGCACGGTGGGGCAGTGGTTAGCACCGTTGCCTCACGGGCGCCGAGGACCCGGCTTCGATCCCGGCCCTGCGTCACTGTCCGTGTGAAGTTTGCACATTCTCCCCTTGTCTGAGTGGGTCTCACCCCACAACACAAAAAGCTGTGCAGGGGAGGTGGATTGGCCACGCTAAATTGCCCCTTAATTGGAAATGAAAAGAATAATTTGGTACTCTAAGTTTATATGTTTAAAAACTTACCCTCTGAGCCTGATCAGAGGGTTTGCATCACCACTTTCTCTTTCAGTAACTGTTTAGCCTCCTGTACTTTACCAATATTTATTCCATCATTGAAACATTTTCTTTCTCCCTCTTCTCATGATTGTACAGCTGTGAACTGGATGCTGTTGAGAAATGTAACTTTACATATGAGAGAATGATGTGTGATGATAGTACAGTCTAAGTGCCTGCAAGTGAGCAGACCTAGCAAATGGGGAAAAAGTATCGCTTGGATAAGGGATGTACAGTCAGGAGCACAGAGAGTGAGCTGTGTAAATTGTACGTCTGTGCAAATAACAAATGCAAGTAATAAAAGGTTACATTTTAACGAAAGAGAAAATGCTGGAAAATCTCAGCAGGTCTGGCAGCATCTGTCGGGAGAGAAAAGAGCTAACGTTTTGAGTCCGATGACTCTTTGTTAAATTTTAACAAGTAGCTTATTGTAAAATCACATATTCATTTGATTTTTCAAAGACTTTCAATTAAGGAACAGAGGGTAAAGGGGCAGCACTGTGGAGGTTAGCATTGTTGGCTCAAGGCGCCGGGGTCCCAGGTGCGATCCCGGCTCTGGGTCACTGTCCGTATGGGGTTTGCATATTCGCCTCGTGTTTGCGTGGGTTTCAGGGCGGCATATGGCACACTGGTTAGCACTGGGACTGCGGCGTTGAGGACCCGGGTTCGAATCCCGGCCCTGGGTCATTGTCCGTGTGGAGTTTGCACATTCTCCCCATGTCTGCGTGGGTTTCATCCCCACAACACAAAGATGTGCAGGTTAGGTGAATTGGCCACGCTAAATTGCCCCTTGATTGGAAAAAAAATAATTGATTGAAAAAAAATTTAAGTACTCTAAAAAAAAATGTTTTTAAGTGTTTGCGTGGGTTTCACCCCCACATCCATAGATGTGCAGGGTAGGTGGATTGGCCATGCTAAATTGGAAAAAATGAATTGGGTACTCTACATTTATTTTAAAAAAGAACAGAGGGTAAAGTTCTATCACACAGTACTCAGAATATTTTTGATGGAAAAATCTGCCCTACTCCTAACCGTGGATGGCAGGAAATGTCACTTGCCATTACAGACAGATAGTTTTCCAATACTTAGCAGAAAGACTTAACTGGCTATTATAGCAATGGGGGGGGATTCCATTTAAAAACTGTCCTTTTTTTGAGGCCCATTATTCGCTTATTAGTACACAAACAAAAGAAATAAAAGTCAAAAATATATATACATAACAAAATGTTTTCTTAACATAAGGAACAAGTTTGTCTGATTATTTGGTAAAGATTGGGCGGAATTCTCCGCTCCCGGGAAAAATCGGGAGGGCCGTCGTGAACTCGGCCGAGTTTCACGACGGCTTCGGAGGCCGCTCCTCGCCCCCTATTCTCCCCTCCCGGCGGGGCTAGGAACGGCGCTCCGTAACTCTCGGCCGCGGGGGCGTCATGCCAAGAATGAAGCGGCTGGCGCGCCTAATGACGTTAGCCGCGCATGTCCAGGTTGGCCGGCGCCAACCTGCGCATGCGCGGCTGACGTCATGACGCTGATGGCACGAACCCGCGCATGCGCGGTAGCCGTCTTTCCCCTCAGCCGCCCCGCAAGATGTGGCGGCTTGATCTTGCAGGGCGGCGGAGGGGAAATAGTGCATCCAATTTGGACGCCGGCCCGACGATCGGTGGGCACCGATTGTGGGCCTGTCCCCTCCCGAGCACAGTCGTGGTGCCCTTTCCCCTATACTCCCCACCACAAGCCCCGAACGGGCATATCTCACCCGTTTCACGATGGCAGCGACCAGGTGTGGTTGCCGCCGTCGTGAAACGGTCGCGAACGGCAGGCCGCTCGGCTCATCCGGGTCGGAAAATCGCCGTTCGCCGTGAAAAACGGCGAGTGGCGATTCTTCCGAGCGGTGGGGGGGGGGGGGAGAATCACGGGGGGCGCCAGGGGGGGCGTGAAATTTGTCGGGGGGCCCTCCCACCCGGCGTGGGGAGCGGAGAATCGCGCCCATTGTATTTGAACCAGCACATGTTTCCAGTTGCTTATTTTGGTCCACATGACACACTCTTACCTACAATGTGGTAACCCATTGAAGTGTCGCCACAAAAATACATTTATATCACAGTTCACATGGAGTTAGATAGTGACAGAAGAACCAGTAGAGTGACAAAAGATAAAATGGAAGCTGTTGAAAGCAATGCTCTGATCCATTTAGATTACTTTGATTACTAGTCATTCACTCAGAGCTGCTGAATTTTGCGATTAACTTAGTTACAATGGCAGTCATTCATAATGTCTTTTATACTCAAATCACACATGTAGAGGTTCCAAACATTCCCTTTTTTCCCAATCTAAGAATGGAATGACGGACAAATTTCCACGGTTGGCTCCTGAACTGATTTTCTGTCAGGTCCAATGGCAAATGGCCCAACAATACAAGTCACAAGTCAATGTCTATAAAGGTCAGCTAAAGGAGCAAGAAAATGTTTCTACTGTTGGTATGTTACATTATAGTGTTGGCACATTATAGTGTCCTAGGCCCAACCATTTTCAGCTGCTTCATCAATGATCTCCCTTCCATCATAAGGTGGGGATGTTGCGGATGGCTGCACAATGCTCAGCACCATTCGCGACTCCTCAGATACTGAAGCAGTCCATGTCCAAATGCAACAAGACCTGGACAATATCCAGGCTTGGGCTGACAAGTGGCACGTTACATTCACACCACACAAGTGCCGGGCAATGACTATCTCCTACAAGACAGCATCTAACCACCAGTCCTTGACATTCAATGGCATTACCATCACTGAATCCCCACAATCAACGTCCTGGGGGTTACCATTGATCAGAAACTGAACTGGACTAGCCACATTAATACTGTAGCTACCAGGGCAGGTCAAAGGCTAAGAACTCACCACCTGACCCCCCAAAGCCTGTCCACCATCGATAAGGCACAAGTTTGGAGTGTAATGGAATACTCACCACTTGCCTGGATGAGTGCAGCTCCAACAACACTCAAGAGGCTCAACGCCATCCAGGACAAAGCAGCCCGCTTGATTGCTCTTCGTTCCACAAACATTCAAACCTTCCACCGCGGACAAACAGTGATAGCCTTGTGTGCCATCTACAAGATGCACTGCAGTAACTCACCAAGGTTCCTCAGACAGCACCTTCCAAACCCACAACCATTACCATCTAGAAGGACAAGAGCAGCAGATACCTGGGAACCCCACCACCTGGAGGTTCCCCTCCAAGTCACTCACCACCCTGACTTGGAAATAAATCATCGTTTCTTGACTGTCGCTGGGGCAACATCCTGGAACTCCCTCCCTAACAGCACAGTAGGTGCACCTACATCTCAAGGACTGCAGCGGTTCAAGAAAGCAACTCACCACCACCTTCTGAAGGGCAACTAGGGATGGGCAATAAATGCTGGCCTAACCAGCAACGCACACATCCCGTAAATGACTTTTAAAAAGGGTTCACTTGAACCCTCATACACAGGGACTTGCACCGGACCCCAATTCCCCCATCATCCCCAGTTCAAAACTGTCATCCTCTTGTTTCAACCCATGCTTAGCCTTACAATGCCGAGGCCTGTCACCTTCTCCAGCA